>NC_133141.1:46568201-46882963 GCF_048418815.1 Hemitrygon akajei
TATACCTAGAAATGGAGACAAAATTTGGATTCAGTCCAGTTTTAATTGTACAGCGCCATATTTTTCTGGAATTTTACAAACACGTTTTATGACATAAGGTAACAATGATCACCTGGATTTTTCAGAATTTATTGGGAGGAATTCCAGAAGTTTTCCTTGCCATTCTAATCACAGATGTGGAAAATGGTAATCATCCTAGGACATCAGAAACTGCTCTGTCCACTGAAAGTTGAGCAATTAGGCTGGTGCTCTTGTTTGAGCCTAGAAGGCAAGTCCACACTTATCTTACCCACCACTTATAGCTCTGTAGTGATGACAGATTTTATTTTTGGAAATGAATTTGCTAAATGTATAGAAACATAAGAACACATTGGATTAGATAAGATCATTTCATTCTTTCAGAACTATTTCTGTTCAATTAGAAATCATTCGTGTTGTACATAAAATTCAAGGTCTTTATATTCTGTCTACAATGTACAATGTAGTCTGTGGATTTAGCCTTTTCTGAGGAAATATCTCCTTCTCTCCCTGAAAATTATTAACAGCAACATTTCCACAGGATGATAATTGTCCCGATTTCAGGAAGCAAAGTAAAATGTGGAAATGCCAAAAGAAATAGCTTCAACTGTGTGGGTAAATAATTGCTTTTCAAGAAATCAATTCAAATGAAGCTGACAGGAATATTAGTTCTAAGCTTCCTGTTCACACTCAACAGAGAATTCAGCAAGAAGGTGTCGTCTTCCAGCTGAGATGTCAAACCACGATCTTTCTGCACTTGTAAAACATCTCATGGTACTGTTTTGATGAGCAGAAAGCTAGCCACCAGAGAGCCAACTAATATTTACCCTTCACTCAACACTACAAATACAGAAGTACCTAGAAACTGGGTCAGATGGTGGCACAGTTTTGTGTACTGTCTGATTCAACTTCACTGAACATTAAATGTAAAGGAAAACTGAGGACATCCTGAAGTCTTCTTAGTCCTCTGTGATACATGAATGGACATGTGCTGTAGTATCCAATGAAGTGCATGCTACATGCTTTTGTAGTTCAATTTAAGTTAGCATAAATTTAAATTAACATAAATTATACATAATTTGAAAGACAAATTAAACGTAACTACATTTGGGATATTTGACCTTGCATGTGCATCCAAGGCAGCAGAGAAAATCTCATGAAGCAAGAGGCTTTCACAGCACTTGTGAGGCCTGCTTTCCTTCAGCTGGGACCACTGAGTATCCAGCACTTCCAGTGTCATATTTACCCAACTGCCTCCTCCCCACAGTGATAGCAATCCCCACCCATATCTCCTACTTGTCACACCACCAATCTGACATCTGGATGCATAGCCAGACACAACCCCATTTCACTGGAGCCAAACAATATCTCTGTGACCACTCCTCCTGTGCAATCCACATTAGACTTCTCCAAATAGCCCTTCTGTGGAGTCGACCATGCTTTTGAAACAATCCTGGAGGAGAATACTGAGACCCTTTGTGGCAACAAGGCCTCAACCAATGTAATAGATTCACATGGGTAGGACAGACAAGCCCTGCCCACAAAATGCCTCTGGTAACTTTTTTGTGAAGGTTTTGCAAACATCTCTGACATTCAGGACATAGATTTTTTTTAAATATGACATGGCTTTAAATGTTGAATTGTTTATCAACTTTTTAAAATAATCAATAAGTATAATCAAATTTTAAAAATGACACCCTCACAAAGAATCTCAGCAAACCATTACTTCACCATTGGACTTCATGAAAATCTGGTGGGGGTAGACAGCTGGGAAGTCATAGAGAGATCTCAATAGACAGACTCCTTTGCAGGGGTCCAGAAACTTGCCGGCACTTACACTGTGCGAACTGTCAGCAGTTCGAGACAAAAGCCATATTGTGCCTCTGAAGTGAAATCACAGCGAGGTAACTGGCAGACAGGGGTCATGCTCCTGCTTTTAAGAGGGATTCTTGTAGCCAACCCAAAATGCTTGAAATAAAAAGAAGAAAGAAAAGTAACAAACACTCTTCTGCAAAAAACTCAGAGGGTAATGCAGCATCTGTGGAAGGAAAGGACTTGTCAGCATTTTGGGTCAAACTTGCCATTGTACAGTAACTTTCTCTACAACAAAATAACTTAAGATGCCTCTTAGTCAGTGAAATCCTTTGAAGTGTTATCTTCACTCTCTTGTGTACTAAGATACCTTCAGTGTGTAATTTACACCCACATTTCTGGTTGGTTACATTTGATGTATAACCAACACAAAAAGCCAGATGGATCGCAATATAAAAATAGAGCTTAATTAATTTTTTTATCAAAGGATATCAAAGGATACAGTACTGTGCAAAAGCCTTAGGCACTCCTGACTCCCCAAAGCCTGTCCACCATCTACAAGGCTCAGGTCAGGAGTGTAATGGAATACTCGCCACTCACCTGGATGAGTGCAGCTCCATCAACACTCAAGAAGCTTGACACCATCCAGTACAAGGCAGCCCACTTGATCGTTACCCCTTCCACAAGCATCCAATCCCTCCACCATCGACGAACAGTTGCAGCAGTGTGTACTATCTACAAGATGCACTGCAGAACACACCAGAGTTCCTAAGGCAGGACCTTCCAGACCCACGGCCACTACCATCTAGAAGGATGAGAACAACAGATACCTGGGAACACCACCACTTGGAAATCCCCCTCCAAGTCACTCACCATTTTGACCTGGAAACATATCGCCATTCCTTCATTGTCACTGGGTCAAAATCATGGAATTCCCTCCCTAACAACACTGTGGGTGTACCTACACCTCAGGGACTGCAGCAGTTCAAGAAGGCAGCTCATCACCACCTTCTCAAGGACAGTTAGGGATGGGCAATAAATGCTGGTTTAGCTGGCAACGCCACATCCGTAATGAATAATAAACAAACAAACAAACAAATAAATAAATAAATAAGTGTGTGTGTGTGGAGAGAGAGAGAGAGAGAGAGAGAGAGAGAGAGAGAGAGAGAGAGAGAGAGAAAGGATGCCTAAGACTTTTGCACAGTACTGTAGTAATTTTACTGCTGTCACAAAAAAAAATAATTTTCATGACATTTGTGAGTGATGATAAATCTGATTCTGATAGGGGTCTCTATTGTGGACTGAGAGTGGGAAGGGAGCAGGGAGAGGGGAATCATGGTTGGGAAAAGGAGAAGGGAGAGAGGAGGGAGTGGGAAGCAACAGAGAGACATTCTGTAATGATCAATAAACAGTTGCTTGGAATCAAATGACCTTGCCTGGTGTCTCGGGGCTGGGTGTGACTGCACCCGCACCACATCCCCTCCTGCAGCACTCCACCCACACCATTCACAAAATCCTTTGCTCCCACCAGATCTACAAATACGCACTCCACTCCACATTGACAAATACAGTACTGTGCAAAACTTTTAGACACTCTAGATACATATATGTGCCAAAGAAGTTTTGCACAGTACTGTATGTGCATGTAAACTACTCAAAGCAAATTTGCAAAGTAGGTCACTCAGGGTAATGTATTCATTAACATCAACAAAAGAGAAAATGTTCAAGGCAGGGGTTCAGTGCTGCCTTATCTCAATAGGCACTTGTCCCTTTGTTTTCATATCAAAATTTTAACTGTCTGAAACAAAGCCATCTGGACAATATAATGGTAAATAAATGGCTGACTATGACAGTGTCTGAGTCGGTAATGGTATATGGATGGACAATAATTGACTGCTTAAGACAGCTGTAGTCAGTGAATTTTATGCAGTAGGAAGGTTGTCTTCCAATGGAGAGCTGATTCGTATGACATTGGCGTTCATTCTTTTAAGCTGGACTTAATCACATGGCAGCTACCTCCCACATAGGAAGGCTTGCCACTCCACAATGACAGATGGAGAATAGGCAAAGGCGTATCTTTGTGCTGCCCTGACCAGTGCTAAGTAGGAATGTAAACACCAACTTACCTTGGCACATTTCATATATTTAGAAACCAGTTTCCAATCACAGTAGCAATTTTACTCAAAATGAAGTGACATTCATTGATTTCAGACTTTGGAATAAGGATTGTGATTTTCCACATAGGAAACAAATGGTTGCAGCCAGCCAAGAGCTGAGAAGTCCTGTTCATAATTATCTACTGAACCAGAACGATATAGGACATAGCAGGAGATTGGTAGTTCCCTGCAAATTATTTTCTCCTGAAACTGAAACATGATAGGTAGCTGTGACAATAGCTTTTGAGATTATTGTTTGGCATTAACTCAGAGAACCCAGGAAGATGAACCGTGGATTCATTTCCATCTGTCAGTAGTTTACACTTGTAATGTGAAGTGAAATATCTTGCAAAACTAATTCAGGTAAAGTATAAGTC
Source organism: Hemitrygon akajei (assembly GCF_048418815.1). NCBI lineage: Eukaryota > Metazoa > Chordata > Chondrichthyes > Myliobatiformes > Dasyatidae > Hemitrygon > Hemitrygon akajei. Next base: position 46,572,565 of record NC_133141.1, read on the forward strand.
TAATGCTATATGATGTTTCATTGGTGGCTGTAAGATTCAAAATTAAGATGTGCGTTTCTGACAGGTCCGGGTTAAAGTCTAGGGACAACTGTGATTTAATTATGTTTAGGGACAAATGTGATTTAATTATGTCTGGGTTAAAGTCTGTAAACAAGTGTGATCTAATTATGAATGCAGAAGCCTTGACAAAATTAACTGTTTGTGGAATCATTGAAGTCCTGAGATATGGACTATTGTTTTACAGAAACGTGTAAAAAAACAACTCCAAATATGGAATGGGAAAACACTATGTACCTCCTGAGTCAGGGAGGAGGGGTGGTAAGGAAGAAGGATAAAACCTGCTGCCCTGTAAGGTTCAGGGTTCCCTTCTCTGAGGGGGCCCAGCTCTGCAGAACTGTTAATAAACTTTGTTTACTTGAATTTGTCTTGAAGCCATTATTCGGGAGCGTGGCTCGTTTCTGACAGTGGCTCTTGTCTATATAATGCATCTAAATGTAGATTTGAACAAAGGTCAAAATAAAAGACTGTAGCGGTGTGCTACACGCAGCGCTGCAATAAATGACACGTAGTCGATGAGCTGCAGTTGCAAAAGAGATTTATTCAAACTTCGCGGCCTCGCTTTAAAGCCTTCCTGATCCCACCCTCCCCGGGCGGGAATACTGTAGGGGGCGCGTATTCACAGTCCCGTCTTGCGCGCGGGCTTTTCCCCTTGCTGGTGAAGCAGACTTGGCGCCCTCTTTGGAACCGGCCTCTATGCCAGCGCACGCCACTTTGTGAGCCGGTTCGAGTGCACTGGGGAGTGGGTCGCCACAAGACAGTATTTAAGAAAATAAAGAGGAAGAGATGTTTCTAAAGGGTAGATGTGCTGAATCTTCCTTCACTTCGGTTGTAATACCATATTCAGCATTGTTATTGCTTTCCCCTCAATGTTTTGGCATTGTGAAATGATCTGCATTGATATAACCGGGATCCGCTTCAGTTTGCGTATAAGGAGAAGGTGGGAGTGGAGGATGCTATCACGTATTTGCTGCACAAATCACTCTCTCACCTAGATGGGGTCAGTTGTGCTGTGAGGATTACATTCCTTGACTTCTCTAGTGCCTTTAACACCATCCAGCCCAAGATCTTAAAGCACAAACTAACGGAGATGGGAGTAGACTCTCACATGGTGGATTGGATAGTGGACTACTTGACAGATAGACCTCAGTATGTGCGGTTGGGAGACTGTAGGTCTGACACAGTGGTCAGCAGCACAGGAGCGCCACAGGGAACCGTACTCTCTCCGGTCCTGTTCACCCTGTACACATCTGACTTCCAATATAACTCGGAGTCCTGCCATGTGCAGAAGTTCGCTGATGACACGGCCATAGTGGGGTGTGTCAGGAATGGACAGGAGGAGGAGTATAGGAAACTGATACAGGACTTTGTGATATGGTGCAACTCAAACTACCTGCGTCTCAATGTCACCAAGACCAAGGAGATGGTGGTGGACTTTAGGAGATCTAGGCCTCATATGGAGCCAGTGATCATTAATGGAGAATGTGTGGAGCAGGTTAAGACCTACAAGTATCTGGGAGTACAGTTGGACGAGAAGCTAGACTGGACTGCCAACACAGATGCCTTGTGCAGGAAGGCACAGAGTCGACTGTACTTCCTTAGAAGGTTGGCGTCATTCAATGTCTGCAGTGAGATGCTGAAGATGTTCTATAGGTCAGTTGTTGAGAGCGCCCTCTTCTTTGTGGTGGCGTGTTGGGGAGGAAGCATTAAGAAGAAGGACGCCTCACGTCTTAATAAGCTGATAAGGAAGGCGGGCTCTGTCGTGGGCAAAGTACTGGAGAGTTTAACATCGGTAGCTGAGCGAAGGGCGCTGAGTAGGCTACGGTCAATTATGGAAAACCCTGAACATCCTCTACATAGCACCATCCAGAGACAGAGAAGCAGTTTCAGCGACAGGTTATTGTCGATGCAATGCTCCTCAGACAGGATGAAGAGGTCAATACTCCCCAATGCCATTAGGCTTTACAATTCAACTGCCAGGACTTAAGAACTTTTTTAAAGCTATTATTAATGCTTTTTGAGTTAGTGATTTAGATGCATATCATATTATTACTGAGTTAAGTATTGTATGTAATGAGTTTTTGCTACAACAAGTGTATGGGACATTGGAAAAAATGTTGAATTTCCCCATGGGGATGAATAAAGTATCTATCTATCTATCTATCTATCTAATACAAAGCAAAGTGTTCACTGTACCTCAGTACATGTGGCATCACCCTGACACAGTGGTGTCAAGAAAGCAACCTCTCCCTCAATGTCACACAAACAAAGGAGCTGGTTGTGGACTACAGGAGGAATGGAGACAGGCTAACCCCTATAGACATCAATGGATCTGAGGTTGAGAGGGTGAACAGCTTTAAAATCCTCGGCATACACATCACCGAGGATCTCACGTGGTCTGTACATACCGGCTGTGTGGTGAAAAAGGCACAACAGCGCCTCTTTCACCTCAGACAGTTGAAGAAGTTTGGTATGGGCCCCCAAATCCTCAGGACTTTCTACAGCTGAGAGCATCCTGACTGGCTGCATCACTGCCTGGCATGGGAACTGTACTTCCCTCAGTCGCAGGATTCTGCAGAGAGTGGTGCGGACAGCCAGCACATCTGTGGATGTGAACTTCCCACTATTCAGGACGTTTACAAAGGCAGGTGTGTAAAAAGGGCCTGTAGGATCATTGGGGACCCAAGTCACCCCAAACACAAACTGTTCCAGCTGCTACCATCCAGGAAATGGCACTGCAGCATAAAAGCCAGGACCAACAGGCTCTGGGACAGCTTCTTCCACCAGGCCATCAGACTGATTAATTCACACTGATACAAATTGTATTTCTATGTTATACTGTCCTGTTGGACACACTATATATTATAAATTACTATAAATTGCACATTGCACATTTAGACAGAGACGTAATATAAAGAGTTTTACTCCTCATGTATATAAAGGATGTAAGTAAATAAAATCAACTAAATTCATTTCAATTCAATTAAATAATAAGCCAATTACCAGTTGTCAGAGTTTAACAGGCAGACAGCATATTGTTTTCTATTGTCACCTGCTATTGCATATTCCCTCACTACATACTTGGAGCTCCATTATCTATATTTTTCTTTAAACCTTTCTCAAATGTTCAACTTTCATTGTGATACTTATAAAAATAATGCATTACTCATTGCTTTCCTGTAAAGAAACTACATACCTCTTTGATTATTATAGTCATGAAATTGATTTTACTGTGCATAAATGGAAGCATATCTCATCTTCCATTCAGATTGGAGTAGATGCATTTAAAGCTTGGAGCCTCGTGTCACCTCTCTTTTTCCATCAGAAAATGTTTTAGTTATAGAGTTATCCATCCGTAAGGCAAAGTCAGTATCCCACTGTGACCATCCATCAGGAGCAAGCAGTTGAGAAGTGCAGCATCCACCACATGTCCAAGATACAAATTAAGCATGTGGACTGAAGCTGGAACCTCTTCTCCAGGCACCTCACCTCCCAACTTCAAATGGATTTGCTTCAAATAATATAATTCCAATTAATGTAACTGGAATTATATTATTTGCACAGGAACACAACAAAGACCAAATTCCATGAAGTGGCACTTTCTTTGAAGCTGCCACAAGCTTGGGAAGGCTCAAAGGCAGGTGGCACACAGCTGTTAAAATCTGTCTGAAGTTTGAATGATTGCAAAAGGTCTACAAATAATTCTGTGCATTGATGAGACCAGAAAAGAGAAAGAAGCAGAATTAGGCTACTCAGCCCATTGGGTCTGGTCTGCTATTCCATCATGGCTGATGTATTATCCCTCTCAACCTCATTCTCATGCCTTCTCCCCGAAACCTTTGACACCTTACTAATCAAGAATCTATCAACCTCCACTTTAAATATACCCAATCACTTGGCATCCACAGCCATCTGTGGCAATGAATTCCACAGATTCACCACTCTCTGGCTAAAAAAATCCCTCTTCATCTCTAATCTGAGATGTGCCCTTTGGTCATACACTTCCCCACTATAGGAAACATCCTCTCCATGCCCACTCTATCTAGGCCTTTCAATATTCGATAGGTTTCAATGAGATCCCCTCTCATTCTTGTAAACTTCAGTGAGTACAGGCTTACAGCCGTCAAACACTCCTCATACCTTAAACTTTTCATTCCCGGGAACATTTTCGTGATCTTCCTCTGGACCCTCTCCAATGTCAGCACATTCTTTCTTAGATATGGGCCCAAACTGCTCACAATACATTCTGACCAATGTTTTATAAAGCCTCAGCTTGACATATCAATAAGTGAATGTCAGAGCATAACAGAAATGATTGCAGATGATAAAACTCACATGAAAGGCTTTCTTCCATTGGAAATACCAAAGAGCAGGAAGGAAACGAGTTGAATGACAGATTGGATTTGGGGTGTAAAAACAAATGTGAAGATTGGGCAAGAAGAGTCTCAGTGGGAAGGGATCATAGAAGAGAAGATTGCATGGAGAGGTATTGTGAGAAGATTTTGCAGCAGAATCATTGGGAGAGGTGGGTTAGCGCAATTATTGTTAGGTTGGGTCTGGGAGATAATCTGGAAGTACAATATATCTGAGCACATGGCAGAGAGGGCTGGGTGCACTAGGAGTTAATAACTAAGATATAGTAGGAAGAATATAACTGACTGAAAATAGATGCCTTGGAATCTGTCAAAGTGCACCTCACCAATCCGACTGCAGCATACAATGTCGGTAGAAATTACATATCTTCATTAGACAAAATAATTTTACCTGGAATTTCATAACAGACATTGCATGCTACTCAACTCATGATGTAGCGCAGATGAACTTTCCACCATATTTCAGAATTTTGTGGCCATAGAATTCTCTCCTAAACAGTGGCCCTTACAAATTACTACCTGTTCATTTCCAGCAAATTATATAGTCTGCATCATTCATTTTTCTTTCTTCTACATTCTAGGTAAAGAATAGAATCCTGAAAGCACAGACAACCAAACTCAAGAACAACTTCTTCCCCACTGCTATCAGACTTCTGGACCATTCACTTCTTTCACATCCCTTTCCACATTCTCGAACCCTTAGTTCTACCTCTTCCATTATTGTCTCTTTAGCGTTTCTTTTGCAGTACCTCAGTGTGCACTGCTGTTGTTTTGCCTACATTGTTGCATTATTATCATATTTGTTATTACCATTTATAGTGTTTACTCTGTGGCTATTACATGAGCAAGGAATTACATTACACCCTGATGTAGATAACAATAAACTAATCTGAATCTGAAAGTCATTCAACTGATTTCACTCCATTTAAAGCAGACCCATCATTGCATTATTGCATCATTAATCCCATTGATGGCAGGTGGAGTGGATTTCTAAGAGGGATAGTGCAAAGATGTGCATAAGCCATGGAAAAGTGGCTTCAAAACTCCTGGCAACTTCCACAGATCTGAAACCTTTAACTTTGCATTTCCAAGAAGCCTAGCATTGATTACTGAAATACTATTCCACACCTCCTATCGTCTGTTCACCCCAGTCCAGAGGCAACCACTGCACCTACTGAGGTGATGACTGTTGTGCAGGAGGCATGTCTCTTCAGACTGTTGTTGCTCTGCACTGTTCATCTGGGGTAATGGGGTTCCAGTCCCAGCATCCAAGGAACCTCAGACCTCACAATTCTGACCATGGCCACATCCTGCCAACATGCAAAACAAGCGCACAGGAGTTTCAGGGCCATATTGTTTAATGGATAATAGCATTCAGTCATGAATGTCCAGCTATTTTAAAGCTGATGGGAAAAGTAAAACAAATTTGTGGTCTTACACGGAATGTTCTATTAGCTGCATGAATAACAAACATGAGAAGATCTGCAGATGCTGGAAATTAAGCAACACAAGTAAAATGTTGGAGGAACTCAGCATCTATGGAAAAGAGTAAACAGTCGACGTTCTAATCTCTCAATCCACACTGCTTTCATTCCCATTATTAACCTGAAGGGTTAATATTTGCATTGCTGCAGTAGCAGTACATTCAGGCACAACTTCCTATCCATGGTGCTTGTTGCTGTCTGTACAAATAATAGGCTTTTGTCCTGAGCCCAGCAGGTGTAGTGATTTAATCGCTCACTGTAATTACTGCATGCGGAGACAAAGTAGTAAATAAAAGCACTTAACGAAAATTATGTGCGTCCAGTGAAAATGCTACTGGCATGGAGTTACCTTTCACAGGTTGGCTTCAACCTTTGGTAGAATTAATTGTGTTAAGAGAGTATGCAAAACTCCAACCATCTCCATATTCCTCACTGACCCAGGAAATGGTGAATAATATCAGCTACCCACAGAGAAAGGTGTGTGGGGAAGGGGAGTTACGTTGTTGGAGAGCATGGTCAGCTATCAATGTGTAACCAGACATCACTAACAAGGCTTGTTCATTTTTAGCAAAATTAGGATGTACAATATTGCTACATCAGCTGAGAAAACTGATGCCCAAGTGTTTTAGGTGTTTGTATAAATAAGAAGGCATAAATAATAAGATCTGATCAAACAATCAATAGACTCATTCAACACAGAATTAACAGCTCCATTTCTAGGTGTCCAAACAATTTTACGGAGGATAGTATAAGCAAGGGATTTTATGGAGTTCTCCCAACGAGGCATTTACAGGAAAATATATACAATGCTGAATTGATACCTTTTCCTGTTGTCATGGCTCAGTATATTAAAATGTTGGCCTTAAAATGCCTGAATTTACAACATATATTATAAAACACAACAGTTCCATACAGGGGCATGCAAAAGTTTGGGCACCCCGGTCAAAATTTCTGTTACTGTGGATAGCTAAGTGAGTAAAAGATGACCTGATTTCCAAAAGGCATAAAGTTAAAGATGACACATTTCTTTAATATTTTAAGCAATATTACTTTTTTATTTCCATCTTTTACAGTTTCAAAATAACAAAAAAAGAAAAAGGGCCCGAGTTTGGGCACCCTGCATGGTCAGTACTTAGTAACACCCCCTTTGGCAAGTATCACAGCTTGTAAACACTTTCTGTAGCCAGCTAAGAGTCTTTCAATTCTTGTTTGGGGGATTTTTGCCCATTTTTCCTTGTAAAAGGCTTCTAGTTCTGTGAGATTCTTGGGCTGTCTTGCATGCACTGCTCTTTTGAGGTCTATCCACAGATTTTTGATGATGTTTAGGTCGGGGGATTATGAGGGCCATGGCAAAACCTTCAGCTTGTGCCTCTTGAGGTATTCCATTGTGGATTTTGAGGTGTGATTAGGATCATTATCCTGTTGTAGAAGCCATCCTCTTTTCACCTTCAGCTTTTTTACAGATGGTGTGATGTTTGCTTCCAGAATTTGCTGGTATTTAATTGAATTCATTCTTCCCTCTACCAGTGAAATGTTCCCCGTGCCACTGGCTGCAACACAAGTCCAAAGCATGATCAATCCACCCCCGTGCTTAACAGTTGGAGAGGTGTTCTTTTCATGAAATTCTGCACCCTTTTTTCTCCAAACATACCTTTGCTCATTGCAGCCAAAAAGCTCTATCTTAACTTCATCAGTCCACAGGACTTGTTTCCAAAATGCATCAGGTTTGTTTAGATGTTCCTTTGCAAACTGCTGATGCTGAATTTTGTGGTGAGGACGCAGGAAAGGCTTTCTTCTGATGACTCTTCCATGAAGGTCATATTTGTGCAGGTGTCGCTGCACAGTAGAACAGTGCACCACCACTCTGGAGTCTGCTAAATCTTCCTGAAGGGCTTTTGCAGTTAAATGGGGGTTTTGATTTGCTTTTCTAGCAATCCTATGAGCAGTTCTCTTGGAAAGTTTCCTTGGTCTTCCAGACCTCAACTTGACCTCCACCATTCCTGTTAACTGCCATTTCTTAATTACATTACGAACTGAGAAAACGGCTAGCTGAAAACGCTTTGCTATCTTCTTATAGCCTTCTCCTGCTTTGTGGGCGTCATTTATTTTAATTTTCAGAGGGCTAGGCAGCTGTTTAGAGGAGCCCATGGCTGCTGATTGTTGGGACAATGTTTGAGGAGTCAGGGTATTTCTAAAGCTTTGAAATTTGCATACCCTGGCCTTTCGTAACGATGACCGTGAACAAGCCATAGCCCTAACAAGCTAATTAAGGTCTGATACCTTGATAAAAGTTATCTGAGAGTTCAAATGTCTTGGGGTGCCTAAACTTTTGCATGGTGCTCCTTTCCTTTTTTTCACTCTAAAATTGTACAAAACAAAAATAATACCCTAATCTTGCTTAAAATGTTGAAAAGAATGTTTCATCTTTAACTTTATGACTTTTGGAGATCAGTTCATCTTCTACTCACTTAACTATTCACAGTAACAGAAATTTTGACCAGGGATGCCCAAACTTTTGCATGCCTCTGTATTTCCTTATGACATAGAAGGATGCCATTTTGGACTATCAAGTGTATGTCAGCTCATAAACCTATAAATTTTCCCTGTAATCAAGTCTCCTCCCATTCCCATGAACTCCCACACAGTTTCCATTACTTACGCACACACACACACAAACTTGACGTAATTTACAGTGGCCAATTAACCTTTCAGTCCACACACCTCCTGGATACAGGAAGGAACCACAGCACCTGACTAAAACCAACGTGGTTATGGGAAAATTGTGCAAACTCCACACAGATAATACTGGCACTCAGGATTGAACCCAGGTCACTGGGTGGAGGGCAGCTGCTCTATTTGTTGTGTCAATATACCCAACACTTTTAATAAGAGAATACCAGCAATTCAAAGAGTTTTCAAGACTTCAGGTGTCTGAGCCTACTTGTGAAGCTCTATTGCCAAAATAAATTGCCTCATTTGGAATCATGTGTTCAAATCGTTCTCCACAAGTTTCAACAGACTGTAGAATAAAATGGACAAGAAAGATATTGCCAGGGAACCAGACTGCTAAAAGCAAGAACATAACCACTGGAGGGTACTGGTGAAAGACAATAAACCCTCATCAAGTATAAAGCCAAGAAGGAGGGAAATCAGACAGAATATCGATCAGTATCAATCAATAGAGATGTCATGTGAAAATGGGTTTGGATTTGCACGTGCTAATTCCCTTCTGAATCAATGCCATAATTGAATGGACTAGCATTTAACCTGGATGCCAGTAGCATAGTGGTGAAAACTCATTTTTCCAAAACAAAGGAAAATGGGTGTAGAAACTCAATGTGTCTGTGTGCTTCAAAATAGAATTTTATCAAAGTCACATGGTGTTTACTTATTGCATAGGTCAATGATGCCAAGTTATTCCATGTCTTTGGAGACGAGAACGTGCCGATGCTGGAATCCAGAATAAAAACCAGGCTGCTCGAGGCAAAGGAATGTTTAACATTTTGAGTGGAGTGCTAAGGCAGAGTCTCTGCCTGACCTGTTGAGTTCTTCCAATAACTCTTTTTGTTATTCTGCGTCTTTGTCATACATTGCATTCTACTGCACAGAGACATCTAGTGCACAATGGAGTCCAATAATGTTCAATGGACATTTGCATGCTATTTGAGCACAAACAGCAAAACTTGGAGGAAAACCTGACCATGTTCAAGGTTTTGGGATCCGGTGCTTTGATCCACCTAGAGTTACCTGCTCAAACTCCAGACCTCACTTCACTCCTCATGCAACCTAGCTGTGTGTCATTTTCATGCAGCCCTGCACCTGTTAACCACTTGATTTCACCAACCAGATGTAATCCTCTCTCCATTGGCTAACTGGGACCCTCACATCTAATGTCCTCACCGAATCTGACCGAAGCTCTGATTCCTTTTGCTGGGTCTTTCACGACCCTATTAATCTCTCATGGCCTCCAATAGACAATAGACAATAGACAATAGGTGCAGAAGTAGACCATTCGGCCCTTCGAGCCTACACCACCATTTTGAGATCATGGCTGATCAATTCCTATCAATACCCGGTTCCTACCTTGTCCCCATATCCTTTGATTCCCCTATCCATAAGATACCTATCTAGCTCCTTCTTGAAAGCATCCAGAAAATTGGCCTTCACTACCTTCCGAGGCAGTGCATTCCAGACCCCCACAACTCTCTGGGAGAAGAAGTTTTTCCTTAACTCTGTCCTAAATGACCTACCCCTTATTCTCAAACATGCCCTCTGGTACTGGACTCTCCCAGCACCTGGAACATATTTCCTGCCTCTATCTTGTCCAATCCCTTAATAATCTTATATGTTTCAATCAGATCCCCTCTCAATCTCCTTAATTCCAGCATGTACAAGCCCAGTCTCTCTAACCTCTCTGCGTAAGACAGTCCAGACATCCCAGGAATTAACCTCGTGAATCTATGCTGCACTTCCTCTACAGCCAGGATGTCCTTCCTTAACCCTGGAGACCAAAACTGTACACAATACTCCAGGTGTGGTCTCACCAGGGCTCTGTACAAATGCAAGAAGATTTCCTTGTTCTTGTACTCAATTCCCTTTGTAATAAAGGCCAACATTCCATTAGCCTTCTTCACTGCCTGCTGCACTTGCTCATTCACCTTCAGTGACTGATGAACAAGGACTCCGAGATCTCTTTGTATTTCTCCCTTACCCAACTCTACACCATTCAGATAATAATCTGCCTTCCTGTTCTTACTCCCAAAGTGGATAACCTCACACTTATTCACATTAAACGCTATCTGCCAAGTATCTGCCCACTCACCCAGCCTATCCAAGTCACCCTGAATTCTCCTAACATCCTCATCACATGTCACACTGCCACCCAGCTTAGTATCATCAGCAAATTTGCTGATGTTATTTTCTATGCCTTCATCCAAATCGTTAACGTAAATGGTAAACAGCTGTGGTCCCAATACCGAGCCCTGTGGCACCCCACTAGTCACCACCTGCCATTCCGAGAAACACCCATTCACCGCTACCCTTTGCTTTCTATCTGCCAACCAGTTTTCTATCCATGCCAATGCCTTCCCCCCGATTCCCTGAGCTTTGATTTCACCCACCAATCTTCTATGTGGGACCTTATCAAATGCCTTCTGAAAATCGAGGTACACTACATCCACTGGATCTCCCCCGTCTAACTTCCTGGTTAGATCCTCGAAAAACTCCAACAGATTAGTCAAGCATGATTTACCCTTGGTAAATCCATGCTGGCTCGGCCCAATCCTATCACTGCTATCTAGATATGCCACTATTTCATCCTTAATAATGGACTCTAGCATCTTTCCCACCACCGATGTCAGGCTGACAGGTCGAGAGTTCTCTGTTTTCTCCCTCCCTCCTTTCTTAAAAAGTGGGATAACATTAGCCATTCTCCAATCCTCAGGAACTGATCCTGAATCTAAGGAACATTGGAAAATCATTACCAATGCATCCGCAATTTCCAGGGCCACCTCCTTTAGTACCCTAGGCTGCAGACCATCTGGACCTGGGGATTTGTCAGCCTTCAGTCCCATCAGTCTTCTCATCACCGTTTCCTTCCGAATGTCAATCTGTTTCATTTCCTCTGTTACTCTATGTCTTTGGCCCATCCATACATCTGGGAGATTGCTTGTGTCTTCCTTAGTGAAAACAGATCTAAAGTACTCATTAAATTCTTCTGCCATTTCTCTGTTTCCCATAACAATTTCACCCAATTCATTCTTCAAGGGCCCAACATTGTTCTTAACTATCTTCTTTCTCTTCACATACCTAAAAAAGCTTTTGCTATCTTCCTTTATATTCCTGGCTAGCTTGCGTTCATACCTCATTTTTTCTCCCCGTATTGTCTTTTTAGTTAAGTTCTGTTGTTCCTTAAAAACTTCCCAATCATCTGTCCTCCCACTCACCTTAGCTCTGTCATATTTCCTTTTTTTTAATGCTATGCAGTCTCTGACTTCCTTTGTCAACCACTGAGGCCCCTTTCCCCCCTTTGAATCCTTCCTTCTCTGGGGGATGAACTGATTTTGCACCTTGTGCATTATTCCCAAGAATACCTGCCATTGCTGTTCCACTGTCTCTTCTGCTAGGCTATCCGTCCAGTCAACTTTGGCCAGCTCCTCCCTCATGGCTCCATAGTTTCCCCTGTTCATCTGCAACACTGACACCTCCGAGCTGCCCTTATCCTTCTCAAATTGCAGATAAAAGCTTATCATATTGTGATCACTACCTCCTAATGGCTCCTTTACTGTGAGATCGCTTATCAAATCCTGTTCATTACATAACACTAAATCCAGAATAGTCTTGTCCCTGGTCGGCTCCAATATGATACGTGTCTGTCCCTTGCTCAGTGTTACTGTGGAGAAAGTGGAAAACAGATACAAGGCTGATCCTTGGCCATCATGGCAACAATATTTTGTAATCAGGAGAATCCTAGTCACAAAATGTGCTTTAACTCTTCAAGCACCATTGGGTTAATGTGCCTTTTCCTGGCGTGAGATAACTTCTCTATAACCTCAGCACCTGCAGATTGTACACCTACCAAAGTGAGGTATCATAGGACCATAGGTTTCCATGGAGATGGGGTGTAGCAAGGAGAGGAGGATAAAGGGAATGATTAACAGCTCATACCCTCACACTGGAATTTAGAAGTATCGTAAAATTTAGAAACCTATTAAAATCTCTGATTTGCAATTTTATCTGTAGATTTACTTAACAGCTCAGCATCTAACAATCTCACATTCAAAAACCATTTCCCTGCAAAACATAGTAATAAAAATAATTTCACTATATCAATTTCTTATTCAAAATTTTTTCCCCCATATTAAATGATATATCTTTATTTGAATTGAAATGATTGATTAAATAACTTCAATTAAAAATTGCAGCAATGCAATTAGAAGAGAAACAGGGCATAGTATTAACAGCCAGATTGCTCATGAATATGCAGTATATGGAAATAAAAGACTATACATGTTCTTGGAGAGCTACTGGAGATAATAAGTTTACATAACTCTACACAGCGACAAAACTTTAAACGATTGATATTTGAAGAGTTCAGGGGTTGTTTAAACGTATTTCAATTAGGTTTTATTGTATTTACAATTCTGAAATGTTTGCCTGGAAGTTCAGATGATTAGTGCTTTTCTGTCAGTGCTGTACAACAATCAGTTCTTTTTTGCTGTGGGACATGATTGCAAACAATTCCCACTGCAAAATACAACCAAGCACTTCATGTTGCAAAGTGGACATCTGACATGATTTCTTCTGCATTAGACCCACAACACTGCAGGAAATTAGTACTGTTCCATCGTGTTCTAAGGAGTGAGTGTTTAAGATGAAGTAACTTGTTCAGTAGTACCTTTCCTCGGTTTGACACCTCAACACATGCCTGACATTCCATGTGACAATTAGAATATTTTGTGATCTAAGTGACTTCTTGTGAGCTTGACTCAAGTAGTGCTCTTTGTTTCCCGATTAATTCAGCAGTAACCAGATATGAAGGCTAAAACCTAACTGCAGTTAGGATAGCTGCCACTTTGAAGGTGATGGCATTGTATGGAAAGGTCTTACCTAGCTCCAGGTGAATCCTATGGCTTGCCCATGGACATTGACAAAGTAGAGGCATTATTTACGGTAACTTTTTTTGTTTCGATAATATTCCCACTTACACCCACAACAAAGTAATGAATCTGCAAGAAACCATTGATTCACAAGATATTCTGAAGATTATGGACCAGTGTTAAGAATGGAAACATACTATTCTGTGTAAGAAAACCAAATAAATTTATTTTAAAGCACCTTTTGGTCCTAGTTTGCCAGTCTGCATACAGTGTTTACTGTGCAATATCCATGAGGAAATCTATGGAATTGGCTCATTGTCAAGCACACTTGTTTTGTGTGTATTGCTCTGTCATTTTGCAATTACTGCTTGACAATGTCCAACCAACCTAGGATACAGACAGAAATGAAAATAAAAATATATTCAAGGAAGGAACTTCATACATGTCAATCAGAGATTTGTGAATTTAAAATAATGAAGGCACAATTCTAATTCATTTGGTAGTTTTGATTTTGAAAGAAATGACAAATACAGTGGATTACAATTAATTTGGTCAAACAGAGCAGCCGCCTATTTGGGACAACTCTTAAAGAACAAAAACTACTTGATAAAATTGCAAGGATTCCTATTGTTTATTTGGGATATTATGCTGCTTAATTGGGACAGAAGACAGTTGCTGAACTGTTTCTAATCAGAGTCAGACACGTGCAATAGTGTGGCCAATAGACACTACACCATGCTTAGAGTGAACAGTTTTTAAATGGTATTAGTTGTGTTCAAAAAGCAGTGATCTTTGTCATTGATAGTTGGTGAGAAATGAGCTGCAAGACAATTCAGAACTGTTTTGTTCACTTCAGTTGCAAGCATTCAGGCTTGGAGATGCCAGAAAGAGCAGAGAGTGAAAATAAAACAATTTCACTACTTCAATAAGTTAAGAAATTTGAAAAATTTGAAGACATCAGCAATAATCTTGAATGTTACCATGAAAATGAAGATTTGGAGGATGCATTACATGAAGGCAGTCCATAATCTGCACTAGGTGCCTGCACCGATTTTGTTTATTTACAGAAAAGATCACAGCAGCAAATCCAACCATCTTCCTCAGGCACAAGTTAGTCAAATGACAAGTCCCCTTAGAGACACATCCTTATATACCCTCATGAGTGAGCAGTGCATGGGCAGGACTTCATGTTCAATCCTGATTGGTTGGATCTGAATTGCCTGTTCCTGACTGGTTAGTTTTTATTGGCCTTGTTCTGATTGGTTGATATTTTTAAGGCCGAACCCTCTTTAGGAATGTGTGGTTTCAGACTGGAGCTATATCTACATAGGATATTGACCTCATCAAACCTTGAGCCTGATAGACAGTGTTCAGCAATCCCACTTTGTTCTGATCTTAAGGTACTTTTATGCTTTGTTTGATGAGTCCAACATCCTCGGCAAGGAAGAGAATGCCTACAAGAGAAAGATTAGGGAATCACTAGAGATGGACCACATGGGGGACCTAAATGTAGATTTTACGAGTGTAGAGTTAGCTCCAGTCTGGGACCACACATTCTTAAAGAGGGTTTGGCCTAAAAAATCAACCATCAGAACAAGGCCAATACAAACTAACCAATCACGAATAGGCTATTCAGATCCTGCTGATCAGGATTGAGTATTAAGCCCTGCCCGTGCCATCTCCTTATGAGGGTATATAAGGAGGTGTTTCTTGGGGAATGCCAGTTGACTAACTTGTCCCTGAGGAAGATGGTTGGGTCTGTGGTTGAAGTGTTGCTATTGGTATCTGTAAGTATGTGACTATTAAGGCCAAAGGATAGTATGGATTAATTGTTTCCATGAAACTTTGGGTAATTGGGGCAGCTGCTTAATTGGACCAAAATGTACTGATCTTGATGTGTTGCAATTAAATGGAATCCACTGTACTTCCTTAATTAGCAGGAGAAGCTTTGTTCTCCAGTGTCATTCAGTACATTGATGTGTATAATTTTCCTGGATTGAAATAAACTGTGCTTCTTTGCTTGCTCTACTTGTAGAGGCATAACTTTTATTCAGCTGATTCAAAAATAAAACTAAATCTTGGACAGAAAAGGACTCACACTTGTACAGTTTTTCTAAGACTGAGAAATTGGGCACTGGATCCTGCTAGCTGCAGGAGGAAGTTCCAAGTGGCACTACCAGGATTCCACCATTTCAGTTGGACAATGTCTGAATGCTGCAAATTAGTGATGGTACCGTACTTGACACTGGACTCTGACACTCAAATCCAAAAGAAATCATGTTGCTGGACCTATCTCACTAAAAGATCCTCTCTCCAACTCTACACTATGTCTAGTATTTCTAATAGTTTCAATTTGTTATTGTCACCTACACCAGAATACAGTGGAAAAACCTGTTTTGCATACTGTTGCTACAGGTCAAGTCATTATACACTTCAGAGAAAACAGTCCAAGTTTGTCCAACCTCTCCTTATAGCTAATACTCTCTAATCCAGGAAATATCCTCATAAACCTCTTCTGAACCCTTTCTAAAGATGACTCCTCCTTCCTGCAATGATTTATAATATAAATTTCAAGACTCTTGAAATCCATGAAAGCTTTGACAAAGAACAAAACACCACTTACAACTTTTGAAGTGGACCAAGGACTCTCCAAAATGGGGCCTTTGAACTAAGCCAACTGAGTCCCAATTGCTATGGAGACTGGATCGCCTCAAATTTACCAGTGGGTCAGTGAGATTGTCCCTGTGCATTGGACAGAGGTTCAGGTGTGCAGGGTCCACGAGTTCCCATTCTGGGTTGTTGCTAGGATTCCGTGCTCACGCCCGTACACTTTGAACAGGTGAATCTCACTGAAATAGCTTCTGCTAACGTCTGGTTGGGAATGAAAAGCTCCAAGTATCAACTAAAACTACATTGTGATGGCTCCAAGATTACTATATCTAGAGGAAGCCAGTTTTCAGATTTCTACTGCAAGCCAGATACTGGAATATCCAAAGGAATATCCTGTGTTTCAGCAGGCTTGGTATCAATCATACACACATTTAATTATCTTGCAGGCAGAGGATTCAGCTCAATGTGAATAAAATAATTGCTTTCTTTCAGCAAAGGAGATAATTTAATTGAGTTCTCCCAGAATTTGGGTGGACAGACTGACAAAATTGAAAAAATTAAGTAATTTTGATTATCCCAAAACCTTGTAGAATAATAGATTACTGGAAGAGAGATCGAATATATCAGCATCCTAACTAGAATACTAAACAGCTTGGTCTCAATTGTTTGATATAGGATGTTATTTTGTACATATGCCAAAACTTAAGCTCAATAAAACTTTACAGTTACTGTAGTTACAGCACTACTGGATGTGGCTTATTTTGACTCGAGTGAAACCAAGGTCATCCCTAGCTGCTCAGGTGGATATATCATTTTTCTCAATAAATAAATGTACAAGTATGTTTTTGTGTTATTTATTTATTTGGGTTCTCTTTATCTAGTTTTAGACTTGCATGAAGATCTGATCACGTTTTAGGTCATATTTATGCAGAAATAGAGAATATTCTACAGGGTTCACAAACTTACTATCACCACTGTAATTTATTTGTCTATCCATTTTATTTATCTATCTGTTTGGCTTGACTCTATTCATGGAATCTGATAGCACAGAAGAAATTTAGTCAGCTCAGAAGAACTATGAAATTTGTTCCACTCCCTAGCATATTCACTATAACCCTGCAAAAGTACTCATCAGATCATGTTCAATTTACCTTTAAAAAGTACTACAGAGTACTTTCAAATGAATCACAATATGTAAACCTTGCAAACTTTGGATGCGACACTTCAGAGATTATTTCTCCTGAAGCATTTATACGAATCTTGGTTAGTTTTTCCATTGTTCTTAAAACCTTAAAGCCTTTGATGATATTAGGAAGTTAGGTTGTCCTTTTATCTATCGTATCTGCTCTTTGCTTGTACAAACCAAATGTAATACTTCTGACACTCAGCTTACACAGATAGCATTGGCTAACTTCATTAATTCACAACACGGCCACTGAAAGAATTGGGGAGCATATCCACTAAGACTATAAAGAACAGTTATTCTCTCCACTAGTAATCCCTTTATTGAATTGAGGAAATTCCTCCCTTTAATGGTGACACAATCCATTTCCCTGCTTTATTAATCTTAGGGTGATGGTGACATCTCTTCTATTCCTCTGCAAAATAATTCTGATGTAACAAACTTTCTGAAAGAGAGCAACTCTGGCCTTTCCTTAGAAATCTTGTGCTCAAGTCTCTGGACTGGAACGTGATCTCAAAACCTAAATCAGAGAAACATTTTCCGACCGACCCAAGGTCAGCACAGCACAGGTGCATCTATTGTCAGAATGAGGATCAGGTTTATTATGACCAACGTATATCACGAAACTTGTTGTTTTGTGACACCAGTACAGTGCAATACATAAAAATTGCACCAAATTACATGAATATATGAAAAACACATGGTGCAGAAAGAAAGCAAAATAGTGAGATAGTGTTCATGGATTCATAGAGCATTTGGAAATCTGATGTCGGAGGGTAAAATGTTGAGTGTGTGTCTTTGGACTTGTATTCCTCCTCTCTGATGGTAATAGTGAGAAGAGGGAATGTTGAGGGTCCATCATGATGGATGCCTCTTTGAGGCATCACCTTTTGAAGATTTCCCTGATGGTGGGGATGCTAGTGCCCATGATTGACTGCCTGACTCTACAACCCTCTATTGTAAAAAAAATACCTCTTGTAACGATGATCAGTGAGGCACAGAGAGATCTATATTACTGATAAGTACCTTTATTGTTTAAACTAACAAGTACGTAAATTCATACACTAAATACCTTGTAGGCACACTTGCTAAGTATCCCTGACTCTCCTGAATAGTCAAAGAATAGCAAAGGTATTACCCGGGCAAAGGAATTTATGCTGGCCAGGCGTTCCTCGTAGTCCCGATTCACTCACCACGTGTTTCACACAGGGTTGCTCACGCTTGTATCTGTGATGGTTATTCTTCAAAGTTACCGCTACCAGCACATACAAAGCATCCACTTTTATATCCATTCCTTATCAGTTCAAATATCGCATTCCAGTGTCATTGGCCACAGGTCATGTGTCTGTCCTTTAACACCTTGTTATTGGCTCTGCTCCAAGCCAGCATCCATTTATTGCCCTCTTCCCATCAAGTGACAGTCGATAAGTTATGGCTCTTTGTTCTCAATTAGCAATGAGCTTGAATCACTCCAGTCGGGCATCAACCCCAACATTCACAAACCTGCATGTTAGATCCAACCAAAGAACATTTCACAAATAACTTCTTATTACCCTGAAGAATCATTGTGTCTTTAAAACATTGATCAAGCCCAGTATGTCAAGCTCACAAAATGGAGAATAGAGTGTCTTCACAAAATGGCAGCCTCCAGCCCCAAACACACGGCAAGAACAAAGACAATTAGTCTGTCTGCTTCCACTGTCCTTGGTTCAGTTGAATTCACTGATTTATAGAGTGTAGTTCTTTCTGGCCAACACTATGCTGTGCATTGGAGTGTCAGAACGCTCTCCATGGTACGTCTATAGAAATTTGCTAGAGTCTTTGGTGACATACCAAATCTCGTCAAACTCCTAATGAAATATAGCCGCTGGTCAAAATATTTAAAAATTTCTGTAAATGTAACTTTCCAAAATGTGTTGGTGCTGTCTTGCCTTTCTGTATCCCTGCTCGTGCCAACAGGAAAGAAATGGAATGGTGTGAAGAGATATGGAACCTTCCCAAAGATTTGTACCAGTAATGCTTAATAACCAGCTGTTGCTTGGCTCTGGATGGGTCTGGATGATTTGCAGTCTCAAAGGACAAAACAAATGCATGATGCAAAAACAACTGTGATGCACAAATGGTCAATTAATTCACACATCATAATAAATCAGTCTCCTTATTAAGCATACGGTTTAAACCAGGCATAACTTTATTTCAGACATGCATATTAAGTGAGATGTATTGAGAGGGGATGGTAATCACCAAACATCCAAGTGAAAGGATGGCATTAAAATGGCATGAATCTATGAGTATCATACTTGTGGAAAATAAGTTGTCTTCCTTACCACTCAACCGGAAAGTTAACCTTTAGGGAATCCTACACAAGGAATCCCAAGTTACTTTTTGAAATTTTTTCCTATTTAGAAAATAGTCTACACCTTTATATCTTCTACCAAAGTACATGACTATACACTTCCATTATGTTACACCATTACATGAACATTTAAACCATTTTGTCTGTATAATATGTTGCTGGTTTTGTGGTATCTGAGTGATACTGCATAATCTGGTCTACTAGGAAATGTCTACAGGCCGGAAAGAACAAATGAAGGAAATGCAAAGAGGAATGGCAGACAAAATTGGTCAGTCCTGATGCAAACTAAAAGGAAGTTATCAGAAGTTGGAGAATTCATTTTTAAGCCTTGCAGGCAGCAATGTGTCAAGACAAAAACTGGGGTGTTTTCCCTTGAGCCTATTGTTGGGCCTTGTTGTAAGAATGCTGGAGGCCACAGATAGAGGTGAATGTGGAAGTGGAAATAGGGAATTAAAACAACAGGCAACCAGAAGCTCGGGGTGCAGGTGCTCTGCAAAACAATCACCCAAAGCATTTTGGTTTCTTCAGTGTAGAGGAGATAACATTGTGAACACCAAATACAATGCACAAGGCTGGAAGAAGTGCAAATGATTTTGTGCCTTACCTAGAAGACTGTTTTGGGTCCCAACATAGGGCGAAGAAAAGATGTGAAAAGACAGGCATTCTCCTGCCGTTGCATGGGGAATTAGTTTAAGTCCAAAGTACATTTATTAACCTTGAGATTCATTTTCTTGCAGGCAGCCACAAAACGAAGAAGCACAATAAAATTCACAGAAAACACCACACCACAAAAGTAGTCATGCATCCAATGTGCGAAAAAGAAAGAACAAATTGAACAAACAATTAAAAAAGTGAACAAACAATAAAAAATGGAAACAAACAATCCATGGAACATGAACCGCAGAGTGCCCAAATGTAAGTCCACAGCCACACAGCTAGTTCATTACTGTAGCCGGTCCAGGACCCTAATGGTTGCAGGCCACAGCTGCAGGGTCAGTTCAGTTCTGTAATGAGTAAAGCCTCCCAGATTAGTGATTCATCCTCTGCCCTCAGCCTCAATGCCTTAAACCTTTTAACCTTGCACTGTGCTTAAGTAGGCCAAACATAAGTTTGTTATCCACTCTCAGGCCCAGACACCACCACTTCAATCTGGCCCAGAGTTTCTATCTAGCCCCAGGTCCGCTTCAGCAATGGCTGCCGCGGCCATACTTGCATTCTCAAGAGTCTAGTTTGCTGAATATTTCAAGATACCACATAAATACCAGGTTATACTGACAGTTCAAAAGCACACCTCCCAGCAAGAAATTACAAGCTATGGATTGCAGTGATCATAGTCCCGAAAAAGTATATTTCATAGAATTGTTAGTAGTTTCGTTTGCTGTCCGGAAAGTGTCGCCGTGTCTTGCCAGCACCATCTTTGCAGTGCAATATTTTTTTATTAGAAGTGGGTAGGCATTGACATGCCTGTTCATAGCTGTACTGGGATTCAGGCCCAGATAGTTGTTAGTACACCATTCAGCAAATGTATTGACTTCCTCATCGATGCAGTCATCGAGTTGGTAGTGTCAGTGATGACTGTGTCATCTGAGCACTTGTTGTACTGCATGAATGGTGTGAGCTTCAGCAGTCCATCTGGGTACAGTGTGAACAAAGCTGGTGAGATAACCGAGCTCTATGGTGCTCCAGTTGATATTTGCCTGTTGGTGCTCATATAACCATTATATCTCACTTTTTGATGTCTGTCTCTGAGGAAGGAGAGGTTGAAGAGTATGAGGTGGGGGTTTGCATTGATTTGCTGGAGTTTGTGTCCCATGAGATGGGGTTGCATAGTGTTCAATGCACTGAAGAAGTCCACAAACTACATCCTAACAATGATCCAGGCCTCTCCAGGTGAGTGTATGTAGGTATGGTGCAGTAACGTTAGTACTGGATCATCTACGCCTCTTTTCAGCCTGTAAGCAAATTGGAGTGGGTCAGTGAGCACACTTACCCTCACCGGTAGCTGTGGTAGGAGAAGCCTTTCAAAGGAGTTCTTTACCAGCGACGTTAGAGCTACAGGACAGTCGTCATTATTACAGGTGGGATTTCTCTTCTTGGGAATTGGGCATAAGATGATTCAAGCTGTCTGCCATCTGTTTAGGCTCCACACATAGATTACCACTTTGGTCTTCCAGAGGACCAATTTTTTCCCTAGCAATCCTTTTGCTCCTAAAATATCTGTAGAACCCCTTAAGGTTCTCCACCACTTTGTCTGCTAGAGCAACTTCATGCTTTCTTTTAGCCCTCCTGATTTCTTTCTTAAGTGTTCTCTTACATTTCTTGTACTCCATAATCACCTCATTTGTTCCTACTTGCCAATACCTGCTATGCGCCTCCTTTTCTCTCAAGGTTCCCTACACTTGTTATCTTTACCTTTTATTCTGACAAGCACATACAAGCTTTGCACTTTCACAATTTCATTTTTGAAGGCCTCCCATTTCCCAAGTACACCTTTGCCAGAAAACAGCTTTTCCCAATCTATACTTGCCAGATCATTTCTGATACCATCAAAATTGGCCTTTCTCCAACTTAGAATCTCAACCCACGGACCAGACCTATCTCTTTGAGTATTATTTGCTTTCTCTCCATATTTTTGAAGTCATCCAAATCTGTACTTTTCTATCCTAACTTGCTCCAAGTTCCATTTTCTGTTATCCAACAGCATCTCAGTTTTAGATCATGTTCACGCACTCAATGTCCACTTCCATAAAGCACAATCTTCTGAGAGCTCTTCTTAACACCGAGTATCTTGACAGTTCCTTATTTGCCTTCCCTGTAAGGCTTTCAGCCCCAATGTTTTGGAATTCCTTTGCTACCTTTTTGTCCCTCTTTCTTCATTTCTAATCATTCTTGAAACCTCTTCCTGTGAACAAATTGTCTGCAGTTGTCTTTGGCTCAGTGGCAATATTATATGTATGTGTATATGTATGTACTGTACAAATGTCATTTCTACCAGCCACTGTGTGCAAACAAATCAAAAATCATAATGGTTTTTACACCTTGAGTTGGATTACGAAGACAAGGGAAATTTCACTATTGCATCAAAGCAGCATTGAGTTAAATATCCACTTTCAAAACAGTGATAGGATGAATAAATAAATCATGGATTTAAAAGGTTTCCATTTGTTAGACAGCATCCTATCAACTTCTTAAACATAGAAAATAGGTGCAGGAGTAGGCCATTCGGCCCTTCGAGCCTGCACCGCCATTCAATATGATCATGGCTGATCATCCAACTCAGAACCCTGTACCTGCTTTCTCTCCATACCCCCTGATCCCTTTAGCCACAAGGGCCATATCTAACTCCCTCTTAAATATAGCCAATGAACTGGCCTCAACTGTTTCCTGTGGCAGAGAATTCCACAGATTCACCACTCTCTGTGTGAAGAAGTTTCTCCTCATCTCGGTCCTAAAAGGCTTCTCCTTTATCCTTAAACTGTGACCCCTCGTTCTGGACTTCCCCAACATCGGGAACAATCTTCCTGCATCTAGCCTGTCCAATCCCTTTAGAATTTTATACATTTCAATAAGATCCCCCCTCAATCTTCTAAATTCCAGCGAGTATAAGCACAGTCGATCCAGTCTTTCTGCATATGAAAATCCTGCCTTCCCAAGAATCAATCTGGTGAACCTTCTTTGTACTCCCTCTATGGCAAGAATGTCTCTCCTCAGAGTAGGGGACCAAAACTGCACACAATACTCTAGGTGTGGTCTCACCAAGACCTTGTACAACTGCAGTAGAACCTCCCTGCTCCTGTACTCGAATCCTCTTGCTATAAATGCCAACATACCATTTGCCTTTTTCACCGCCTGCTGTACCTGCATGCCCACTTTCAATAACTGGTGTACAATGACATCCAGGTCTCGTTGCACCTCCCCTTTTCCTAATCGGCCACCATTCAGATAATAATCTGTTTTCCTGTTCTTGTCACCAAAGTGGATAACCTCACATTTATCTGCATTAAATTGCATCTGCCATGAATTTGCCCACTCACCTAACCTATCCAAGTCACCCTGCATCCTCTTAGCATCCTCCTCACAGCTAACACTGCCGCCCAGCTTCGTGTCATCTGCAAACTTGGAGATGCTGCATTTAATTCCCTCGTCTAAATCATTAATATATATTGCAAACAACTGGGGTCCCAGCACTGAGCCTTGCAGTACCCCACTAGTCAGTGCTGGGACCCCAGTTGTTAAACCTGAATTATTTCCAATTATTGAGGAGGCATGTATATTTCCAATTTGTCAAACAGTGTTAAAAATGCTATTTAGATGTCACTCCTCTTGTACTGTACACAGCTGCAGGGGTCAACATCCAAACCATTGATGCAGCAATTTTAATAGACATAGCATATATGCTTTATGCTTTTGTGGATGCTTAAGGAATGCGGCCAAAGGCTACAGTGATTGTTTGACTAATCTACCTTTTCACATTTAACTGCAACTTGAAAACTCTTCAATTGTTCCAGAGGAAATAAAATATTTATCTTTACTTTTGAAATCCCAATGATTTTTTTAGTTCTGTCAATAGTGCCCTTTCAGAGATGCTGCAAGAACTGTGCAAGTCACCATTTCGTGTTTGCACAGCTCTTTCAGATAATAGAACCTCCAAAGCGAATTTCCACTCTCATTACAGACATTTTGTCTTGATGAGCACTACTCTCCCTCAGGAATACAAATAGTTTTAGAGATATTCACACTGGTAAATGGTTCAGCTGGATGCTGGAGTAATTTTCTGCCTTTATGAGTGAGCAGCCAATTAAGCTATGGTAACAGAGCTGATAGAGAATTGTAGCATGAACTGCAATAATGTGAATGAACCTTTGCATTTTCTTTTTTCTGTAGCTCCCCAGACAGTGGAGACATAAGACTGTAGGTGTTAAGAGTGTGTGCCCATCTTTGGAGCAAACTGAATGTTTGGCATACATGTAACAACTCAAAATTCTGTTTAAATTTGTTTAGAAGATGCGGAATGTCTGCCTTGACCAGCATCTATTGTCCAGACCTTACTGAACTGAAAGACCATTTCCGAGAATAATTAAAAGTCAGCTACATTTGAGTCATACATCACAGAAACAGGCCCTTCAGCCCAACTGGCCCATGCTAAACAAGAATCCCATTTGCCCACATCCCTCTAAACCTTTCCTATCCACGTACCATTCCAGTGTCTTATAAATGTTGTTATGGAATACAGTCTTGGGAAATGTACGATAATGCATATTGGTAAAAGGAACAATAGTGCAGACTGTTATCCAAATGGGGAGAAGGTTCAAACATCAGAGGTGCAGAGGGACTCAAGCCGCACTTGGATTATTGTCAACAGTTTTGGGGCCCTTATCTCAGAAAGGATGTACTGTCATTGGAGAGAGTCCAGAAGAAGTTCACGAGGATGATTCCAGGAATGAAGGGGGTTAGCATATGAGGAGTGTTTGGCAGCTTTGGGCCTGTACTCACTGGAATTCAGAAGAATGTGGGGGCAAGAGGGAGATCTCGTTGAAAGTACCAAATGTTGAAAGGTCTAGGTAGGGTGGATGTGGTGAAGATTTTTCCTTTGGTGAGGGTATCCAGAACTAGAGGATACAGCCTCAAAACTGAGGAGTGGTCCTTTAGAACAGAGGAAGGAGGAATTTTTTTTTTAGCCAAAGAGTAGTGATTCTGTGCAATGTTCTGCCACAGACTGCAGTGGAGGCCAAGTCCATGTGTATATTTAAGGCGGAAATTGATAGTTTCCCAATCAGTCAGGGCGTCAAAGGATATGGGGTTATGTGGGATCCAGGATCAACCATGAGGGAATGGCAGAGAAGATGATGGGCTGAATGGCCTAATTCTGCTCCTATGTCTTGTGGTTATTGTACCTGCCTCAAATACTTCCTCTGACAGCTCATTCCATATACACACCACCCTCTGGGTGAAAAGACTACCCCTCAGTTTCCTATTAAATCTCTCCCCTCTCACCCTAAACCCATGCCCTGTAGTTCTTGATACCCCAAACCTGGGAAAAAGATTGTGTGCATTCACTCTATATATACCCCTCATGATTTTATGTACCTTTATAATATCACCCCTCATTTTCCTACACTCCAGTGAATAAAGTCCCAGGCTGGTCAACCTCTGTCCATAACTTCATGAGTCTGGAGATAAGGATGGCCAATTTCATTCTCCAAAGAACATTAATAAATCATCTGGGTGATTACAATAAACTGGTGGTTCTGCTATCACCATCACTAACACTGCATTTTCACTACTTACTTAAATAGAGATTGTGGGATCCGAACACGCCTCACAATTCATAGATCTTCAGCTACTATTTCCTTAAAGAAGGAAGGAAACAATATTCTTTCTCTTATGGGAACTTTATATTGCTAAATATTAAAACATTAGACTAGGTAGGCTAAATCAAAATACATAACTGCACTACATTTATGCAGTTAGGTAAAAAGCAGGGATCAAATTGCACTGACAAGAGAAAATCTGCAGATGCTGGAAATCCAAGTCTCTTGTATATAGATTGGGAGACCACTTCACGGAGCACCTACACTCCGTCCACCAGAAGAAGCGGGATCTCCCAGTGGCCACCCATTTTAATTCCACTTCCCCGTTCCCATTCTGATATGTCCATCCATGGCCTCCTCCACTGTCATGATGAGGCCACACTCAGGTTGGAGGAACAACACCTTAAATTCCATCTGGGTAGCCTCCAACCTGATGGCATGAACATCAATTTCTCAAACTTCCAGTAATGGCTTCCCCCTCTCCCCTCCTTCACCATTCCCCATCCCCTTTTCCCTCTCTCACCTTATTCCTTGCCTGCCTATTGCTTCCCTCTGGTGATCCTCCCCCCACCCCCTTTTCTTTCTTCCATGGTCTTCTGTTCTCTCCTATCAGACTCCCTCTTCTCCAGCCCTGTATCTCTTTCACCAATCAACTTCCCAGCTCTTTACTTCATCCCTCCCCCTTCAGCTTTCACCTATCACCTTGTGTTTCTCTCTCCCCTCCCTCACGTTTCAAATCTACTCCTCGTCTTTTTATCTCCAGTCCTGTTGAAGGGTCTCGGCCCGAAATGTCGACTGTACTCTTTTCCATAGATGCCGCCTGGCCTGCTGAGTTCCTCCACCATTTTGTGTGTTTTGATCAAATTGCACTCTTAGAATAAAATCATTGCAGTATAGTTATAGACGTAGTATGTGTTAGAGTATATTACTGTTGTTTTGTTAATTATACAGTCTTCATTACACAAATATTCAGGAGTTTATATTACGGTACATCATGCCAGATTTCCAAAGCTTAAGCCATTTAAGTCAGATGCTATACATGTCTTATAAAATGTTCTGCAACAGTGACCTATGCTTAATGGGATCTGTAAGATATTAGTGCAGTTCATACTGATGTATTTGTCTGGGGTGCTCTTCAAGCACTTTCTGTTTTCCTTGTAAATTGCTAACTTTAAATTGCTATCATCTTTTTAAACATACAGCTTGTACTTCTTTTAAATGTCAGGTCAATAAGACAAAGAACACACAGTTTAACCATTTCATAACTTACATGTAAACAAATTCTCTTATGTTTCAGCAGCAGGGCACGGTGAATTGTTAGCCTTTCAATTGCTAAGTTCAATCGCCGTAAAGTCTTAAGTTGGGAACTCCTGAGCAACACACACAAAATGCTGGAGGAACTCAGCAGGTCAGGCAGCATCTATGGAGGGGAATAAACAGTTGACATTTCAGGCTGACACCCTTCACCAGGACTGGAAAAGAAGGGGGCAGAAGCCAGAATAAGAAGGTGGAGGGAGAGGAAGGAATACAAGCTGGCGCGTGACAGGTGAAGCCATGTGAGGGGAAAGGTGAGTGTGGGGTTGTGGGGAGGGCATGAAATAAGAAGCAGCAAAGAGATCGGTGGAAGAGATAATAGGCTGAAGAATAAGGAATCCAGTAGGAGAGGACAGTGGACCATGGAAGAAAGGGTAGGAGGAGGGGAACCAGAGGGAGGTGAAGAGAAGGGGTGAGAGGGGAACCAGAATGGGGAATGGATAAAAGAGAGGCGGTGAGTGGGGAGTAGTTACTGGAAGTTAGAGAAATCGATATTCATGCCATTAAGTTTGGAGGCTATCCAGGCAGAATATGAGGTGTTACTCCTCCAACCTGAGTTCAACCTCATTGTGGCAGTAGAGGAGGCAATGGATAGACATGTCAGAATGAGAATGGGAACTGACTCCACTGCACTATGTCCTTCTCCCAGAAGGTTTTGAGGGAAATGACAAAAGGATCTTTTCCAATTTAGCTAGCTCATTGCTTTGTGACTGGACAGTGGCAGAGCAATCAGCGCTGCTAACACACAGCACCTGGGACCTGTTCTCAACCCTGGGTGCAGTCTGTGTGGAGTTTGCACGTTCTCTCTGTTAAGTTTCCTGGAGGTGCTCTGTTTTCCTCCCACATCACAAAGACTTGCTGGTAGGTTAATTGACCACTGTAAATCACCCTATATGCAGGTGAGTAACAGGAAAATTGAGATGACTTGATGGAGATGTGAGAAAGAAATAATAATTACAAAGAAATAATAGGGAAATGGGACTGATTGATGTGCTGTGAGAGCCAGCATGAATTTGATTGGCAAAATGGCCTTCTTTCTGTATTGTTTTGTAACTCCTAGGAAGACAGTGCAGTATATATTTATGTTTGGATGTAAATGCAGAGAGCATGGTGAACAAATATATTAGTTACGTAAGCCCATCATCCCTTTTGGGGCATAGGCCACAGACAGGGGCTCACCAGAGTCCTCTGTCCTGGCCAGTCTTTCAAGTTGTTCCCAGGTGTAGCCCATTATTTTGAAGATCCTTCCTCTCCAAGGGAAGAAGTCTTTGGAGCTTCTGTGACTCTGGTTTTTATGGGATGGAGTTGCTAGCCCCATGCCAAACCCCCCTCCTTTTGCAGCCGGGCTTGGGACTGCCCATGGCGTCACAAGTATATAGTTAAATCAAAAATTACCTGTGTGGTTGACATTTAGACTGAAAGGGAATCATGAAGGGTAGCAGGACAGGTGAACAAGGAGGTTGAAAAGGCACAAGTGATGCTTTTCTTTCATTATCCAGGGTACAGAATATATGATTGAAGAGCTAAAGCAACAATCAGCTGCATAATTTGGGTTTTATCCTGCAAGGTTTTATTTACAATGGACCTGTTATGAAATTACTGCCGACAGTTTGTGCAGACATCTTGACTAGAGATGTAATAAACCTCAAAAGGTCAGCATTCTTTATTCTGCAATGAGATACTTATACATGAGACTGCAACATAATAAACAGAAGATTCTGCAAATGTTGGAGCAACTCAGGTAGCATCTATGGAAAGGAATAAAGAGTCAACATCTCATAGACATCCTGATGAAGGGCCCAAAACATCGACTCTTCTTTTCCTTTCTATAGATGCTGCCCAACCTGCTGAGTTCCTCAAGCATTGTATGTGTGTTGCTGTGACATTATAGTAGCCTTAATTTAACAGATGACACTGTGAATTGCTTCCGCTTGTTTCTATTGAGTTAAGACCCATGTACTCACAACTATCTCGTGGCCAATGTGCTGAAGATCCAATAAGACTTGACTTCTCATGACTATCCAGGTCACCCTTTCCTAACTACAGCCTCTGTCTCAGTGGTCCACCTGCCAAATATCTGCTGGTGACCAACCAGTTCACCTTTCCCTGACTAAATAGTACTCATGGCTGAGAATTTTTACTTCTAAAATAAAACTCTACTTTCCACTATCAATTGAAATTATGGCTTCCCCTTTGATCCTACATTTGGTTTCACATTTCTCTTTCTCCTGCTAGCACCAGAGAACTGGATTTTCAACTATTTACCACTCTTCTCTCTTGTATCTGCATCTGAGCCCAAATGAAGCATTTTGTCCCAAACCAGGCCGTCCATTTCGCTCCATAGATGACTTTGACATAAGTTTCTCTAGATTTTTGTGTGTTGGTATCTGAATCAACTGTTTTATTATGATAAAAAGTTGAATTTGTCTTCCATTCCAGGTAGTCAAACAGAAATTCAGCAGTTATAATATACTGACAGTGAGGTTTTCCTTCAATAGAATTTCAAAGGAGAAGTCAATCACATGAAATTGCATATTCACAGTGTGGTTATCACTGAGATGGGAAAGTACAATGTTGGACTCAATAACTCTTATTTGACTGGCATGATAGGCTGAATTATACATTCTCTGTATTACATATTCTATGAAGCTCAAATGTTCTTGGGGGGGGGGGGGCGAAGGATGGAATACAAAATGTCTGAAGCAGCCAAGCAACCTGAGGTATTTGATGTGCTACAAAGTATAATGACAAATGAAAGTAAAGCAGGAGCTGTATTGCTTCACACAAGAATGTTAAATGACAAAATTCTGGTTATTTACAGGCCATTTTGAGGAACGACTGCGCAGGTGCGTGGACATCAGCAAGTTAGAACGGCGGGAAGAGTATAAAAAGAAGACAGCTTTATAGAGCGGGCATCTGAGTAGAGGTAGACAGAGTAGGAGGGCTTTGGCTCAATGGGGCTTAGGCGATGACTGGTTGAGGTGAGGTAATTTACTTGTGAAGAATAGAAACAGGAAGTATGTCTGTGAGGCCAGTGTTCTGTACTGGGTGCCAGATATGGGAAGTCCGGGAAACTCCCAACCTCCTGGAAGGCCACATCTGCACCAGGTGTGTCGAGCTGCAGCTCGTTAGGGACTGGAGTTGCAGCTCGATGACTTTCGTCTAGTCAGGGAGAGCGAGGGGGTTATAGAGAGGAGCTATAGGCAAGTAGTCACACCGGGGCCTTGAGAGACAGATAAGTGGGAAAAAATCAGGAGAGGGAAGGGCAAGAGGCAGATATTAGAGAATACCCCTGTGGCTGTCCTCCTTAACAATAAGTACTCCTGTTTGAGTACAGTTAGGGGATGTGGGGTCCTACCCGGGGGAAGCAACAGTGGCTGCACCTCTGGCACAGAGTCTGGCCCTGTGGCTCAGAAGGGTAGGGAAAGGAAGAGGAAGGCAGCAGTGATAGGGGATTCTATAGCTAGGGGATCAGACAGGCGATTCTGTGGATGAAGGAAAGAAGCACATTGGTAGAATGCTTCCCAGGGTCCAGGATGTTTCTAATTGCGTCCACGATATCCTGAAGTGGGAAGGTGACCAGCTAGAGGTTGTGGGACATATTGGTACCAACGACATAAATAGAAAACGGGAGGAGGTCCTGAAAACAAACTACAGAGAGTTAGGAAGGAAGTTGAGAAGCAGGACCTCAAAGTTAGTCATCTCGGGATTACTGCCTGTGCCACGTGACAGTGAGTATAGAAATAGAATGAGGTGGAGGGTAAATGCATGGAGCAGGGGGCAAGGCTTCAGAATTCTGTATCATTGGGACCTCTTTTGGGGCAGGCGTGACCTGTACAAAAAGGACAGGTTGCACTTGAATCCCAGGGGGACCAATATCCTGGTGGGGAGGTTTGCTAAGGTTACTGGGGAGAGTTTAAACTAGAATTGCAGGGGGGGTGGGAATCGAACTGAAGAGATGGAGGAACGGGCTGTTGGCTAACAAATAGAGAAAGCTTGGAGACAGTGTGAGAGGGAGGGTAAGCAGGTGACAGAGAAGGGATGTGCTCAGACCGATGATTTGAGATGTGTCTATTTTAATGCAAGAAGCATCATGAACAAAGCGGATGAGCTTAAAGCGTGGATCAGTACTTGGAACTATGATGTTGTAACCATTACAGAGACTTGGATGGCTCAGTGGCAGGAATGGCAGTACATGTAGTGTATGTGGATTTCAGCAAGGCATTTGATAAGGTACCCCATGCAAGGCTTACTGAGAAAATAAGTAGGCATTGGATCCAGAATTGGCTTGCTCACAGAAGGCAAAGAGTGGTTATAGACAGGTCATATTCTACATGGAGGTCAGTGACCAGTGGTGTGCCTCAGGGATCTGTTCTGGGATCCCTACTCTTCGTGATTTTTATAAATGACCTAGATGAGGAAGTGGAGGGGTGGGTTAGTAAATTTGCTGATGACACAAAGGTTGGAGGTGTTGTGGATAGTGTGGAGAGCTGTCAGAGGTTACAGCGGGACATCGATAGGATGTAAAACTGGGCTGAGAAGTGCCAGATGGAGTTCAACCCAGATAAGTGTGAGGTTGTTAATTTTGGTAGGCCAAATATGATGGCAGAATATAGTATTAGTGGTAAGACTCTTGGCAGTGTGAAGGTTCAGAGGGATCTTGGGGTCCAAGTCTATAGGACACTCAAAGCTACTGCGCAAGTTGACTCTGTGGTTAAGAAAACATACGGTGCATTGATCTTCATCAACCGTAGGAACAAGTTTAAGAGCAAGTTTGAGAGGTAATCTTACAGCTATATCGGACCCTGGTCAGACCCCACTTGGAGTACTGAGCTCATTTCTGGTCACCTCACTACAGGAAGGATGTGGAAACTATAGAAAGGGTGCAGAGGATATTTACAAGGATGTTGTCTGGATTGGGAAGAATGCCTTACAAGAATAGGTTGAGTGAACTCGGTCTTTTCTCCTTGGAGCGACAGAAGATGAGAGATGACCTGATAGAGGTGTATAAGATGATGAGAGGCATTGATCGTGTGGATAGTCAGAGGCTTTTACCCAGGGCTGAAGTGGCTAACACGAAAGGGCACAGTTTTAAGCTGCTTGGAAGTAGGTACAAAGGAGATGTCAGGGGTAAGTTTTTTACACAGAGAGTGATGAGTGCGTGGAATAGGCTGCCGGCGACGGTGGTGGAGGCGGATACGATAGGGTCTTTTAAGAGACTCCTGGAAAGGTACATGGAGCTTAGAAAAATTGAGGGCTATGGGTAACCCTAGCTAATTTCTAAAGTAAGTATATGCTTGGAACAGCATTGTGGGCTGAAAAGCCTGTATTGTGCTGTAAGTTTTCTATGTTTCTATTTCAAATTAGCATGGAAGTGCTACAGGCCCATGGAAAATCCAACCAAAATGCTCCAATTCTGTTTCATTATAATCCAGTGTAAAACTGTTGGTTCACATCTTCTCCAGCAAGGTCCTGCTGCTTCACTTGCTGCCTGTGGTCACCTCTGGGCTATACTTCCCTTGTTTAAATGCAGAAGAACCTGACTTGGTGTAGCAAAGTGCATCGGAGTCTAACAGTGACATGACTCACATCAAGTATCTGACTTTAGTTTCATCTGTGAGGGAAGTAAAGACTTGAAGAAACATGAGCCTAGAACAGTTAAGTACCATGGCCAGCGTGGACACAATGGGCCTGTTTCTGTGCTGTGCCTTCCAATCACCAATTGATATCTCTCATTATTGTAGATCCTATCTCAGGATTAACCTGGAGCATAATACACAAGCTAGTATTCCAGCATAATATTGGGGTATCTCAGCAAGGTTGAACTCTTCCACTGGACTCCATGTGTGTAAATACCAGCATTGCTGCCATTTAAGTGGGCAAGTACTGGCAGTTCTATTCAGGAACACTAACACCAGCAAAACCTGGGCGCATTGAAATCCAGATGAAATTCTGCTTCCAGTGTTCAGGTCCAGCAGTAGCCAATAGAGTGCTCGTATTTCCTGCAGCCATTCCTGGATGCTGAATTTAAAAGGTCAGAAAATCAGAAAACATTGTCCACCTACATTTGTGATAAAAGCCAGCCTCCTCCACAGAGCAATCCAGTATCCCGATTCCTTTAAAATCAGTGAAAGATTACGTTCAGGGCATGCGATGATTGAAGATATCAACCATTTCCAAATCTCTGAAATTTTCTAGCATTCCTTTCGAAACAACCTTTTCTCTTAAAGTTAAATTTCACAAAACAGTATCATTTCATTTACAGTATCTAGAGAATTGCTATTTCCAGAAAAGCTGATTACTGGAATTGATTCATGCATGACCAAAGAGGTTTAATAGAAAGATGCAAGGTCCTGAATTGGTGAATGTCAATTTTTCACCAGGGTGATTTCTAGTGAGGAATGAATTATACAGTAATAATTCATTTTAGTCTGAAAATAATGAGGCATGGCAGGTTAGATTCAATTTAAATCTGGTCTACTTTCTCGCTGCTTATATTAAATCAGCCATTAAGTAAATTTTGGTGTAATCAGCCAATAGGCAAGATTTTTATTAAAACAGACTGTTTTGTTGTAACCATTGAGAAAATAGATTTCTTCATATCAAATGTAACATTAGGCCTACACGATGTTTTGTCTGGAACATTTGAGAGAAAGTCAGGAATAATCACCAGTGTTTTTTCACCACCTATTTTTCTTGGCCAATGTTTTATGAAAAAATTACCACCATTACACAGTCTTTCAGACCTATTTCAAATATAATGAATTTTTTTTCATAAATTCTGTCACAGAAGCAAATGCAATTTTATGCACAACAATATCCACAATTAAAAAAGAATTGTGTCAAGTGACCTGCTCTGAATCATCAATAATTAAAATAACTCACCCATATCTCAGTGAGTATATTAATCAGCATCAAGGTTGGTACCCACACTTTGCCCTCCAGCCTTGCACATGCCAATTTATTGAGTATACCCCAGTAATTTCCTGACTCACATACCATTGAATTAGGGAGGTGCTGCAGCCAGGACAAGAATAACTCCCTGAGCAACACACACCAAATGCTGTAGGAACTCAGCAAGTCAGGCAGCATCTATGGAGGGGAATAAACAGTCGCTGTTTTGGGCTGAGATCCTTCAAGATTTCCAGCATCTGCAGAACTTCTTGTGTTTAAAATGAATTCCCTGATCTACTTCAGCTGTTCCAAGACACATCGAGTATTTATTTAATGAAAATCAAAAAAAAAAGCTAACTGGAAATGCTGGGAATTTGATGAGAATAGGAAATACTGGAAATGTTCAGAATGTCAGTCAGCAACTGTGGGATAAGAAACGGAGTTAATATTTCAGGTATGAGACTCTTTGTCAGAATATTTTTGTGTCCAAGTGTGATCCAAAGCAGAGCATGTTTACTAAAGCAGCAATGATCACACTATTAATCGAGGTTATGCGTTCACATCCTGCAGACTGTGTAAAAGGTTCAAGATTCAAGATTGTTAATGTCGTTCTTTAGTATATGAGTGTAAAGAGAATAAAATGATTGTTACTCTGAGTCCGATGCAGCATAGAAAAACACAATAAGCATAAAGAACACAATAAGTATAAAAGCAATCCTATACAACACAACTGTATGGGTGTGGCCATATATACATAGGATTAGCTTATGTAACTTCTCCTCCATAGCTTCCGCCACCTGCTACGGGATCCCACCAACAGACACATCTTCCCCTCCCCCCCACTCTCAGCTTTCCGCAGGGATCTCCCCCTACGTGACTCCCTTGTCCAACCATCCCCCCACCCCCATCCCTCCCCACTGACCTCCCTCCAGGCACTTATCCCTGCAAACGGAAGAAGTGCTACACCTGCCCCCACACTTCTTCCCTCACCACCATCCCAGGCCCCCAACAGTCCTTTCAGGTGAGGCACCACTTCACCTGCGAGTCAACTGGGGTGATATACTGTATCCGGTGCTCCCGATGTGGCCATTTATACATTGGGGAGACCCGCCACAGACTGGGAGACCGTTTCGCCGAACACCGGCGCTCGGTCCTCCAGCAGTGGCGGGATCTCCCTGTGGCCACACACTTCAATTCCACAGACCACTCCCACTCCGACATGTCTGTCCATGGCTTCCTCTACCGTCAAGATGAGGTCGCGCGCAGATTGATGGAGCAATACCTTATCTCCCGCCTAGGTAGCCTCCTACCTGCCGGCATGAACATTCAACTCACAGACCTCCGTTGATACCCCTGCCCCCCCCTTACCCCATCCCTATCTATAATTTTAGTCTGGTTCTCTTTCTCTCTCTTTTCCCCCCCTCACTATAATCTCCCCCCAGCCTCACCTTTCTTTCTCTTTTATTTCCCATAATTCTCCACCTTCCCCCCAGTCCATTTCCCTCCAACCTATCACTTCCCAGCTCTCTACTTCATCCCTCCCCCCACTTCTTATCCCCCCTCGACCATCCCATGTTACTTCACTCCTGATGAAGGGTTTCGGCCTGAAACATCGTCACTACCTCCTCCCATAGATGCTGTCTGGCCTGCTGAGTTCTGCCAGCATTTTGTGTTTTTATTTATTTCCAGCATCTGCAGATTCACTCGTGTTGCTTATAAACATAGATTGATTGTATGTACATAAGTTGATACTAGGTGCAGGAGCTTCTGTACATAAGGTGACCCTGAAAGGAAACCATAATGTGAAAAAAATTACTCTTGATATGAGGAACTCTTCTAGGTGGCAGCAGGGTGTATGAGAATGCAGCAGGACAGTGTAGGGACAAGGTGTGGAGTGTAAGTGTAAAGTGGCAGTGCATGGGTGGTTGAAGGATGCTGAGGGGCTATGGAGAGGAGTGGCTTATGTGGATGTAATGATGGTGGGGAGGGAGTGTGGGAAATGTTCTCCTTAATTGAGAATACCAGTCTATGCATAATTTTAAGATGCCCAAGTAGGGAAGAATCTTCCTTTATGTACAGTCCATTGTTACGTACCCCGTAACTGGGTCACTTACCAGCAAAGATAGAGAGGTCCGTTGAAGTCTGATGGTACTATTTTTAACAGTATTTATTGATAAAATACACAAAAATAATATCAATGCAAACATACAGATAATATACATCATCAATACTAAATTTAAAAGTGCGGGTATAATAATAATCAATAAGAAATAGCTCTATCGTTGTCTAGGGGATAATGTATTGTCCAATGGAAATATAAAAGTCACTCAAGTTCATTCAAGCTGCAGCTTTTTGGTTGGAGAGAGAGACGGGTTAAAACTTGCCCATTCCTTTTATGATGTCAATCCTTCGAGAGTCGTTGGGGCTGATTTCTCCTTTGTTGTTAGCTAAAGCCGTTCTTCTGTGGCAAGGCCCACCAATTCCGAGG
The DNA here is from genome assembly GCF_048418815.1 of Hemitrygon akajei. Taxonomy (NCBI): domain Eukaryota; kingdom Metazoa; phylum Chordata; class Chondrichthyes; order Myliobatiformes; family Dasyatidae; genus Hemitrygon; species Hemitrygon akajei. The sequence continues at coordinate 46,609,233 of NC_133141.1, forward strand.
CAAATGGAAAAGGACGCACGTGGCTTTCCACCGGCTTTCGCTATTACGCTGTTACAGGATTTCTAGCGTTTCTTCTGGTGCGTCTCAAGGGCTGTTCCCACAGACCCTCTTTTATCCTGACTCACAGGGTCTCAGATGTCAATCAGGATGGAATGATGCCATCCCCCAACCAGCCCACGTTGCCTGAGGGCCTCCATGAAGTACAGTACTCAATACACAATTCCGTCTCCAAGAGACAATGGCCGTTTTCCGTGGCTTTGTATCGCTGGGGCCAGGACATTCCAAACGTCTCTCTCTCATTTCCTGGGTCTCCTGACCTGACTTAATAGCGATCTTGCGATTCTCAAAAAGGAGGGTGGGGCACAGGCGTAACACCATGCACATAAGCAAACAACTTGATGATGGGAGGTTTCATAACACCATACAAAACAGAAGCAGGATTGGGTCTTTCAGCCCCTTTCCTGGTTGTTCACCATTCAGTATGATCACAGGGGCTCACTTACCTCAGCATGTCCCAACTTAAACCATGCTCTTAATTTTCTTCATGTCAAGAAAATCCATCAATCTCTGCTTTGAATATAATGGTCACTGAGGCTCTGGGACCATCTCGCTCGCTTTAGGTCGCATCTGGAATTTCCAGTTGGCGGACAATTTCCCTCCACGCCGCTCTGAATGTTGGGAAATCATGCGCTCGGCAGGTTACAGCAGTGGTTTGCCTTTGCCTATTGCCGGATGAGTTTAAAGAGATCACCACCTCTTCCAGTGTAATACCAGGATGTCTACGTGTCTTGTCGTGCTCTTAGCGCTCCACCAATGCCTGCTGGCCTGCCTTCTTGACCGTTGGGCCATTAATCGGTCTCCTCCGCTCAATCTGCCAGGGCCAGGCTTCACACACTGGGATAGGCAGATCCCCTACCTTACTGAGGGTCAAAGACCCATCGGCTACCCTCACCTGGTTTGGCCCGTCTGCTGAGCCGGTTTACCGAGGTGTGGCCGCTGTGCGTGCTACAGCTACTTGGAGCCACAGGTGAGAGCTGAATGCCAGGTGGGGACCAAATGTGGATGAGCTGCCCTGAAAAGGGCATGGCAGGCCCCCCACCAGAGGTGCTACCCCTCCCTAGATACCCCCGGGACCATCTAGTGTAGAGAATTTTCTCTTCATCACTGTCCTGAATGGTCAAGCCCTTATTTTGAGATATTGAAGTCTGGTTCAAGACTCTCCAGCATGGGGAATATTAATCCCACATCTCTGTGTGATGGGATTATATACAGGCCAGAATGTGGGCTACAAATTACACTGGGAGATAGAAAACACAGGTCAAAAGAGCAATGTTACAATAGTCATGAGGGATTTCAATATGCAGGTAGATTGGGAAATACAGATTGGTGCTGGATCCCAAGAGAGAATTTGCAGAATATATGCAAGATTACTTTTTAGAGTAGCTTGTGGTTGATCTCACTAGGGGAATGGCTATTGTGGATTCAGCATTGTGTAATGAACTGATTTGATTAAGGAACTTAAAATAAAGGAACTCTTCAGAATCAGTGATCAGAATGTGATAGACCTCACCCTGAAATTTGAGAGGAGAAGCTAAAGTCAGCTGCATTAGTATTACAGTGAGTAAAGGGAATTATAGAGACATGAGAGAGGAGTTGGACAAGGTTGATTGAAAGGTGACACTAGCAGGAGTAACGGCAGAACTGCACTGGCTGGAGTTTCCAGGAGCAATTCAGAAAGTGCAGGATAGATACATCCCAAAGAAGAAGTAGTATTCTAAAGGCAGGATGACACAACCGTGGCTGACAGGGGAAGTCAAAACCAACATAAAAGCAAAAGAGAGGGCAAAAGAGAGAACAATAATTAGTGGGAAGTTAGAGGATTGGGAAGCTTTTAAAAACCAGCAGAAGGCAAACAAAAAATGCCATAAGGATGGAAAAGATGAAATATGAAGGTAAGCAAAGAAATAATATCAAAATGGATACCAAAGGTTTCTTCAGACATGCAGGCCTCCGTTAGTCTCGATAGACTATGGATTTGCACCTTGGAAAATTTCCAGGGCGCAAGCTTGAGCAAGGTTTTTTTTATGGAAGACCCAAGCTGCAAGTCTCCCCTCTCCACGCCACCAATGTTGTCCAAGGGAAGGGCATTAGGACATACCTGTACTGTATAATGAGTAAAAGGGAGAGAGAGTAGATATCGGACTGCTGGAAAATGATGCTGGAGAGCTGATAATAGGGCACAAGGAAATGGCTGGTGAACTAAATGAGTATTTTGCACCAGTCTTCACTGTGGAAGACACTGGCAGTGTGCCAGAAATTCAAGTGTGTCAGGGAGCAGAAGTGAGTGCAGTTGCTATTACGAGGGAAAAGGTGCTTGGGAAACTGAAAGGTCTGAAAGTGGATAAGGCACCTGGACCAGATGGTGTACACCACAGGGTTCTGAAAGAGATAGCAGGCATTAGTAATGATATTTCAAGAATCACTAGGTCCTGGCATGGTTTCAGAGGACTGGAAAATTGCAAATGCCACTCCATTCTTCAAAAAGGGAGGGAGGCAGAAGAAAGAAAACTATAGGCCAGTTTGCCTTACCTCAGTGGTTGGGAAGATGTTGGAGTCGATTATTAAGGATGAAGTCTCTTGGAGGCACATGATAAAATAGGCCAAAGTCAGCATGGCTTCCTTAGGGAAAAATCTTTCCTGTCAAATCTGTTGGAATTCATTGAAGAAATAACAAGCAGGATAGAGAAAGGAGAATTGGTGGATGAGGATTGCTTGAATTTTAAGAAGGCCTTTGACAAGGTGCCACACTTGATGCTGCTTAACAAGATAAGAGCCTGTGATGTTAGAGAAAACATACTTGCACTGATGGAGGATTAGCTGATTGGCAGGAGGCAAAGAGTGGGAATAAAGGCAGCATTTTCAGCTACCTCCTTCAAAACCCAGGGGTGTGGTCTATCTGGTCCAGGTAACCTATCTACCTTCAGAACTTTTAGGTCCCCAAGCACTTTCTCCTTAGTAATAGCAAGTACACTCACTTCTGCTCCCTGACTCTGTTGAATTTCTAGCATACTGCTAGTCACAGTGAAGACTGATGCAAAATACTGATTAAGTTCATCTACCATTTCCTTGTCCTCTGTTGCTACCTCTCCAACAGTCCGATGTCCATTTTCGTCCCTTTTACACTTTATATATCTGGAAAAAACTTTTAGTATCCTCTTTTATGCTATTGGCTAGCTTATTTTCACATTTCATCTTTTCTCTCCTTATGGCTTTCTTAGTTGCCTTCTGTTAGTTTTTAAAAGCTTCCCAATACTCTAACTTCCCACTAATTTTTACTATTTTATATGTCCTCTCCTCTGCTTTTATGCTGTCATTGACTTCCCTTGTCAACCATGGTTCATCATGCTTCCTTCATCATCTTTAGAATGTACGTGTTCTGGATGTTTCGAATTACTCTCAGAAAGTCAAGCCACTGCTGTTCTGCCGTCATCCCTGATGGAGCCCTTTCCAATCAATTTTGACCAGCTTCTCTCTCATGTGTCTATAATTCCCCTTATTCCACTGTAATACTGATACATCTGACTTCAGCTTTTCCCTCCAAACTGCAGGGTGAATTCTATTATAATATGATCACTGCCTCCTAGGGGTTCCTTTATCTTAAGCTCCCTAATGAAAACTGGTTCATTACACAACGCCCAATCCAGAATTGCCTTTCCCCTAACGGACTCAACTGTAAGCTGCTATAAAAAGCTATTTCATAGGCATTTTACAAATTCCCTCTCTTGGGATCCTGCACCAATCTAATTTTCCCATTATACCCGTATGTTGAAATCCCCCATGACAATTGTAACATTGCAGTTTTAACATGCATTTGCTCCCATTGTAATTTATATCCCACATCCTGGCTACTGGTCAGAGGCCTGTATATAACTCCCAAAAGAGCGTTTTTATCTTTGCAATTTCTGAACTCTACCTACAAGGATTCTATACCTTCCGATCCTATGTCACCGCTTTCTGAGGATTTGATTTCATTTTTTACCATCACAGCTACCCAACCCCCTCTGCCTATCTGTCTATCCTTTCAATACAATGTGAATCCTTGGATGTTAAGCTCCCAACTACAGTATAATCTTTTTTCAGCCATGACTCAGTGATGCCCTCAATGTCATACCCACCAATCTCTAAGTGCACTACAAGTTCATCTGCCATATTCCACGTATAGCCTGCATTGAAACATAGCACCTTCACTCCTGTGTTCATTACCCTTTTCAATTCTGCCCCCATGTTACACTGCAACTCAACCCACTGACTGAAATTTTGCCCTATCATTTGCCTGTCCTTCCTTACAATCTCACTACATAATGCATCGACTTGTATACCAACTGCCCCATCCTCAGCACTATCGCTCCAGTTCCCATCCCCCTGCCAAATGAGTTTCAACCCTCCCCAACAGCTCTAGCAAATCTTCCCACAAGAATATTGGTCCCCCTCAGGTTCAGGTGTAACCAGTCCTTTTTGTAATGGCCATACCTTCACCAGAAGAGATCCCAGTGATCCAGAAATCTGAAACCTTGCCCCCTGCATCACATCCTCAGCCACTCATTCATCAGTCTTATCATCCTATTCATACCCTGACTAGCACATAGTACTGGAGTAATCCAGAGATCACGACCTTGATTGAAAGGCAGGGTGAAGATACTTCTCCACCAAAGGTGGTGTGAGGCACTCCTTGAGCAAGGTGGAGCACCTGCTTAGCCCCCAATAAGGGTCACGTGAAGCCATAGGAGCATAGCTTTACATTACCCTTCCATGCTGAGCCACAGCCCTGGCTGCTGCTGCTTTGCCCTGATTGGCCATTCCTCCCCCAGCAGTATCCAAAAGAGTAGACTTGTTGCTAAGGGAAACGGCCACTGGGGATCCCTGCACTGACTGCTTACTCCCCTTACTTCTCCTGGTTGTCACCCATCTACTACCTGAAGCCTGCACTCTGGATGTGACCACCTCTGTAAAAGTCTCATCTGTGAGGTTTTCAGCCTCCTGGATGGTCCTGAGTATATCTAGCCCCAGCTCCATTTACTTGACCTTGTCAACCAGGATGTTGATGCCTAGGAACTTGAAGCTGCTCACTCTTTGCACTGCTGGCCTTTGAGAACGGGTGTGTTTCTCCCAATCAATTCTTTGGACTTGTTAACATTGAGTGCAAGATTGTTCTTGCGATACCACTCAACCAGCCAATCTGTCTCACTCCTGTACACCACAGTGCCACCTGACATTCTGCCGACAGCAGTGGAGTAATCAGCAAATTATAAATGTTGTTCTAGCTCTTTCTAGCCACCTAGTCATGGAGACATAGAGAAGTATCGCACAGAAACAGGCCCTTTGACCCATCTAGTCCATGCCAAAACCACTTAAACTGCCTATTCTCATCGACCTGCACCGGGACCATAGCCCTCCATATCCCAACTTGCATGCATCTATCCAAACATTGCTTAAACATTGAAATCGAGCTCACAAGCACCACTTGTGCTGGCAGCTCATTCCACACTCTCACAACCTCATGAGTGAAGAAGCTTCCCTCACGTTCCCCCTCAAACTTTCCACCTTTCATCCTTAAACTATGACTACTGGTTGTATTCCCACCCAACCTCAGTGGAGAAAGCTTTTTCCCTGTCTGTACCTCTCATAACTTTGTATACCTCCATCAAGCCTCCTCTCAATCTTCTACATTCTAAGGAATAAAATCTGAACCTATTCAATCTTTTCCTATAACTCAGGTTCTCCAGACTCAGCAGCCTCCTTGTAAATTTTCTCTGTATTCTTTCAGTCTTATTTACATCTTTCCTGTAGGCAGGTGACCAAAACTGTACACAATACTCCAAAGTAGGCCTTATACAATGTCTTATACAACTTCAACATAACACCCCATCTCCTCTACTCAGTACTTGATTTATGAAGGCCAATGTGCCAAAAGCTTTCTGTACGACCCTAGAGAGAGTAGAGCATGCATCGTGAGTGTGTTTGTGGTGATTGTTACTTCAGTCTATGCAACAGATGAAGTTCCAGTTAAATATGTATTAAATTTGTTATTGATATAAACTTATTACAAAGCGGGTTGTCTGGGCACTCAAAGAGGACAAGTGATTTACCTTTCAGTAAAAGAAAATCAATGGCTCACTTTTCCCATGTTCAATTGCAGGAGTTTTCAGTTTAATGGTATATATTATCCAGTTTTGTCATCTGTCCAACTTACTAATATATTGATAGTGTTAGATTGCATAGAATTGTAGTATGATGAGATTACTTTCATTTTCAGCTGTGATATAAAGCCAATGGTTGCTGGATATTGTTATAAAAGACAAATAGATCAGTAACTGAAATTATAGGTGGATTGACCAAACAAACTTTGAAATAGAAGAGAATGAATGGTCATCTGATGGTGATACATAAAATTATGAAGGTCTCAGGCAGAATGAACAAAGGAGAACCTGCAAATGGAGGATGAGTCAAGAGCCAAAGAACATACTCAGTGGCCACTTTAATAGGTACACCTGTACATCTGCTCGTTAATGCAAATATCTAATCATCCAATCATGTAGCAGCAACTCAATGCATAAAAGCATGCAAACATGGTCAAAAGGTTCCGTTGATATTCAGACCAAATATCAGAATGGGGAAGAAGTGTGATTTAAGTGACTTTGACCATGGAATGATTGTTGGCGCCAGACAGGGTGGTTTGAGTAACTCAGAAACTTCTGATCTCATGGAATTTTCATGCATAACAGTCTGTAGAGGTTACAGAGAATGGTGCAAAAAAAACCCCAAAAAAATCAGTGAGTGGCAATTCTGTGGGTGAAAATATCTCCCTAATGAGAAAGTTCAGATGAGAATGATCAGACTGGTTCAAGCTGACAGGAAAGCGACAGTAACTCAAATAAACACATTTTACAACAGTGGTGTGCAGAAGAGCATCACTTTGATCCTTGAAGTGGATAGGCTCCAGCAGCAGAAGACCATGGTCATACTGTTACGTACCCCGTAACTGGGTCACTTACCAGCAAAGATAGAGAGGTCCGTTGAAGTCTGATGGTACTATTTTTAACAGTATTTATTGATAAAAATACACAAAAATAATATCAATGCAAACATACAGATAATATACGTCGTCAATACTAAATCTAAAAGCGCGGGTATAATAATAATCAATAAGAAATAGCTCTATCGTTGTCTAGGGGATAATGTATTGTCCGATGGAAATATAAAAGTCACTTTATTTCATTCATGCTGCAGCCTTTGGTTAGAGAGAGAGAGAGACGATGTTTTTAGAACTTGCCCGTTTTCCTTTTTATGATGTTGATCCTTTGAAATGTCGTCGGTGGTGATCTCTTCTTTAGCTAAGCCGTCTTCCATGGTAAGGCTTCAATCCCGGGCAACAGGAAAGGACACACGTGGGCCTTCCACCGGCTGTCGCTATTAAACGCTGTCACGGGATTTCTAGCGTTTCTCCTGGTGCGTCTAAAGGGGTTGTTCCCCAGACCCTCTTTTATCCTTACTCACGGGGTCTTAGATGTCAATCAGGTCGGGATGATGCAATCCCTCAACCAACCCCCTCTGATCATTCTCTGAGGGCTTCCATGAAGTACAGTACTCAATACACAATTCCGTCTCCAAGAGACAATGGCCGTTTCCCGTGGCTTTGTATCACTGAGGGGCCAGGACATTCCAAACCCCTTTGTGGATTCGGCGTGTCTTTCTCTCATTTCTTGGGTCTCCTGACCTGAATTAATAGCGATCTTGCGATTCTCAAAAAGGAGGGGGCTACTTTGTACCCTTCGGCCCCTCAGAGTTGGGGCACAGGCATAACAATACACTCAGTGGCCACTCTTATAAGGTACAGGAGGGACCAAATAAAATGGTCACTGAGTGTAGAATGATTGGCAAAAGTGACATGAGGGGGGAAAAAAGATTGTTTCACAGTACTGCTAAAACTGGAATGCACAACTAGGGGTGGTAATTGTACATAGACAGAACGTAGAACAGTTCAGCCCAGGAACAGGCCCTTCAGCCCATAATGTTATGCTAAACCTATTAAGCTAATGATACCTAATTACTCTTATCCTTTCTATCTGCACATGGTCCATATCTCTTCAATCCCTAAATAGTCACATGCTTCTCTGAGAACCTCTTGAACACCTCTGTTGCATCTGCCTCAACTACCACCCCAGGCACCCACCAAAAATCCTGTAAAAAATCCTTGCCCTGCCCATCTCCTTTGAACTTACCCCCTCTTGCCTTAAATGCATGCCCTCTGGCATCTCAGTTAACCTCTTCTGTACCCTCTCCAAAACTTCCGCATCCTTCCTATAATAAAACAACAAGAATTGAATGTAATCCTCTAGATGTGGCCTAAACAGAGTTTGTATAGCTGCAACATGACTTCCTTATATTTGAACTCAGTGCCTTGACCAGTAAAGACAGTCATGCAGACACTTTCTTTGCCACCGTTTCAACTGTACAGCCACTTGGCAGAGTCCACTCATTGTTGTGTCTAAAAGGAACTGAACAAGTTGTTGAAAAGGCAGGTTGAGAAGCATATTGCTAAGGTTGATTCCACGAGATTTTTTCAATACATTAGTTGTAAAAGAAAAGTCAAGGAGGAAGTTATGTGCAAGGAATAATAGAGGGGTGTTAAATTATGCAGAGAAGGACATAGCAGATATTTAACTCATATTTTGCTAAAGTATTCACCTGCAAAGATGTTAGCAATATGCCAGTAAGTGTAGAGAAAAATATGATTGTTTACAGTGACTTAGAGATCTTAGAAATTGAGGTCCTGCTTCAGCTGGAAAGGCTGAATGTTAATAAATTGCCAGGGCCAGCCAACATATATCCAGGAGTATTTAAAGAGGTATGTGATTATATATATAAACCCCTAACCTGAATTTTTCAAAAGTCAGTGAAGGCTTGTGAAATCCCCAAGGACTGGAAATGGGCTAACATTGTCCTGGTATATAAGAAGGGTGACTGCACTCACCCTGTTAACTATAGACTCGCAAGCTTAACGTGTATTGTAGGTAAGATAATGGAAACATTAATAAAGAATGAGGTGGGAAATCAGCTGATAAGAACAGGCATATTAGCAGAAAGCTAGCATGGGTTCAGAAAGGGGAAATCATGTTTTAATAATATGCTGGTGTTCTATGAAGAGGGAACTAAAATTTATGATAACAATAGAGCAGTGGATATTATTTACTTGGACTTTCAGAAGGCTTTTGACATGGTTCACCACAATAGGTTTATAATCAAAATACTGGAGGTAGGGATTCAGAATTGGCTCAAAAACAGAAAAACACGAGTTCTGGTGAAAGGATCATTTTCACACCTAGAAGATGTTAAAAGTGGGGTTCCACAGGGATCAGTTTTGGGGCTGCTGCTGTTTTTAATTAAAATTAATGATTTAGATAAGCACATAATAAATGTAGAAGTAGAAATGTTAAATATAAATATACAATGGGGGGTCTTGAGTTAGAAAGTGCACTGTATGAGAAGGATTTGGGTGTCCTGGTAGGCTCATCACTATCAACATCTAGACAATGCACAGCGCGATTAGGAAAGCTAATAGAATGTTGGACTCAGTGGAGTTCAAGTCTAGAGACGTCCTCCTTAAGCTGTATAAAGTGCTTGTGAAGCCGCACCTTGAGTACTGTGTACAATTTTTGTCTCCATATTCTGTGAGGGATGTGAAGGCACTGGAGAGAGTCCAGAGAAGGGCAATGAGACTCATTCCAGGTCTGCAGGGTATGAGCTATGAAGAAAGATTGAAATAATTAAATCTTTTTAGCCCAAGTCAATGTAGAATGAGAGGAGACATAATAGAAGTGTTCAAAATCACTAAGGGTATAAGTAAGATGGATACCAGCTGCCACTTCAAAATTAATCCATCAACGAGGAAACGGGCCATAGGTAGAGATTGGTTAAAGGGATATTTCAGACTAACATTAAAAAGCATTTCTTTACACAGCGAGTAAACTACCTGGTTGTGTAGTTGAGAGTAGTACCTTAGAGACTTTCAGATCTAAATTCGATAGTTATTTCAGCACACTATGTGAATAGTAATTTGACAAGCTTTTGTTGCCGAATGGTCTGTTCTTGTCAAAAACTTTCAAATGTTCTGAAGTATATATAAAAAACAGGACTATAGGGAGAAGAGTAGGGCATGGAATATTGGGTCGTTTGTGCATTGGCCAGAATGGACTGGATTGACCAAATTGCATTCTTACATGTTGTAACCTTTCTGTATTCTCTGATTTCTCTGTCATCAAAATTTTAACTTGAAGAGAACTGTGGCACTCAGTCAGGTTTTTTTCTCCATTACGGCTCAACAATTTGCTTAGCTCATTTCTACATTTGAGTTTAATGAGATGGGTCAAATTCAAGCTGAAGTGATGTGGAAATCCAAATCAACTGTACTTCTATCATTCACATGAGAAAGCAGATTATTTGATCTGAAAGCAGCAAGTGAATATCTCAAAGAAGAAAAAAACTTGTCATAAAAAGTGCTCTTCCTTGAGTGTTGTTCCCTTCAGACATAATGGAGTCTCAGATTCTCAGACAGATAGGTTTAATATTTCAGCCTTTCTTCAATCAGCTTTGATACTTCTTTTCATTGCCATGTCTCCAGCCTTATTATTTGCAGCAGTTTTTGTTGGCTTTCAAAGTTTTAATATGCAAATCTACCTTCTAAAATGCAAGTGCATTGAAAAGGGTTTGGTGATCACAGTCCATTTCCGTAAATCAAAATAATGCATTAATTTCATTTGGATTAGTAATGATCTATGACAGGAAGACATGAAATAAATGAGCACAATATTGAACAACAAAAACAAAACAATGGGTTATATTAATAAATGCTTGAGATATATCATAGGAGTTTTTGTGTTGTAGAGCACCAAGTCAGGACCTTTTGCTAATGATGACCACGCTGAGCTTTTTGCCTATCTATGATAATGGCATTTGTCCATATAGGGCAGTATTGTTCTATTCCTTGGCTATTTAAGAATCTATGTAAATGCTTCTTTTATGTATTAATTGTATGCGACTCCACCACCACCTCTGGCAGTATTTTACAGATATCAAGCACTCCATGTTCAAAAAAAATCTCCGCTGCACTCCCTCCAATGCAAACACTGTCTTCCTGTTGTTTGGTGATCAGAACTGTACACAATACTCTGAATGTCTCTGCCAAAGTTCCATAATTAAATATAAATCATAACTGAATTGTTCCAAAACCTAAGAAAGTAAACAGTAGACAGCACTTAAGGCAGCTAAATACATTTAAATTATTAAATTATTTTTAAAGTAATTATGTTTCCTAGTCTGTCTCACGTTCTTTCTTCGACATTCAGATGAATGGGATCAACTTGGCAAAATTCCCATTTAAATGCTGAGCAAAGTGTGGAGTTTGTACACTCCTCCGCACTTCACAAGAAGTTCAATGTTGGAACTGTTCTGTATTTAATATTTCAGTCATATTTGAGGAATACTGTAAATATACTATTTGATTAAACATTCTTTGTTATTGAAATAATTCATTATGGGCTATGTGTAAAAGTAAGTGAATGGCATACATCATTACACTACCACGTCACATGTGCGTATCTCACTTAAAGTAAAAACAAAGTACACAAGTTATCCTTGGTTCTCTTGTATATTTCTTTTGATTAGTTTTGGAGTTACAAAACATAACAGTGAAATATGAAATGACGAACAGTGTGCACGTTCAGGATTTCCACCTTTGTGCATTAACATACGTTGCTGTGCATATCTACTTCCATCTCCAACCCCATCCCCTCACCCCTCACAACCAGGCCTTGGGGAGAGATTGTCTTGGAGTTGTAAAAGTCCCTAGGCAGTAAATTGCTGCCTGGATTGAGACTGCCACATTATTCAAACGAAAGCTTTTCATGTCCACAAGGTTGAGCTCATGAGTTTAGTAAACAGTCAAAGAAGAATGAACACAGCATGATCAACCGTGCATAACGTGCTCAGCGGAACTTGCTATGGTCGTCAATGAATTGGAGCCTTTAGAAAACGAAAATGAGGCCTAGAAAAATCAAAAGGACTATGTAATCTTTGTTCATGGACTTCAATTAAAAATATGTTGCATTCTGTGAATTACTAGTTTCATAATTTCCTTTCTCCGTATTTCTTTGTTTTATTTTGTCTTTTTTTTAAGAGTTCCTTCATTATAAAGGTGCAAATTTTCAAGTAAATCTGTCATTTGCTTGTGTTCAAAGTGAATCCCGGCAAAGATAGCATTGGTGAACCACAGCAATGTTCTGCGGGCTATGTATTCAACTTCACGTGCCCTGTCACTGAACTATTCCCACAAGCAATTAATTCACTTTCAAGGACTCTTCATCTCATGTTCTCATATTTACTTATTTATTTTTATTATTATTTCCTTTTTTTCTTTCTTTTTGTATTTGCACAATTCATTGTCTTTTGCACACTGGTTGCCTGCCTGATTGGTGTGGTCATTCATTCATTCTATTATGGTTATGTGGTGGTTCAGTCCGAAGTCCGTGGTCCGGTCCGTGGACTCCGGACTCCGGGTTTTCTGGCAGTCCCTTGCTGCAGTTGGACTTAACTAGAAACACCTGAGGCTCATATTGGAACTGGGAATATAAGTGGCCCTGGTATGGAGTGTGGTTGGGGGGTTGTCTTGTCAAGAGAATCATGGCTAGAATGGGCTCTTGCCATCCTTGGGGCTGTGTTGGAGAACCATGGCTTCTGGTAGTTGGAGTGGTCATTGTGGTATGGATTCAGCTGTTTCCTGGGCCAGCTGGGTGGCTGTCAGCCACTCTGAGCTAGGTAGGGATCTGGTTGCTTCTGTAGCCAGCCAAGGCTGCTGGCTGTAATGGCTACTTGGAGCTACCCTGATGCAGAGGTGGAACTGTCTGTTGTTCCCTGGTGTTTGTCTCTTCCTGTCCTTGCCCCTGTGGGGTAAGTCTGGCTGTTCTGCTGTTACCTGATGGATGGTCCTGCCCCACCTTGGTGTGGAGTTATAGATGAGTCCCAGCTTGTCAGTGGATAAGTCCTGGCTCCATGTTGATGTACAGTTCCTAGTCTGCCCCTAGCTCCAGCCTCTGAGTTCCCCAAGCTCCAAGCCTTGACCCAAGCCTCAAGACCCCAAGTCCCTAGCCAAGCCTCGTCACGTCCTCGCCTGTGTTTGGGGGTCTGAGCCTGAGGCAAGACCCAGGTTCTGGGTCCTTGTCCAGTCTCGGGCTCAGAGTCCACCCCAGGTTCCTTGTTCCCAGTCCCTCGTCCTGGTCCTGCTTCCCCTGCCTAGACTGCATCCCGTCCCATCCTTGGGTTCTGTCTTGTCCTGTTTCCAGGACTTGTGTCTGTCCTGCAGTTGGGTCCTGATTCAATACCTGACTTCTGACAGGTTATTGGATTTATTGAGTATGCTCACAAGAAAATGAATCTCAGGGTGGTATTTGGTGACATTTTTGTACTTTGATAATAAACTTACTTTGAAATCCAATTTCTGTAGATGACACTGAGGTTATGTAATAGCTTAGGTTATCAATAACATTGTACAGTTATGCATTTTAAATGCTACAGTGTAAATCTGATATTCTGATGGCTATTGGTTCAGAAACTCTGATAGTTCTGCATCAACTGCATTCAATGCTCCATTCCCTTGTTATCTGTGGATTTACCAACTGCTGAGCTGCATAGTCATGAGATCTGCCTTCTATTACTTGGAGAGGGCTAAGTGTACAGCTGGAGACAGAACCATTATCATGAACAATGGAAGTGAGGAATATGGATAGGTTTGTGACAAGATTTGAGGTGAGCATGTGGGGAAAGTATTTGATAAGCTGAAATCTACAAGCTGAAACTCTCCAGGATTCAGTTCCTACCCCCTGTAACTCCCTGAATTGAATGAAAAACTTACTACAGTATAACATGAAAAGAGTGCAGTTAAAATGTGCTAGGGTACAAGGTTTAACATTCAAATAGTCTTGAAAACCTGCTAGTTCAGCACTAGGCAAGTCCCAAGAATAGTGGATAATTAGAGATTTGTTCTCCTTTTACACTAAATTAGCCTTGAGAACGTTTCAGCACTTGTCCCAAATTAAACAGGAAGCAGTTGCTTTACTGGGCATTAGTGGATTGTCAATGGGGACTGCTTCTGAAGATTACTCTTGAATGGATTTCTGTTATCTTTCAAAATGCTTTTGGGATTTTACTGTTAATTGTAATAATATCAGGAGATAGCCCAATAAAGATAATTAAAAACCATCAGTGCTAATTTTGCAGCAATATCTGCAGTAGTGTTTTCAGACTTTTCATCATCTATTTCATAGTACTCCTGTTGATAATACATAGCATCTTACTGAACTTTCTCACTTTAAAGCCTAGTTAGAGCGGACATGGAGAGGATGTTTCATAGAGTAGGGGAGTCTTGGACCAGAGGGCGCAGCCTCAAAATACAAGGATGGCCCTTTAGAACAGAGATGAGGAAAAATTCCTTTAGCTAGAGGGTGGCGAATCTGTGGAATCTATTGCCACAGATGGCTGTGGAGGCCAGGTCATTAGGTATATTTTTAGTGGCGGTTGATACATTCTTGATCAGTTAGGGCATCAAGTGTTACAGAGAGGAGGCAGGAGAATGAGGTTGAGAGGGATAATTAATCAGCTATGATGGAATGCAGAACTGACTTGATGGACCAAATGGACTAATTCCGCTCCTGTGTCTTATGGTCTCATGATTTTATGGTCTTCAAAAACATGGTAATTCCTGGAGTCACTAACAGTAATCCTTGAACAGCTTGATTTAATTTCCCTGGTAACCATCAAAACAAGTGATTTGAAAATAATGTCTTTAGTGCAAGGGTGATTTTCTTGTTGAATTTCTGGATTGGTACAGTTCCACATTGAAATGATCATGTTCAGGTTCCAATCTAGAAATAAGGTATCTCTTACTCAGAAAACTGTCATGTGACCAAATTTCTAGACCAATGTTTGCCTCTGAGCTATAACCAGAATATAAGGTTTAGGCTGGGATAGAATTGAAATATAGTACATGTTTTAAAATATTACTTGCCTTGCCCCCAAAACTGAAAATGCATTAGATGTAACAAAGTAACTGCAGCCAATATGACTCTGGATTCTATGGAAGTGCAAAGAAAATTGATACGAATTTTACCAGAACTTGAGGACCTGGATTATAGAGAGAGGTTGGACAGGCTTGAATTACATTCTTTAGAATGTAGGAGACTGAGGGCTGTCTTTATATAAAATCATGTGAGGAATAGAAAGGGTGAATGCACACAGTCCTTTTCTCAACAACTGAAGGCTATAGGTTTCAAGTGAAAGGGGAAAGATTTGAAAGGGGACTGAGGGACATCTTCACACAGTGGGTGGTGCAGGTACGGAATGAGCTTCTTTGGATCTCATAGCAATATTGGCATTATTCATTAGAGATTTATATTAAAGAAAGACATACAAATTGATTTTCACTTTCTGCTGACCTGTCATTTCCTGATGAAATATTTCTGTGGTAATTTGGCTTTGACAGCTGAGGTATACTTCCTTGTACTGATGAGCCCCATTCTAAAGACAGCCAGTTTGTGCAAAATAAAATCCTGCAAGTCCGTAACAAATTTGCTTCATTTTATTTAAATATGTGCAAAAGTATGTCAATTTTATTTCTCCATGAAAGTGTAATGGCAGTTCACAAGGTGTCTGCCATCGTAAAACAGTTCAATCAAACACTATCCTGAACAACATTTTTCGTCTCAAAGTACTACCGGGGAGGAGAACAGGCAAAAGTGGCGATGATCTGACACAATGTAAAGTGTATTCACATCAATAATATATGGGAAGTGATATCGTATGGCAAAAAGAATAGGAGAAAATAAAGACTAAAGTGACATAATTCTAAATGATTACAGGAACAGAGCAATGAGGCTTCAGATTTAGACAATATTCTGAGTGCCTTCAAAGTGGAGGAATATGTTGAGGGTGAGATCTTGGGATTTATTGATCAAGGCAAAGACTATGAAAGCAAGTAATTGCACTGAACTCAATTAGGTCATAATTTGTGCATTGCCCCCATTATTAGAATGGAGAAAGATCAAGAGAGGGTGCAGAAAAGTCTTACAGGAATAGTTCAAGGGATCAAGGATTTTTGTTACAATGTTAGATTGGAGAATGTTCTTGGAGCCAAGAAGACCAAGAAAAATTTTGATAAAGGTATACAAGCTCAGGGCTGGTATAAATGCAATAGAGGTAAGTTGTTCTAATAGCAAATGGCTCAAGGATCAGAGGCCACAGATTTAATATGGTGGGCAAATTTTCAATGCAAATATGTGACAAAAATTTCTTACATTGAGTGTGATTGTGATCTGGAAATCATTGCTTGTGATGATGGTGAAAATAGAATCAGACTTTTTGAATGGGAATTGGAAAGCCATTGAGTGACAATAATTTACTTGGAGCCAGGATTCATTCAATGGACTATAAAGAGGTTTTTTCTGTGCTGTAATAAGTCTATGATATATTACAATAAATACTTAATGGAACTGCACAATGAGTTCAAAAACTCCAATGATCCAATTTTCTGAAACTATGTCAGCTTTAGTGTGGTTATTCTTTTGAAGAGCTACCAAAGTCTGTGAAGAAATTGTATTAATATGAAATGGGCAAAGTGATTTATTTTACAGTCTAAGCACCCTTCTTTATTCTTTTGCTCAGGTCATGACATTAGATTTTGTCTCAAGGCTGAACTTTATAACAACTGAAAATCTTGAATATTTCAGCAGCATGCACTGGACATAATACCCAACTTGTGATCAGTCCAAATCACCATTCACTTGGTCATCATGATGGCTGACTTGCATACCTTTGTTGACTACTGCTTAGTTTTGGGCAACCCACTGAGCCCAGAACCTATTGATGACCTTCCTCAAGTTTACCCTCTGTTATCTCAATAGTGGCATTCTTGAAAGTTTATTTTTATTCTTTCTGGGAAAAACTTTTAATCTAACTGCACAAAATTTAATTGCCATTGTTTTGCTTAATTACATAAATGATCCAACTCACTCTGCAAGTATGAGCTTCATTCTGTCACTTCGCCAAATTTCTCTGCAAATTTGGCTGTTTTTCATTGTTCCTGCATCAGTGTAAGTTGAATTATGTCCACCTAACAGTTTTTTCATTAAATACTTATCAGCCAAAACTTTCTGAGGCGTATGCATATCTCTCAGGTGCAGCATGTTTGCTTAAGTTCCACCATGATACAGAGAAAGTAAGCAATGCTTTTTACCTGCCTGTTTGAGCAAGGACAAGAACTTGGCAACTGTTTACCCTTTTAAAATAGAAAACAGGACGAAAGAGGGGTAAATCGAATCTGTAACGTTGGTTTATCCTGAGACTGCATATAGCTGCATTCAGGAAAAATAAGCCTATAGATCACATTCAAAATAGAGCAAGTTGTCACCTGGAAATTATTATTCCAGCTACCCTTGACCCTGAAATCCATAGCTCCAGTCACCGATCTTCCAGCCTGGCCCTGTATTCGAGGCAAGCTTTTTATTTTTGGTTTACAAATCTTGATCCTGCTTCCCACTCCATATATACACATGCTACCCATTCCCAGGAATATTATTCTTGAAGCTGAGATTCTCAATCATCAGTTCCTCTTTAATTCCAAGGTCCTTATGCACCACTGCATCAAAACATTTTTTACATTCAGAGACTGAGAAATGTTCAGAGAGACTTGAGTGTCCTTGAACATAATCACTAAAAGTTAGCATGCAAGGCATAACAAGCAATGAGGAATGATCATTATTGCAAGAGGATTTGAGTACAAGAATAAAG
This sequence comes from Hemitrygon akajei, assembly GCF_048418815.1. Classification (NCBI taxonomy): domain Eukaryota; kingdom Metazoa; phylum Chordata; class Chondrichthyes; order Myliobatiformes; family Dasyatidae; genus Hemitrygon; species Hemitrygon akajei. The sequence continues at coordinate 46,627,125 of NC_133141.1, forward strand.
GCACCTTACTGTAATTATATGATGAGAATGGTTGAAATATTGTGAACTGATTTATTCCCTCAAGGTAAGATAGGATATACTTTGAATAGAGGATGTGTAATGAAGGCTGATCATATTGACTCCTAGGTTGAGAGTGATTGTCCTCCGAGAAAAGATCAAAAGATCAAGCAGGCTAAGTCTGCACTGACTTGAGTTCAGATGAATGAGTGGTAGCCTCAATAGCATAGACAAAATTCCTAGAGATCTTGAAAGAGTTGGTGCAGGGATGATACATCACCTGTTTGGGATGTCCAGAACCAGGATTCACAGTCCTAAAATAAGGATTAGTGATAGTCAGCATAGCTTTGTATGTGGTGGGTTGTGTCTAATCAATCTTATAGGGTTTTTCGAGGAATTTTCCAGAAAATTTGAAGTGGATGTTGTCTACCTAGACTTTAGCAAGGCATTTGACAAGGTCCCATATGGGAGGTTGGTCAAGAAGGTTCAGTCACTCAGTATTCAAGATGAGATAGTAAATTAGATTAGACATTGGCTTTGTGGAAGAAGCCAGAGTGTGGTAGTAGATGGTTGCCTCTCTGACTGGAGGCCTGAGACTAGTGGAGTGCCTCAGCGATCTGTACTGGGTCCTTAGTTGTTTGTCATCTATATCAACAACCAAGATAATGTGGAGAAGATGGCGCCAGCAAGCAATTTGACCAAGGGCTATTTCCTTCAGAGAGTTCATGAACTTACTACTTTTATTTCCTATATTGCTACTACTTCTTTTAAATCTGATTCAGCTACTATCGGAGCTTGCAATCTACAATTGGATGGTGTGTTTTCGGGCTGAATGAGCAATCTGGTGCTTTGCTGTCTCTGAGGGAATTCGGTGAGGTTTTGAGCGAAGTGCACAGCCTCGAGGCCAAGAAGCCTTGAGACAGGGTGCGAGCCCATGATCGACCCCATTTCTCGCTGAGCTCATCAAGGAAGATTGACCAGTCTTTCTCTCACTCTTGCTTACTGCTCTGTGTTCGATTGGTCTCTCTCTTCCTCTCGCTCTTTGCTGCCGGAGGATGGTATTGAGACTTAGGCAAGGTTTAATCGACACGGTCTGTGGATTAGACTCTGTAGTTCATGTTATGATGTGCTTCTGGTTTCTGGTCGCTCCTTTTTTGTTGCTATTGTGCAATTTTGATCGGGGCAGACTAGCCCTGCTGCCTGCAGTCAATGAATAACAAAGCACTGGATTGAACTGAACTGAACTGAAACTGAACAATCCTGGACTGTTTTGTTGACTTTGTGGTTTGATGTTTTGTACTCTGTGATTTTTGCTCTTTTTTTTGCCATTTGTGTGGTTTGTCCTTTTTTTGTGCGTTGGAGGTTTGATCATTTTTGAATGGGTTCCATGGTTTGATTCATTTTGTGGCTGTCTGTGGGAAGACAAATCTCAGGGTTGTATACTGCGTACCAACTTTGATAATAAGTGTACTCTGAACTTTGATAATATGTTTAACTGGATCAGGGAGTTTGTGGATGAAACCAAGGCTGGGATTAGAGTGGACAGTGAGGAAGCCTATCAAAGCTTGCAGCAGGATCTGGGCCAGATGAAAAATGGCAGATGGAATTTAATGCAAATGTGACGTGTTGCATTTTGGAGAACCAACCAGGGTAGGTCTTACACAGTGAGCAGTAGGGCACCGAGAAGTGCGGTAGAACAAAGGGATCTGCAAATACAGATTCATAATTCATTGAAAGTGGCATCACAGGTAGAAAGGGTCATAAAGAAAGCTTTTGGCACATTGGCCTTCATAAAGCAATGTATTGTGTACAGGAGTTGGGATGTTATGTTGAAGTTGTATAAGATGTTGGTGAGGCCTAATTTAGAGCATTGCGTGCAGTTTCGGTCACCTACCTACAGGAAAGATGTAAATATGATTGAAGGAATGCAGAGAAAATTCACAAAGGTATTGCCGGGACTGGAGGACCTGAGTTATAAGGAACGATTGAATAGGTTAGGACTTTATTCCCGCGAATGTAGAAGATTGAGGGGAGATTTGATACAGGTATGCAAAATGTTGAGGGGTATAGATAGGGCAAGTGCAAGCTGGCTTTTTTCACTAAGGTTGGATGAGACTACAACTAGAGATCATGGATTAAGGATGAAAGGTGAAATGTTTAAGGGGAACATGAGTGGAAACTTCACTCAGAGGGTGGTGAGAGTGTGGAATGAGCCTTCAGCGCAAGTAGTGGATGCAATTTTAACGTTTATGAGAAGTTTGGATAGGTACTTGGATGGGAGAGGCATGGAGGGCTATGGTCCAAATGCAGGTTGATGGGACTAGGCAATTTAAATAATTTGGCGTGGACTAGATGGACCAAAAGGCCATGTTCTCTCATTTTCTATGACTCTGTGACTCTGTCTATACCTTTCACTGCCTCAGGAAAATAGCCAGCATAATTCAAGACCCTACTTAACCCAGACATTCTCTCATCTCCCCTCTCCCATCAGACAGAAAATAGAAAATCCTGTGGACATGTACCACCAGAGTCAAAGACAGCTTCTATCCTGCTGTTAAAAGGCTATTAAACAGTTCCCTAGTGCAAGAATATGAACACTTGACCTTACAATTTGCCTCTGTTGGTTCCTAACATGAGAACATGGTCTCTTGACCTCAAAATCTACCTCATTATAACCTTGGATCTTATTGTCAGCCTGCACTGCACTTTTTTTCCTGTAACATTAGCAATTCATTCTACATTCTTGTACTACCTGAATGTACTAATGTGGTGAAATAATCTGTCTAGATTGTAAGGAAAATGAAGTTTTTCACTGTACGTCGGTTCTTGTGACAATAATAAATCAAAATTTACTAGTTTATTATAAATCCACAATTGTTAGTATATAATAATCTTGAGAGGACAGAATTATGCCAAAAAAGGTTTTGAAGGAAAAATGTCTGCTCTTCTTCAGCTGACATTTTTACTGTACAGTAATAAAATCAATATGGTCGTTCTCCCTGTTTTGCTTGTGCTCTGAAGCACTTGTGTAATTACCCCTATTCCTCTTGTTTTTCCCTAAGGCCTTGTATAATTTTTACAAAAATGAATTCTATTAAGTAAGTTCCAATTGCAAATGTTTCTACCACTCTTCCAGCTAGTACATTCCAGATATTACAGCTAGCTACATGCAAATGATTCTCCTTTTCCCTCTTCTAACCGTTTTGCAATTAGCATAAATTTGCATCCTTTTATTGTAGATTTTATGCCAAAGGACACTCAATCAAAATTCTTATAGTTTTGAACATGATTTAAATTTCCCCTTAATTTTTTCGACTGTTTGGAGAACAGTCCCGATTTCTCTAATCTTTTCAGTTCTTCCATTAATACAAGTTGTTCTCAATTTGGGTTTTAATTTTCATTAAACTTGGTTTATGTGTTAACCATTATCATTTACATAAACTTTCACTCTACCATTTACATTTTAGTATTAGGAAACAATTCTGCCATGCCAATGAAATTGCTGATGATGCCTTTATCTGATCATTTAGTTATATGATCTAGCTGCAGAATGAGAGGGAGAAGATAAAGTCAGATGTATCAGTATTACAGTGGAGTAAAGGGAATTACAGAGACCTGAGAGAGGAGCTGGCCAAAATTAATTGGAAGGGGAAACTAGCAGGGATAATGGTAGAACAGCAATGGTTGGAGTTTCTGGGAGCAATTTGGAGGGCACAGGATAGATCATCTTAAAGAAGTATTCTAAAAGGGAGGATAAGGGCATAAAAGTAAAAGCTAGTGAGATATTATAGGATTGGGAAGCTTTTGAAAACCAACAGAAGGCAAGTAAAAGAGCAATAAGGAGAGAAAAGATTAAAGTAAGTGAGCCAATACGATAAAAGAGGATGCCAAAAGATTTTTTCAGATATACTGTTCTGTGCAAATCTCTTAGGCACCTTGGGTGCCTCAGACTTTTGTAAATCTGGCAGCAGCAAAAGATGTTGGAATGGCGAGGATGGAGCATCACATAAGGGGTGTGGGACAGGTGGCAAAGAAGGAGTTTCAGGGGTGGGTGGTGGCCTGGGTGCAGACACACCCAGTCCTGAGACATCAGGCAAGGTCATTTGACTGGTTTATTGATCATTACAGAATGTCTCTCTGGTGCTTCCCTCTCCTTTGCCCTTTTTCCAACTATGATTCCCCTCTCCCTGACCCCTTCCCATTCTCAGTCCACAATAGAGACCCATTATTAGATTCAGGTTTATCATCACTCATATGTCATGATATCATACTCATGTCATCATACTCATATGTAAGTGGGGGGGAGGGAGAACAAAGAAATTGCAGAGTAACTACTCAAAGCCTTTTGTGTCAGTCTTCACTGTGGAAGATACCAGCAGTGTGCCAGAAATTTGTGTGTGTCAGGTGGCAGAAGTGAGTGACATTACTATTACTATGGAGAAGGTCTTTGGGAAGCTGAAAGGTCTGAAGTTAGATAGGTCACCTGGACTAGATGGACTACACCTCAGGGTTCTGAAAGAGCTAGCTGAAGATATTATGGAAGCATTAGTAATGACCTTTCAAGACTCCACAGATTCTGGAATAGTTCTGGAGGACTGAAAATCACAAATGTCGTTCCACGCTTTAAGAAGGGAAGGAGGCAGAAGAAAGGAAATTATAGGCTAGTTAGCCTGACTTCATTATTAAGGATGAGGTTTCAGGGTACTTGGAGGTGCATGATAAAACAAGCCAAAGTCAGCATGGTTTCCTTCAGGGGGATTCTTGCCTAACAAATCTGTCTGAATTCTTTGAGGAAATAACAGGTAGTATAAGCAAAGGAGAGTCAGTGGATGTTGTTTACTTGGATTTTCAGAAGGCCTTTGACAAGGTGCCACACATGAGGCTGCTTAACAAGATGAGAGCCCGTGGAATTACAGGAAAGATACTAGCATGGATAGAAGATTAGCTGACTGACAGGAGGCAAAGAGTGGGAATAAAGGGGGTCTTTTCTGCTTGGCTGACAGTGACAAGTGGTGTTCCACAGGGGTCAGCGTTGGGACCACTTCTTTTCACATTATATGTCAATGATTTGGATGACAGAATTGATGGTTTTGCGGCCAAGTTTGGGGATGATATGAAGACAGATGGAGGGGCATGTAATGTTGAGGAAGCAGAAGGACTTGGACAGATTGGGAGAATGGGCAAAGAAGTGGCAGATGGAATATAGTGTTGGGAAATGTACAGTCATGCACTTTGGTAGAAGGAATAAAGGTGTAGACTGTTTTCTAAATGGTGAGAAAATTCAGGAATCAGGGGTGCAAATGGTCTTGAGAATTGTCCTGTGAAGGCATACCTTATTCTGATTTTTGAAAGTCGCCTCCATTATGATTGGTTAGTTTAGAAGCCACAGTTGCTTTTCCCATTGGATAACTGCCTGGTGTCCAGTTTCAAATATCCTGGGTATATACAACAGCACATGGATGGGGCTTGCTCTCTTCTTCCATTGTTTTAAACAAGGATGCACGTGATAATTGCGAAGGTACATGAACTTTTAACAAAGTATGTTTATTGAATGTATGTATATTTGTTGAATATTCAGATTTGTAGTCTATGTATGAATGTTTGGTTAAATTTTTACTGTTTATAAATAAATGATTAATATACCTATTTGCAGAGAGTGTTTTCTGTATCACTTCCCAGACCCATGAACCTGATTCAACATTACAGGAGTCCTGGCACAGGATTCTTTAAATGTTAACTTGCAGATTATGTCACTAGTAAGGAAGGCAAATGCAATGTTATCATTCATTCTGAGAGGGCTACTAGAACATAAAATCAAGGATGTAATGCTGAGGCTTTATAGGCATTGGTCATTCTGCATTTGGCATGAACATCAATTTCTTGAACTTTCGATAATTATCCCCCCCCCCCCCCAACATCCCAGCATTCCCTCTTACACCTTTTCTTCCTACCTGCCCATTACATTCCCCCTTCCCTTTCTTCCATGGTCTTCTGTCAGACTCCCCCTCCCCCAGCCCTTATCTTTTCCAACAATCAATTTCCCAGCTCTTTACTTCATCCCTCACCCCTCCCAGTTTCACCTATCACCTGCCACCTTGTACTTCTTTCTCCCATCCCCTCACCACCTTATTCGGAGTTCTTCCAGTCCTGATGAGGGATCTCAATCCAATATGTCAACTCTTTTACTCTTTTCCATTGATGCTGCCTGGCCTGCTGAGTTCCTCCAGCATTTTGTGTGTGTGGCTGAGGTGGAATTTCTTTAGCTAAAGCGTGGTGAATCTATGGAATTCATTGCCACAGATGGCTGTGGAGGCCAAGTCATTGAGTATGTTAAAGCCGAGGTTGATACATTCTTTTTTTTTCTTCTTGATTAGTCAGAGTATCAAAGGTTATTGTCAGGCCTGCTCCCATTGACACCTCCCAGCATGCACATGCAGTCTTCTCCTAGTCGCCACCAACCTGATAGGTTTCACCTGCCACTCATTCCAGACTCATCATCGACAGCCTATTTAACCCCAGTTCTCATCCACAGTCCTTACTCACTCATCATACCAGCCGGCCTCAACCAGTTGCTCCAAGCTTTCACTCTCCCTGCCTAAAGTTTACCTTTTTGTGTGTTATGTTTAGTTTCTGTTTTATTTTGTAGCCTTCGTGGCTTATTTTGCAGTTTATAATTAAAGTATTGTTCACTGCTGAATCATCTCCATTGCTCTGCTTTTGGGTCAAGCCTCCTCTACGTATCCTGACAGTTATGTGGAGAAGGAAGAAGAATGGGGTTGAGAGGGGTAATAAATCAGACATGATTGAATGGCGAAGAAGACTCAATAGGTGGAATGGCCTAATTCTGCTCCTATGTCTTATGGGTCCTATGGTTGACTGGCATTATCATTTTTTGTCTGATTTCCGGCATTTGTTTTATTTTCATTTTCTGTGAGGATTTTACTAAAAGTAATGTTTGTCCCATGTTCTGGAAGGAGTGCAAGTCCATACATGAGATCAGGTCAGATCAGGTCTAGAGCAGGAAAGAAATCTAAAATGTGTGTGCCCACATCAGCGGGTCTTGCAGCTGATGAAATTCATAAATGTGGTTTCAACTCAACTGAATTGGCACCATCATGCAGGAAAAGAGGAAAGGAGAAAAGCAAATGGAGGTTTAGTAGTTAAGTAAGTCTGGTGAGCTCCAGAAACAAAGAGGTGTGAATATTTATCAAAGGAATTACTAAAGTATGCTGCAAAATAAGCATGATTAAGTATTTAATATTCCAAGATACAAATGATCAGAAATAGTGTACTGTATATTATTTCAGCATTATGTGCTCGAGAATTAATGTTTCTGTTAGTTAAGAGCAATAACAGCCACCTCTGGGTTGTCTCTTGGTGCACAGCAAATTTAACAAATTTAATCGTCGATCTTTCTTGTGAGTCCAGCCGATTAAGAAGCCCCATGGTAATTATCATCTTAAACCTTTTTTGAAATAACGAGGAGAAGTCAGACCTGAACAAAAAATGTTACTGATTGGAACACAAAATTCAAAAGTTACCAAATAATTTCTTAACAAATTTCTTTTCATCCAGTTCCTGACATACAGTAAAATGCGCCGTTCAAACAAATTAGCCTGTTGCAAGTGTAAAGTGACCAAATCAGTTCTTGTTATTTTGCAGAAAACCAAAGTCCATCAACTATCAGGAAGTAGAGTAGGTAGAGGGCATGTAGCTGAGAAACATTGTAAGAATATGATTTCTCATTTCAATTGATTCTACATTGTTACTTGTAACTGATGTAATCACTGTCCTATTATGCTGTGGATAGGAGAATATAAAGCTGTACATACCATCTAACTCCAACTAACAAAGTTATTTCCTTCTGCCTTCAATATTTTACAGAATTTCTGCTTACAGACAGAACTGTTAAATGAATAATTCCAATCCAAGTATAAATTGGCTCTGAATAATTCATTTTTCTAATCCTACACAAAATCATTCCAGTTTATAGCAGCTGTCTTTCACAAACAAGCCAACTTGCATTTTTATTTCACCTTTAATATCAGAATCATCCTAAGGTACATTACAGCAGGGGGGAAACTCGATATGTAAAAGGATACCATGCACCATCCGGAAGATTCAGAGGTTTGATTGATTGGTTGATGTTATCACAGGACAGATTTCTGCCTTCCAGTTTAATGCTGTGATGTATCCAGAAGCTGAGCACAATATAAGTGGACATGTCCATGATACTTATATACTCAGAGTTGTGGAGCAATACAGTACAGATACTTGCCTCTTCGTCCAACCAGTTCATGCTGTGCATGATGCCCAACCAGCTTTCCTGCAAACTTTGTTTATTTCATCTAGGACATGTCCTCTTCACATTACCACCATCAGCGAGGAGGTACAGGAGACTGGAGACCCATCCATAATGATTCAGGAACAGCTCCTTCTTCATTTTAAAATGGTCCATGAGCACTGCCTCATTATTCCTTTAGTTTCTGCACAATTTATTTATTATGTAATTTATAATAATCTTGTGTCTTTGCACTGTACTACTGTGTCAAAACAAAAACTTCATCACAGTGATAATAAATTTGATTCTGATTCAGAGGTATCTCATTTCTCACTGTCAAATCTTTTTGCCACATTGCCAATTCCAAAGATTGAGGAAAAACTAATTCAAGATACTTATTAAATATCTTCCAGTCTCAAACACAACATGCCTCTTTCCTTTAAGGACCCCATCCTCACTGATTATTGGTTTACTTAATTTATATGAAAACTTTGTTATTTTCATCAATGCTGACTTCTTGTGTTCCTGTTTTTTTTTCCGACTTAAGTTCCCTTCTACTTCTTGTTCTGCCGATTTCATAATCTTCACTTCTCTTGAAAGCAAAAAGACTAGGTTGAGGTAATAAAGCTAGAATCTGGGACTGATGCAGCAGAACAAAACTGGGTCAAGGTAAGTAGAGAAAAGGGGAAGGAATTCAAAAGAGCTTCATGTCAAAAAATGGGTAGTCCAGGGTTGGAATTATAGAACTGGAGATGATAATATGAAAGGTAAGAATGTGGATCTATCTCACACTTTTGACTGCCAGTTCTTTCTTACATCACACAGATTTTAACCAATATGGTCCCCTTCCATTCCTGTGAAACCAAGTAAGTTTTGATTATCTTCAGCAAATTATTCTGACTCGAGGAATATTAATCATATTGAACCCCAGCTGCATGAATTGTTTCCAAATCCATTTTCTTCTTAAGAATAAAGTAATAAATCCCATTTTTATATGAATAGTCAATTTGTATCATGCCAATTGGGGTACCCTTTGAAGTTCTCTCATCACCAGGAAAACTTGCAGCCAGAAATAAACAGGCTGTATTCATTAGAACCATATGCTTGTCACAGGAGTGGTTCCTGTGTTCCTGTGTAATGCAGGAATCAATATAGCTGCAAAGAATTGTGCCGATGTGAATAATGCAGGCTTGTTTTGAAAATAAGGCATACCATCTATTTAGTCAGTGATTGCATCGGGTGGCATGGTAACGTAACGGTTACTGCAAATGCTTTACAGAGCCAGCATTCACTGATCATGGTTCAAATCCCGCTACTGTCTGTAAGGAGTTTGCACGTTCCCCCCTTGACTACGTGGGTCTCCCCCAGGTGCTCCAAGGATGTACAGTTCAGGTTAGTGAATTGTAGACATGATATGTTGGCAGCAGAAGTGTGTTAACACTTGTAGGCTGCTCTCAGCATAATCTTTGCTGATTGATTTGACACAAAATAACACATTTCACTGCATATTTCGATGCACAGTAGATGTGACAAATAAAACTAATCTTAGCAGATCAGTAGCAAAGTTAAATAAAAGGCTGTTTCTTATCAAAAATGTTGACATACATAGACATGAAATGTGACATTGCTATTAGTTTAACTCACACTTCAAGCAATTTAGTCAATACTACTCTATCAGTTAAGTCTCACTGCAAAGTTTTATAAACTTGATACTAAATTCCCTGAGGTCTCTGCCTGACAGATTTACCATTTTTTCAGTGTTCTTCTGTGCAAACTATGAATGTTTGTTTCATTTAATCAAAAGATTTAACCTTCATCTAAACCTCAGGTTGCTTGTGAAATACCAAATGCAGTTCTTTAAAAATGAAGCCTTGCAATTTCATAGCAGCAAAGAAATAGGTTTTTAACCATTGTGTATTACAATTTTCTTATCACCCCCAGTACTCTTTGCAGCTTCCGAATCATTACTTATTTATATGTTATTGCTCACCAAAGTAACACAATGCTGCACATTTGGTACTTTTGATTAAAATGTGTTAATGCTATTCAAGGCTCTTCTAAAAGGATTTCAAAGTACCTGACTAATTGTGTGAAGGGTAAACAGACAGATAAAAAGCAAGGAAGACTTGAACAACTTTTTAACAATTTATACAAAAGCAACTTGTAACAGCTGTGAAGATGATGAGTCAAAGGGCATTTGATAAAGTACCACGTAGGAGTCTCACATTCACGTTGAAAGAGGCCATTCAGTCTGTTGAGCCAATACCGACCGGTTAGAAGAAGAATCCCATTACTCTCCACCATTTATATCACTGTAGGAAGATTTACTCTCACATGTGGGCAACATAGCAGTTAGCATTACACCATACAGCGTCAGCACTCTAGTTTCAATTCCGCTGCTGTTTGTAAGGAAGTTGTATGTTCCCACCATGACCACATGGGTTTCCTCTGGGTTCTCGCAAAATGGTCACCTAATCTACATTTGGTTTCACCAGTGCAAAGGAAGAAATATTGCAAGCACTGTATGCAGACCAGATAGGAAGAAATGCAGTTGAACCTCTGCCTCACCTTGAAGATCTCTTTAAGTTCCTGGCAGGTGGGGGGGGGGGGGGCAGTAGTAGGAGAATGTGAGGGGATATGTGTTGCAATTCCTATAATTACAGGAGAAAGTTTCACCTGCAAATGCTTCGTGCTCAATGACATCATTCAAAGGGATGCAACATGCAGGATTCTGCAGCAGCTTCACCCACAGTGCTTCTCCAAATGGTAATGATGCTGTGAGCTGATTATCTGTTTTAATGTTATTAGTTGAAACAGGCACACAGAGGAAAAGTATTGTTGTCCTTCAAAATGAAGTCTGTTATGTTTGTTCTTAATAAAGACAAACTTGGCATGGGTTTAAGCTAGAACATTTTATTACTGATCTTCTGCTCAACACTGAGCAAATGCTACCAGAACCACCCATATTGACCACTGGGAATTGAAGTTTTTTATTATGCACACATAATAACACATCTTCCCCCTTTAAAGAAAACCAACCACAAACCTGCAAAGAACAATAATCCTTTCCAACAAATTTACATTCCATAGTTGATTGCGTTCCTTCTTTGAATTTTCAACTTCAATTGTAATGAGCAACTACAGCCTCTATCCACTTAGCAACTTACAATCAGTCTCTAAGGTGATTTAATGATATTTTTTGGTCTGCTGTTTGTTTCTACCGATGTATTGCTTGAATTTGCTGTGTTAATATTTGTGTCTTTCTGAGAACTCTGATCAATGTGTTCATTTTTTACATCTGATGGCCCCTTTGCTGTCCTGACAGCTATGGGTTGGAGCTTGTGGTCATTGATCCACATGGTTTCTTCTCAAAAGGGCCCCTCCTTCAGTCTAGATCTGGTAGGAATGTGGAGCTACTTCCTCTTGCTCATATCCTTGCCTCGACCATGTGCCAGAATCGTGATCGGATTCACACTTGATCTCCAGTCTTCAGGACAGATAGGCTTTTTACAGACTTGTTGTGATACTGTTTCTGTTTTTCTTTCCCTTTCACTTTACCCAATTTGACCTTGTGTGCTCCTTTAGGTGTCAACAGGTTTTCATGCACTGGAAGGTTCATGCGTATGCGTTGACCCATCAGCATTTGGTCTGGAGAAAGGCCATTCTGCAGTGGCGCACTTCTGTAAATTATTAAACTTGTGTGGAAATCCTCTCGTCCATCTAGCGCCTTCTTCGTGAAGCCCTTCACTACCTTGATTGAACTATCTGCTAGGTCATTAGATTTTGGGTGATGTGGGCTTGATATGTTGAAACCTCCAAAGGATTCAATATCACAGCTGGAAAATTGTGGACCATTGTCTGATACCACTTCACATGGAACTCCATGCCTCACAAGCATAGTTTTCAGGAAGGTGCTGACTGCTTTACTGGATGTTGATTGTCGTGTTGCAGCCTCTGGGTAATTGAAAAAGTAGTCTATTACAACCATGTGATTCTTTCCATTACATTCAAGCAAATCCACACTAACTTTCTGGTACGGGGTGTGGTGAAAATGGTTCTGCTTGCTGCTTTGGTCTGTAGGTAAGGCATATATCACAAGAGGCAGTGGTCTAGCTGATGCCATGGTTCATTCTTGGCCAGTACATCTCTTCACAAGCTCTACATTTACATTTTACCTCACCAAGATGCCCTTCTTGAATCTTCAGGAGCATTTCCTCGCACAGCGACACTGGAATCACAAACCTGTTCCCTTTGAAGACAATGTCTTTCACAACTGACAGTTCAATTCTGCATGCCCAATAATCCTGAATACACATTAGACAATCATTCTTAATTATTTGCCATCTTTTCTGTATTGTATCTTTGAGTTATTTTATTATTTCATCTGTTCGTGCTGCTTTCCTACTCAGCTCTGTTCTATGAGGAGATGCAGTAAGGGAAGTGGTAATCATGTCAACATAGGCCTGTATATCTGCATTAGTCTCTTGGTCACTTTTTTCTTTCTTGTTGACTACTTGAGACAGTGCATCAGCAGCAAACATACTATATTTTCCTGGTGTGTAGATCATCTTCACATCATATTTCTGCAGCCTTATCAACACGTGCTGTATCCTCATGGGACAGTCGTTCAGCTGTTTGGACATAATTGACACCAGAGATTTATGGTCTGTCTCCACTTCAAAAGCTTGCCCATAGATGTACTGATGAACCTTCTGCATGCCTATGTGCTGGCTAGAAGCTCTTTCTCTAAACGTGCATAGTTTGCTTCCACACTTGTTAAGGCTCTTGATGGACAGGCCACTGGTTGCCAGGTGTCATCAGTCTGCTGCAGTAGTACTGCTCTTAGGCAGTCCCTGCTGTCCTACATGTATTCACAGCCTTTTCCAGTGTCAAATCTTTTTCACACAGCAATCTCTCTGAGTCCATCATCTGAAATTCCGCAAACTAGTGAACTTCTGAAATCACCAAATTATCAGGACTTACTCAGTGTGTGAAGATCAGCTAAGTACTGGTTAAAGCTAACACCTTGTATTTGGTCACAGGAAAAGAACTAATACCTCTCAAACGTGACATTTCTATTTGGGGTAAAATACTCCTCAAATTTCATCATCAGTGCGTCCAACATTAAAAGCTGTCTTATCAATATGTAAGTTATTACAGATATCCAAAGCATTTTCGGCAATTACATGCAGAAAAATAGACACCTTTCAATTTTTCATCAGTCCCTCCCACTCCACTAGCTGCTAAATATATATTGAATGGTTGTTTGAAGAGGTTTCTGTTATCAGTTAGATTAGTGGTAAACTGCATAGGTAGGGAGGACTTGGCTTAACCCTGACGGCAACTCTCAGCCTCTCACCTGAATTTCTTGGAGAATTTGGTGACTACTGAACTTTGGGAACAACATGCTCTCTCGCCTTGCTGCCCAGCTTCTCTCCGTCGTAACTAGCATCTCTTTCACAGTCATGCATGGTATTCATTTAATCTCTGTGTTTAGACCTCACAATGACTTCTGACACCGTGTTATGTTTGTTCTTAATAAAGACAAACTTGCCAAGTGTTTGTGCTAGAACACTTTATCACCGAACTCCTGCTCAACACTGAGCGCATGCTACCAGCTTGCCATCGTCGCTTCTGGTTCCAGGTGAACCTCCCTCATTGACCACTGGGAAATGAAGTTCTTTATTATGCACGTGTAATAACACAGTCATAAATGCTTTATGTTTAAAAACCATCTGAAGGTCGTAAATTTATATAATCATCCGAAAAATTATGCTGACAGTTCTGCAATCCTTCACTAGAAGCATTTAAAATTCCTCCTTTATCCACTCTGCATGTTTGTCTCTGATCAACCTGTGACTATTTGCAAAGTAAGCGCCTAAATGGCTCCGGTTCCAATTTTTTTATTATTTGAGAACACTCCCATAAGGTCCTAAAGATTGTCAAAGGCAATGCATAACTAGAGGGTCCCAAGACTGAATGTCAGTCAGGAATGTGATTTTCTCAGATGTGGGTATACTATTGTGACAGCACTGGGACTTAATAGCCCGGAATATTAGAGGAATCAAGGTATAGGGGAATAGTGTAGGGAAATGATATTGAGGTCTAAAATCAGATGTGATCTTGGCTGATGGAGCAAGCTAGAGAGGCCTGCACCTATTATGTTCTTCTGATCTGAAGACCATAAGAGATCTCAGTGCTCAGTTTATCTAATATGTCCCTGTGAGACTGGTAGTGTAAACAAGATTCACCTTGCTGCTTCACGTGAATACTTGTCCAAGAAGACTTGCCTCCCTGTAGCTACTGTAGAACCAACTACCGGTAATTGGTTTGTGGTGTGGTGGTCATATGAAGACGATAGTCCATTTCATAAAGAATGTGGTCAATAAAGTGGAACTTTTAATGGCATTATGCTCTTTTTATAATATTTCATTTTGATTCAGAAACCTTGAAATAACCAGCCAAACACAGTTGGTGAGATGATAGGTCACTATCATTTTAATGTTCCTTTGGAATTATTAAACAGTGAAATAATTGTTATTAAACACTCATAGATTAGTATTTTGTTAAAAAATGACACTCACCATACACCCATGGTGTTTTTGAGAATTGAACATGATGTATTGCACTGTTCTAGGCCAGTGGACTGTGAAATGCAAAGAAAATAATTATGTTTCACATGAGTGTCAAGGTCTCTATCTGAATAAAAACCTTTTAAATGTGTTTTTAATTAATTTTCTTCATAATCATCCAATGCTGTGTATTTCACCATGTACTGTACTCAAAAATTAGTGATTATGTAATGTATTAGACAAGGTTTGAACAAGATGGAAAAACGTGATTGCATTTTTTTCAGGGAAATGGAAGACTATCTGGTTTTGAAGGAGTATTAACTAAAATAGAGGAGTAAGTCAGTCCTACTGCAGGTTGTATAGGGTCTTCATGAGAGAACACTTCGAGCATTGTGTAAAATTTTGTTGTCCTTACATATGGAAGAAATGCAGCAATAACTCACTAAAATAGTTCCAGCACCTGTGAGTTTGCAGAAGAGGAAAGATTGAGTAGCCTAGGCTTGGATTCTCTCATTTAGAAAGATCTCATTAAAACCTGCAAAATTCATACAGGGCTTAACAAACTGCATCTTGGGAGGATATTTAACAGAGGTCAGGATCTAACAAAGCTCACTGCACATGAAACAAAAGTAATATCAGGACTTAAGTCTAATGTCAAGTATGGACACCACATTTGCTGCATGCCGTGCCAGTTTAATTTAATTGCACTTTAAAATCAATCAGTCAAAAAGAACAGTGCATTCTCAGTAGAAATAATGTACAGGCTTCTCTTAGTTAAAGAAATACAGGTTAGGAAATTGTTGTAAAACATCAACTCAGTACTCCACAGGGTGTTCTGGTCCTAGCTGACTGGTTTCCAAATTAAAGTCCCAGCATTTGAACAGTTGTTGCCTTGTTGTTGGTTAAGTGATATACCTTTAATTCAATTGACATAGAGGAAGGAATGAACCTACTGGTTCTGTCTGGAGAGAAAGATATTTGATTATTATTTGTAGTACACCCCATACCAGTCTGCTTTACTTTACCCAATGAATTAAATAAAAAGCTTTGGATCAGACGCCGCAGCTGTGCCCACAGGAGAAATGTCAGCCGAAATAACAGCTGTTAATTTACATATTACTATTTTTTGCTATATTTTAATTTATGCTCTAATGAAAGACAATGTAAGACAATAACAGAAGAAAATTATCTAGGGTTGGTGGTAGGACGAGAGGGCGAGTTAAAAGAGCACTTTGAAGAGGAAGATTAATTAGGAACAAGAGCTGTGTTGTGGAGATAATATATCAGCTTTTGGCCAGCAGCAACATTCTCACCTTTGGGTACAAGCCCCAAAGCAGAAAATTTTTTTAAAACATTGGTATAGGAGCAGTGCTAAGATATGTTGGGAGTCAATGTATTGATCCAAGCATACAATAATGTACTCTCATTAAATTCTGCTTCTGAAATTCGACTCCATTAACTTAATTGGAAACAGGTTTTGGGAGCAGAGTTCTACCTTCTGACGTGATACATTGAATGTTTAGCACGTGCAACAGAGGATGAATTAAACCAAGGCCTGCCTCTGCCCTCAGGTTAAAGATTCTGTGGTACAATTCATATACAAATAATTGAATTTTCCTTGGAGTCTTTAATAAAAACAGAGGAACGGCATTGCTCCTTTGCTCATTGTTGGATCTTTCTGTGTGCTCTTTGCCTGGCGCATTTCCCTGCATCACAATGGTGATTTAAATATTTTACAAGGTTCTTGATCTATAGAAATGTTAATGTTATTCTTTATTTCAATCAAAATGCAGTTTTCTATTCCAGCAAAATAAGCAGGCTGACATTTTTAAAGACAGTCTGTTTTTAATGGTACAGTCTACCTGACTTGCAGAGACTCCTACATATGAACAAACTCTCATTACATTATTAAATTCAAAATTCTGATGCTTGTTCATATATCCATTCCTATGAATTTCAGAATCTGTTTTCTCTCTCCCTCTTTCCACTTGTGATAAATGTTTTTTCTTGTCAGTTTTATGTACTTTTACAATATCGTGGAGGTGTAGTTGCCTTATCAAATGATTTTTATGTATTTTTTGACTTGTGCACAAAATCGACCTATAGACATCTGTAAAAATAGAATTCATCTGTTACCCAGGCAGGGCTCATATTGGTTAATGGATAAAGGCTAGTCAAGATACCAAATGAGTTCATGCCAGTAGGTAAATGATCAGACTGATATGCAGAGCATTTTCAGGAGGTCTGTTAATGTCTCTATCCCAGTTGGTATCTGCTCGAACACTTAACCAGAAAATGCTATCCAATTTCTGAAGCATTTAATTCTCTGCCCCTTCACATTGTCTTTTTCTGACTCTTTATTGGAGGGATGCTGCAGTCCAGTGTCCTTCCATGAATGCCTTTGAAAAAAATCATTGCAAGCCACTTCTTGAACCACTCCAATCCTTATAGCAAGTGCTTGCCACACTGCTGTTGAGTAGAACTCCTGAGATTTAGACCCAGTAACAATTGTTGATATTTTTCCAGGTCAAGATGGTATGAGACTTAGCAGAAACACGCTTTCTGAAATGTCCCCAAATGCCTCCTACCCTTACCCTTTTAGGTGGTAAATACAATAGACATTAGAGGCCCTTTTGAAATAGTCTAAATAAACAACTACAATAAATTTTATACAGGACACACTGTGTAGCCTTAGGGCACTAGTAATGGAGGAAATGTTTCTTTATGGGTGGACGTGGTACTGTACTAACCAATCAAGTTGCTTTGTATCCGCACGTTGGCCCCACTAAGAATGTATTCTGGGAATGAGAATACTATGCACTCATTGGTCAAGTGCAATGATGTAATTCTTTCTTATTGGTCAAGTAGAAGGAAAGAATTTGGTTTGTTTAGCATTAAGCAAGCCTTTTGATATTTTTAATTTTTTCTGTTGAAAGTCTTTTTACCTAGGCCAACAGCACAATAGTACATCAAAACTCTGTGAGATAGCACTAATCAGGTGTTTTAATTTTGTTCTTTAATCACTGCTAATCATAGGTGTTCCCTTTTGTTCATTCCAACTTTTCCTCCGCTCATTCCTGCCGACTCTTCCCACTTGCATACAAAATGGTACATTTTCTAGTTCTGATGAAGGGCTTTCAACATGAAATGTTAACTTTATTTCTCGATGTACAAATTCTGCCTCACCTGTTAAGTAACTCTAATGACAGATTTCTGACATTCCACTTGGCACAGTGAAACATTTACTGCCTCAGTGGGAATATGTTAGACTTTCCATGTTTGATTTCAGAAAATAGGGCTTAAGCAGAATCGTTAAAACTACCATCCTTTACTCATTCAGTTACTAATTTGCTCTTTCAGTAATGAAAGATAAGTTACTGAGTTTTTTAAGCTAAGGTTGGCAAAGGAAAGGTAGTGGATGTTGTCTACAAGGACTTTAGCAAGGCCTTTAATAAAGACCCGCATGGGAGGCTGGAGCAAAAGATTCAGGCGCTTTGCATTCAAGATTAAGTAGTAAATTGGATTCAATACTGGCTTCGTGGAAGAAGCCAGAGAGTGTTAGTAAATGATTGCCTCTCTGACTGATAGACAGACAGACATACTTTATTGATCCCGAGGGAAATTGGGTTTCGTTACAGCCGCACCAATCAAGAATAGTGAAGAAATATAGCAATATAAAACCATAAATAATAATAAGTTAATCATGCCAAGTGGAAATAAGTCCAGGACCAGCCTATTGGCTCAGGGTGTCTGACACTCCGAGGCCTGAGACTAAAGGTGTGTTGCAGAGGTTGGTCACAAACAAGAGAAAATCTACAGATGCTGGAAATCTGTGCAGCACACAGAAAATGCTGGAGGAACTCAGCAGGCCAGGCAGCATCTATGGAAAAAAGCAGAGTCGACATTTTGGGCCGAAACCCTTTGGCAGGACTGGAGAAAAAAAGCTGAGGAGTAGATTTAATAGATGAGGGGAGGATAGAGAGAAACACCAGGTGATAGGCGAAACTTGGAGTGGGGGGGATGAAGCAATGATCTAGGAAGTTAATTGGTGAAAGAGACAGAAGGCCATGGAAGAAAGAAAAAAGGGGGGGTGGGGGAGGAGCACCAGAGGGAGGCGATGGGTGGGCGAGGAGATAACATGAGAGAGGGACAAGGCATGGGAAATGGTGAAGGGGGGCGGGGAGAGACATTACTGGAAGTCTGAGAAATCAATGTTCCTGCCATCAGGTTGGAGGCTACCCAAACAGAATATAAGGTGTTGTTCCTCCAACTTAAGTGTGGCCTTATCACGACAGTGGAGGAAGCCATGGATGGACATATTGGAATGGGAAGGGGAAGTGGAATTAAAATGAGTGGTCTCTGGGAGATCCCGCTTGTTCTAGCAGACGGAGCCATAGGTGCACAGCGAAACGGTCTCCCAATCTATGTCGGGTCTCACCGATATACAAGTGGCCACACCGGGAGCACCAAACACAGTATATGACCCCAACAGACTCACAGGTGAAGTGTCACCTCACCTGGAAGGACTCCCTTGTCCATTCATCCCTCCCCACCGATCTCCCTCCTGACACTTATCCTAGCAAGCAGAACAAGTACTACATCTGCCCTTAAACCTCCTCCCTCACTGCCATTCAAGGCCCCAGACAGTCCTTCCAGGTGAGGCGACACTTCACCTGTGAGTCTGCACAGTGAGCAGTAGGGAAAAAAATTGATTTGGGAATGCAAATCTATAATTCCTTGAAAGTGGCATCGCAGATAGATGGGATGATAAAGAGAGCTTTTGGCACATTGCCCTTCATAAATGAGAGTATTCAGTGCAGGAGTTGGGATGTTATGTTGAAGTTGTATAACATGTTGGTGAGGCCTAATTTGGAGTAGTGTGTGCAGTTTTGGTCACATACCTATAGGAATGATACCAATGAGAAAGAGTACAGAGAAAATTTGAGAAGGATGTTGCTGGGACTTGAGGACCTAAATTATAGGGAAAGATTGATTAGGTTAGAATTTTATTCCCTGGGGCATAAGAGAATGAGGGAGGATTTTTTATAGAGGTATACAAAATTATGAGGGATATAGATAGGTTAAATACAAAATGGCTTTTTCCATTGAGGTTGGGTGAGACGAGAACTAGAGGTCATAAGTTAAGGCTGAAAGGTGAAGGATTTAATAGGAACCTGAGTGAGAACTTCTTCACTCAGAGGTGTGCTGAATATTCATTTCCTGGGCCAGGAGATCTCATGTTTTGCCAAGCTCACTTTCTAAACACAGCAGCTGCCACTTCAAATTGATAAGTTCAAAACGCATTTATTATCAAAGTATGTATGCAGTAGTTCATCTGAAGTTCACCTTCCCAGCAGACAGTCACGAAACAAAGAAGAACCACTTATAAGATCACAAACAGTTGTAAGTAAACTTCCAACTATATGCTTTGCTTAACTTCTGGTTGTAAATGGGAGCCAGTCTTCAGTTCTTAAAATGTGAATTGAAAGCAGTAATCGGCTTGAAGTTTATAAACCCAGATTTGTGGGCTCATACAATGAGGCTAGCAGCTCAAGAGTGTGGTATAAGACAATGGGTTATTTAATTTGACTTGTTTCAAAACAGACAAACTGACTAAGTTGTTTAGTTCAAATAAGCTTGAAGATGAGATGGACAATATCAATTGATATATAAACAATTGACCTGTTAATGTTGGAGGGTTTACATACTCAAGGAAGTTAGTTTTACAGCACTAATGGTAGAAGCTGGAGAACTGTATCTCCAAAAAGCTTTTAGACCATTTGTGTAAAAAGAATATCAGAGGAAATATCATACGTGTTTGAACTCACCCAAGTGGCAAAGAAACTGTCTAGATGTAGGCAACAGTTCCAGTTTATTAGGAATGGGGGAAGGAGCATTACGAAATGTAAAAGAAACATGGGATGAACGAGAATCTATTCCTCTGGCTTTGATTTCTGTGATGGATGATTCATTCATCTGCATTGTTGGTATGTCTCTTCAGTTTATAAGAATTGTACGTGTTTTGGAAATGCTTTTTGTTTGTAATTTGGAAATATTTAAGATATAAATCCTCTGAGAGTTTTAAATGTGTTTTAAAAATGCTGTTTGGATTTAAGCATGTATCACTGAAAATAAATTAACTATGTTTTGAACTACTTGATTAGCTGGAAGTATCTTCTTCTTGGTAGGGAGAGGGGACCCACCACTTAAGTAGTGGGTATTGGCAGCTAAACTTGCCATGGAGAATAAGCAGAGAAGTGAACTTGTCTTAGAAGATTGGATAGTTCGGCATAATCTCCCTTTAGTGAAAGTACTTGTGGCTATTTATATCCAATGAGATTTAAGACCTGCATTTGAGTTTAGAACTTCATGTTCAGCAAGCCCAATGCCATCGCTGAGGGTGGTGCAAGTGTGGAAAGAACTGGTGAATGCAGTTTTAATTGCAACTTTTAAGAGAAGTTTAGATAGGTTCATGGATGGGAGAGGTAGGATGGCTATGGGTTGATGGGACCAGGCAGGATAACATTTTGGCATGGACTGGATGGGTCGAAACACCAGTTTCTGTACTGTAGTGCTGTATGACTCTATCACACAGGAGATATATTCTAATAGTGTTTGAGTTTCCATTCAGGGTACAGGGTGTCTGTCCTGGAAAACTCAGTGTAAAAATAAATAAATAAATAAATAAATAAATAAACAGATCGATTTTAAGAAACACAGTGGTGACAAAATATTCCATGCATTCACTCTGATCTCCTGTCTTTAAATTCACTGTAGGAATTCAGTAATGTCAAATAATTCCTTTGCTTTCACGTTTAGCCCATTGGTAAGGTCAAAGAAGGCAAACACTTTGACTTCAGGTAAAGACAAGTTTAAAATTTTCTATCACTCATTTTATTATAGTAATTATTAGTTTTGTTCAAGTTTGTGATTAAAATGTTAGTCAATGCAAAGTATTACTCAGTTTGTTAGTGGGAAATTTTAAACCATCAAATATAAAAAAGCCACATTCAGACAGCATACAAAATATCACTTTGCAGAATAATTTAATAATGCAAAACTTTGCAGGAGCAAAGTAATAAATTAAACATCGCAGATGATCAAATGACTGTCAAAATTAAAATTATTTGAATAACAAAAAAACATTTCATGCACTTTTTAAAAAAAATGTCTATTTATGATGTTTGATATTCCAGTCAGTTTTGGTCACCATGGTTGCATATTCTACCTATTAGTTCTCTGTTAGCATAGCTGGAAACCCTCCGAATGTTTTAAACACTTTTTACAATTGAACTGCACCAGTGCAAGGCCACCTCCTTTGTGTTTTTTTTCTTTGCACCCATCGCAGTGTGATTAACTGCACTACTTTCCACTGTACAGCTCAATTTTGCCATTGTCTGCTTTGGTCCAAGTGCTATGGAAGTATTGACTTGTTACTGCCAAAACTGGGATACAAGTCACTGGAACTGTTATAATGAGTAACATTTCAATTCAATAAGTTGTCTCAAATCCATCTCTAGTATGTTATCAGTTTCTATTTCTTGTTGATTATGCTGGGCTATATTTCAAAATACTTCATTCAATTATCCATTCCATCCAAGTGATCTTGTAAGTCTTTTCATGTTTCAGTAGAAGATCTTGAGGCTTGCTTCAGGCTAAGTCAATGTGATTCCATGGGGAAAATGTATAATGAGTGTTTTGTGCTTCTCCTCTTCCTGTCCTTTTTTCTAAGAGCTTTGTCACTTGTTTGTCTTTTTCTATATCATTAGTTCCATTGTTGTCAGTGCAGATCTGAACTCTTTTGCTTTTCAACTCCACATTTTGTGGCCTGCGGACCTCTTTTTCTCTCACAGTGTTAATGTCAAGATGCTGTGCTCTATTCCTGCTTTCTGACTGGTCTTTCCCAATATCATTTTTAGTCTTTCCTTTTGATTATCATTTTTATAACCCACCCCCAACCTCTAATTGGTGCAACAGATGATATCCCTTCTCATTTGAGCTGGTTCTGGTAATATGGCAGCGCACTCAGACGCAGCAGCTTCTATGGCGTCAACCGAAGGTGCTATTGTCCTTTTAAACATATTTTTCACAAATTGGTAATTAAAAATTTAAAGTACTGCCAGTCTACCCCATCAGCGACTTGCTCATTGGCAGAGAAACTGAAGGACGTGGAATTGGTACGGACTGTGATGCTGCCTGCGTCAGCAGGGCATGATCATGGGGGAGATATGTGACCTCGGTCATAGCAAGGACTAGGCCTCAGGCCGCAGTGTCGCCTGTTTGCAGCCACCCAGGAGAAGGTGTCAGAGTCGGGCACTCCACCAGAGTGCCAGAGGCAGTGTGGCTGCAATCGTGGGTATCCATGCATGGTTGAATGACATTATTTGAAATAGTGGTTATCATTAGTCACTAACCTTGCTGCAATTCACTGAAAAGGGGTCCAGGCCCGTTGAGCTGGGAGACTGTGCCTACAGTGAAGATATTATGGGCAGTTTGGTATCATAGCGGATAGTGCAATTGCTTTATAGCACCAGGGTTCAATTATTGGTAGAATCTCAGTTGGTGACGAGAGGGCTTACAGTAGTGAGATATGCCAACTAGTGGAGTGGTGTCGCAGCAATAACCTGGCACTCAATGTCAGTAAGATGATTGTGGATTTCAGGAAGGGTAAGACGAAAGAACACATACCAATCCTCATAGAGGGATCAGAAGTGGAGAGAGTGAGCAGTTTCAAGTTCCTGGGTGTCAAGATCTCTGAGGATCTAACCTGGTCCCAACATATCGATGCAATTATAAAGAAGGCAAGACAGCGGCTATACTTTATTAGGAGTTTGAAGCGATTTGGTATGTCAACAAATACACTCAAAAACTTCTATAGTTGTACTGTGGAGAGCATTCTGATAGGCTGCATCACTGTCTGGTATGGGGGTGGGGGCTACTGCACAGGACCGAAAGAAGCTGCAGAAGGTTGTAAATCTAGTCAGCTCCATCTTGGGTACTAGCCTATAAAGTACCCAGACATCTTCAAGGAGCAGTGTCTCATAAAGGTGGCATCCATTATTAAGGACCTCCAGCACCCAGGGCATGCCCTCTTCTCATTGTTACCATCAGGTAGGAGATACAGAAGCCTGAAGGCACACACTCAGCGATTCAGGAACAGCTTCTTTCCCTCTGCCATCCGATTCCTAAATGGACATTGAACCCTTGGACACTACCTCACTTTTTTAAAAATACAGTATTTCTGTTTTTGCACATTTTTAATAATCTATTCAATTTACATAATTGATTTACTTGTTTATTTATTATGTTTTATTTTATTTATTATTATTTTTCTCTCTGCTAAATTACGTATTATATTGAACTACTGCTGCTAAGTTAACAAATTTCACGTCACATGCCGGTGATAATAAACCTGATTCTGATTATTCTGAATTCCTGCTGCTGTCTTTAAAGAGTTTGCATTTTCTCGTGATCATGTGAGTTTGCTCTGGGTGCCCCTGTTTCCTTTACATTCTAGTGACGTACAGTTATGGTTCGTAAGTTTTGGGCATGCTATTTTGGTACCAAAAGCATGGTGACACTGAGGGCTGCCCCCAGCACTATCCTCGCTGATTTGATTTGATGCAAACAAAGCACTTCACTGTCTGGTTCAGTGTTTCGATCTACATGTGCCAATTAAAGCTAGTCTTTTTTAAATCTCATTGGTTCTTTACCTTGAGTCATTGAGCCACTTAATGGCAATTGCAGAGTGGGCACTACCTTTCTCAGTGATGAACTTCAGTAACATGGATACCTTCGTTGCTGAAAAAGCATTTTACATTTTTCTGAAGGAAAATCTGATGCCTGATACCAAGGCTATGTCAGCAGACTGGTTAAGGAAGGACAACCAGTGATCAGAGGTCCAATTGGCATCTGTGAGGTCCTATCCCACCAGGAAATGGATCAGTGATCAGGATTAGGCCCTGGAGCTTGAGATGGTGGGGGAAGGGGTAGAGTAAAAATATTTTTGATCAGGGTGATGTGATAATCATGAATATTAAAGGCTCTCTGATCGTGTTTTACAGATGGAAAGGGGGGATGTGGGACACCCCTTGAGTGTATAGGGGAACTGAGGCAACAAGGGTATCAGAGAGCTGGAGATCGGGAACGTCAGGAAGTCCTGGTTTGGGTCAGTCTGAGAGCTTAGGAGGGATAGATGGTGAACATGCAGGGAATAAACGGTGAAAAGTGTGGCATGTAAATGGAGTTCCAAACCAATGCTTAACTGTGATAACCTGGCTACTTTGGGTGTCCCTCATTGTAACAGCAAGGAGCCATTACCCAATCATCAATGCTCCCAAATCAGTACTGCGGACAATCTCACTCAATAAAAAAACTCATCACGGGTGCAAAAGCTTGCCAGGAAAGGTTGGGTTGAACTTCTGGGGTAACCTAGAAATGGTTACCATTGTATTTCATTCAGTGATGAGTGCAGCTTCTGTTCTCTTGTGCTAAAAAGTAGTTCTGTGAAGTCTAATCTTTAAACCGATGTCTTTTTAAAGCTGCAACTCATTCAGAGAAACTGACAGATTCTCAAGAGTAAAACACAGGGTTAAATCAACACTATCAGGCGTAGAGCTGGAGAAAGCAGTTTCAGTCAGGATATCTTTAAAGCTCAAAACAAACAGAGAGGCAAAAACGGTTTGGGCGTGAAATATAATCAGCAGCCCATAAGAACAGAAGATATAGGAGCAGAAGTAGGCCATTCAGCCCCTCGAGTCTGCTCCACCATTCAATCATGGGCTGATCCAATTCTTCCAGTCATCCCCACTCCCCTGCCTTCTCCCCATACCCTTTGATGCCCTGGCTAATCAAGAACCTATCTATCTCTGCCTTAAATGCATCCAATGACTTGGCCTCCACAGCCACTCATGGTAACAAATTCCACAGACTTACTACCCTCTGACTAAAGTAATTGCCCCACATCTCTGTTCTAAATAGACGTCCCTCAATCTTGAAGTCATGCCCTCTTGTCCTAGACTCACCTACCATGGGAAATAACTTTGCTATATCTAATGTTTTCAGTCCTTTTAACATTTGGAATGTTGCTATGAGATTCTCCTGAACTCCAGGGAATACAGCCCAAGAGCTGCCGGACAGCTTTTACTCCTAGAATCATTCTTGTGATTCGTCTCTGAATCCTCTCCAATGTCAGTATATCGTTTCTAAAATAAGGAGGCCAAAACTGCACACAATACTCCAAGTCCAGTCTCATGAGTGCCTTATAGAGCTTCAACGTCACATCCCTGGCAGGGAAGATTGCAAAGGCTGTTGGGGAGAGTTTAAACTAGGATTGCTGGGGGTTGGGAACTGAAAAGAAGATACGGACGAAGAGGCAGTTGGGTCATAATTAGAGAAAGCTTGGAGACAGTGCGAAAGGGAGGATAGGCAGGTGATAAAGAAGGGATGAACTCATGGTTTGAGATGTGTCTGTTTTAATGCGGATGAGCTTAGAGCATGGATCAGTACTTGGAGCTATGATGTTGTGGCCATTACAGAGACTTGGATGGCTCAGGGGCAGGAATGGTTACTTTGAGTGCCAGGATTTAGATGTTTCAGGAAGGACAGGGAGGGAGGCAAAAGAGGTGGGGGCATGGCACTGTTGATCAGATAGTGTCACAGCTGCAGAAAAGGAGGAAGTCATGGAGGGTGGAGTCTGAGGGTGGAGGTTAGGAACAGGAAGGGGTCAATAACTCTACTGGGTGTTTTTTGTAAACCACCCAATAGTAACAGGGACATCAGGTGGCAGATAGGGAGAGAGATTCTGGAAAGGTGTAATAATAACAGGGTTGTCGTGGTGGGGCGTTTTAATTTCCCAAATATTGATTAGCATGTCCTTAGAGTGAGAGGTTTAGATGGGGTGGAGTTTGTTAGGTGTGTTCAGGAAGGATTCTTGACACAATATGTAGATAAGTCTACAAGAGGAGAGGCTGTTCTTGATCTGGTTTTGGGAAATGAACCTGGTCAGGTGTCAGATCTCTCAGTGGGAGAGCATTTTGGAGATAGTGATCACAATTCTATCTCCTTTGCCATAACATTGGAGAGGGATAGGAACAGACAAGTTAGGAAAGTATTTAATTGGAGTAAGGGGAAATATGAGGCTATCAGGCAGGAGCTTGGAAGCATAAATTGGGAACAGATGTTCTCAGGGAAACGTATGGAAGAAATGTGGCAAATGTTCAGGGGATATTTACGTGGAATTCTGCATAAGTACGTTCCAATGAGACAGGGAAAGGATGGTAGGGTACAGGAACCGTGGTGTACAAAGGCTATGGTAAATCTAGTCAAGAAGAAAAGAAGAGCTTATGAAAGGTTCAAAAAAACTAGGTAATGACAAAGATCTAGAAGATTATAAGGCTAGCAGGAAGGAGCTTAAGAATTAAATTAGGTGAGCCAGAAGGGGCCTTGAAGGCCTTGACGGACAGGATTAAGGAAAACCCCAAGGTGTTCTACAAGTATGTGAAGAGCAAGAGGATAAGACGTGAGACAATAGGACCAATCAAATGTGACAGTGGAAAAGTGTGTATGGAACCGGAGAAGGTAGCAGTGGTACTTAATGAGTACTTTGCTTCAGTATTCACTACGGAAAAGGATCTTGACAATTGTAGAGCTGACTTACAGCAGACTGAAAAGCTTGAGCATGCAGATATTAAGAAAGAGGATGTGCTGAAGCTTTTGGAAAGCATCAAGTTGGAAAAGTCACCGGGACCGGATGAGATGTACCCCAGGCTACTGTGGGAGGTGAGGGAGGAGATTGCTGAGCCTCTGGCAATGATCTTTGTATCATCAATGGGAAAAGGGGAGGTTCCAGAGGATTGGAGGGTTGCGGATGTTGTTCCTTTATTCAAGAAAGGGAGTAGAGACAGCCCAGGAAATTATAGACCAGTGGGTCTTATTTCAGTTGGTAAGTTGATGGAGAAAATCCTGAGAGGCAGGATTTATGAACATTTGGAGAGGCATAATATGATTAGGAATAGTCAGCATAGCTCTGTCAAAGGCAGATCATGCCTTACGAGCCTGATTGAATTTTTTGAGGATATGACTAAACACATTGATGAAAGAAGAGCAGTAGATGTAGTGTATATGGATTTCAGCAAGGCATTTGATAAGGTACCCCATGCAAGGCTTATTGAGAAAGTAAGGAGGCATTGGATCCAAGGGGACATTGCTTTGTGGATCCAGAACTGGCTTGCCCACAGAAGACAAAGAGTGGTTGTAGACAGGTCATATTCTGCATGGAGGTCGGTGACCAGTGGTCTGCCTCAGGGATCTGTTCTGGGACCCCTACTCTTTGTGATTTTTATAAATGACCTGGATGAGGAAGTGGAGGGATGGGTTAGTAAGTTTGCTGCTGACTCAAAGGTTGGAGGTGTTGTGAATAGTGTGGAGGGCTGTCAGAGGTTACAGCGGGACATCGATAGGATGCAAAACTGGGCTGAGAAGTGGCAGATGGAGTACAACCCAGATAAGTGTGAGGTGATTCATTTTGGTAGGTCAAATATGATGGCAGAATACAGTATTAATGATAAGACTCTTGGCAGTGTGGAGGATCAGAGGGATCTTGGGGTCCATGTCCATAGGACACTCAAAGCAGCTGCGCAGGTTGACTCTGTAGTTAAGAAAACATATGGTGCATTGGCCTTCATCAATCATGGGATTGATTTTACGAGCTGAGAGGTAATGTTGCAGCTATATAGGACCCTAGTCAGACCCCACTTGGAGTACTGTACTCAGTTCTGGTTGCCTCACTATAGGAAGGATGTGGAAACCATAGAAAGGGTGCAAAGGAGATTTACAAGGATGTTGCCTGGATTGGGGAGCATACCTTATGAGAGTAGGTTGAGTGAACTTGGCTTTTTTTCCTTGGAGCAACAGAGGATGAAGGGTGACCTGATAGAGGTGTATAAGATGATGAGAGGCATTGATCATGAGCATAGTCAGAGGCTTTTTCCCAGGGCTGAAATGGCTAACACGAGAGGGCACAGTTTTACAGTGCTTGGAAGTAGGTACAGAGGAGATGTCAGGGGTAAGTTTTTTACACAGAATCGTGAGTGCGTGGAATGGGCTGCTGGCGACGGTGGTGGAGGTGGATACAATAGGGTCTTTTAAGAGACTCCTGGACAGGTACATGGGGCTCAGAAAAATAGAGGACTATGGGTAACCCTAGGTAATTTCTAAGGTAAGGACATTGTGGGCCGAAGGGCCTGTATTGTGCTGTAGGTTTTCTGTTTTTCTGTGTATATTCTATACCTCTGGAAGTGAATGCCAACATTGCATTGCCTATGGAAGAGCCGATGGAAAGAAATCCAGGAGATTAAGTGGAAATAGAGTTCCAGAAACAAAATAGGCTACACAAAACACACACACAAGTGCATCAAGGATAGTGAAATTAGCACTTAACTTGGAGGTGTGATAAAAGGATTTGATTATTGGGATTTAGAAAGAGTGGGGTAAAGGCATGATCATTTCCATTTAGTTATGAGGTGGGAGCAGCATGAGCTTAGACTATTGTTTACTGGGCGTTGCTAATTGTCCTTGAGGAGATGATCGTGAATGTGGTGCTTCTGGAAGTGATTTGCGAACCACCCCTATAGAGTTACTAATTGTTGCCTGTAACAGTTTGTAGCAGACACCAGGAGTTTCAGACTACATGCTCACTCTTTATTGCAGACAGATAATTACCACATTAGCTTAAGTCTTTTAGAGGATGACATCATTATACTGAAGCTGCATGATGAAGTCACTCCTGCAATGCTGACAATTAGATAAGCAATGTTAAAGTGATGGCAATGAGTGTCCAAGTCAGGATAACATCTGAATTAGAAGGGAACCTGCAGGTGATGACAATTTCATCGAATTTCTTTTATACTTTTGACTTCTAGCTGGAAGAAGGTGCAACCTTAGGAATTGTCAAGAGTTATCAATAAAGGACACTGGGACAGCCCATCCCATATTGTCCTTCTGACTATTATATTCAAAATAGTACGTCCAGCAAAAGTGCATAATAATCAAGTACACAGATATATTCTCCACAGAATCTGTTGGTGAACTAGTCTGTCTTAATCAACTGTCACAATTAAGGAGAAGGAGACTGTTTTCTGGTCTTTAAACTACACTTTGTCTCGTTATAAAACTTATATGCATCAATGTCTGCATAAATTCTGTGTTACTCTGCTAATGAAATCCAATGGTGTGACAATACCTCCAATTTAATTTATATTGGACTCAAGCCTCCATTTGAGACTTTATCATGATCACAGCCCTTGCGCAAGTGTAAGGCGGCTTTCCAGTTTTAATTGGAATTCATTTGACCACTTTACTGCTAGTTGAATTTGTATAGTGTGAAATATGGTGAATCTATGACCAACCAACCCCAGCAAGAACTTTGCTTAAAACAATTCAAGTACAAATGACTCTGCTCAGACCCTAGGTTCCTTGTCCAAAGGCATAATAAATGATGAACTGCATGTCCACTAACTGAGAATTTGCTTTTCATGCTGCTCTGCTACTTGGTGATTGTCATGATTTGAGACTCCATGTCTGTTAGATCAGCAGGTGCCTGGCTGTTGGCTTTTTCATCTCTGAGTAACTCATCATTAAAATGGGAAAACATGTTATATTTGTACCTGTAGTGTGCTTGCTTGAAGAATTTAAATGGGGGGAGGGGGGTAAAAGCTCACTGCCCTCGAAATCCAATTGTATTGCGCTGATTATTTCTGCACCAGACCATTGGAAATGTGCTTTTCCTTGAATAGAAACACAACGGCAACCGTTTCTTGGTTGTTACACATTGCACCGCTGGGTACTTCTTATCACAAATCACGCCTGAGGAGCTGACACAGTTTCCTCACCAACTGTGCATCAAGTGACGTCATTTCCTCATTCAATATTCTTTTCCAAATATAGCCAGGGAAATGAAACCAAGTTGAACATAAGAAATAGGAGCAGGAGTAGGCCATCCGGCCCATTGAACCTGCCCCGCCATTTAATAAGATCATGGCTCATCCGTCCGTAAACTCAGCTCCATCCACCTGCCTTCTCCCCGTAACCCTTAATTCCCCTACTTTGTAAAAATCTACCTAACTGTATCTTAAATATATTTAGTGAAGAAGCCTCAACTGCTTCCCTGGGCAGAGAATTCCACAGATTCACCACTCTCTGGGAGAAATAGTTTCTCCTCATCTCCATCCTAAATCTTCTCCCCTGAATCTTAAGGCAATGTCCCCTAGTTCTAGTCTCACCTACCAATGGAAGCAATTGTCCTACTTCTATCTTATCTATTCCTTTCAAAATTTTCTATGTTTCTATAAGATCCCCTTTCATTCTTCTGAATTCCAGAGAGTATATCCCAGGCAACTCAATTGCTCCTAATAGGTTAACCCCTTCATCTCTGGAATCAACCTGGTGAACCTCCTCTGCACCGCCTCCAAAGCCAGTATATCCTTCCTCAAGTGTAGAGACCAGAACTGCACACAGTACTCCAGGTGCAGCCTCACCAGTACCCTGTATAGTTGCAGCATGACCTCCCTGCTCTTGAATTCAATCCCTCTAGCAATGAAGGCCAACATTCCATTTGTCTTCTTAATAACCTGTTGTACCTGCAAGTCAACTTTTTGCCATTCATGCACAAGCACTCCCAAGTCCCTCTGCACAACAGCATGCTGCAATCTTTCACCATTTAAATAATAATCTGCTCTTCTATTATTCCTTCCAAAGTGGATGATCTTGCATTTACCAATGTTATATTCCATCTGCCAGACCTTGGCCCAATCACTTAACCTATCTATATCCCTCTGCAGACTCTCCACATCCTCTTTACAATTTGCTTTTCCACTCAGTTTAGTGTCATCAGCAAATTTTGCTACGCTACACTCAGTCCCCTCTTCCAAATCATCAATGTAAATGGTAAACAGCTGCGGGCGCAGCACCGACCCCCGTGGCACCCCACTCACCACTGACTGCCAACTGGAGAAACACCCACTTATGCCAACTCTCTGCCTTCTACTGGTTAACCAATCCACTATCCATGCCAACACACTTCCTCCGACTCCATGCATCCGTATCTTGTTTATAAGTATCTTGTTTGGCAACTTATCGAACGCCTTCTGGAAATCCAAGTATATGACAGTATATATAAGTATATGTTTCCCCTCCATCCACTGCACTCATTATGTCCTCAAAGAACTCCAGTAAGTTTGTCAAACAGGAGCTGCCCTTTCTGAATCCATGTTGCTTCTGTCTAATGGAACCACTCCTTTCTAAATGTTCCACTATTTTTTCCTTAATGACAGCTTCAAGCATTTTCCTGACTACAGATGTTAAGCTAACTGGCCTATAGTTACCCATCTTTTGCCTACATCCTTTTTTTTTAAAAAACGTGGCGTGACACTTGCTGTCTTCCACTCCGCCGGGACCTGCCCAGAGTCTAGAGAGTTTTGATAAATGATTACCAACACGACTACTATAACCTCCACCAATTCCCTCAGCACCCTGGGATGCATCCCATCAGGACCAGGGGACTTATCTACCTTCAGGTGCTCTAGTTTGTTCATCACTATCTCTTTAGTGACAGTGATGTTATTGGGTCCTCACCTCCAATTTCATCCATAACATCCTTCTTTGGCATATTAGGTGTGTCCTCCACCATGAAGACCAACACAAAAAAAAAGTTGAATTTCCCCATGGGGATGAATAAAGTATCTATCTATCTATCTAAAATAGTCGTTCAATGCCTCAGCCATTTCCTTATCACCCAATATCAATTTCCCTTTCTCGTCTTCCAAGGGACCTACGTTGACTTTAGTCACCCTTTTCTGCTTTATATATTTATAAAAACTTTTGCTACCTGTTTTTATATTTTGTGCTAATTTACTTTCATTCTCCATCTTCCCTTTCCTTATTTGTTGTTTAGTTGTTCTTTGTTGCTTTTAAAAGTTTTCCCAATCCTCCAGTCTCCCAGTACTCATTGCGACTTTGTAAACATGAGCTTTTAATTTTGATACTATCTTTTATTTCCTTAGTTATCCAAGGCTGGCTCTCCCCACACTTACTGTCCTTACTTTTGACTGGAATATACTTTTGTTGAGCTCTTGTGCAAAATCTCTTTGAAAGTATTCCACTGTTCCTCAACTGTCCTACCAAATAGCCTGTGCTCCCAATCCACATTAGCCAACTCCTCCCTCATCCCGTTGTAGTCTCCCTTGTTCAAGCATAATACACTAGTTTTAGATCTAACTATTTCATCCTCCATCAGTATGCGAAATTCAATCATACTATGATCACTGTTTCCAAGAGGATCCCAGACTACAAGATCGTTAATCTTACCCATCTCATTGCACTAGACTAGATCTAACATAGCATTTTCTCTTGTAGGTTCACTAACATTCTGCTTGTGAAAGCCATCATGGATGCATTCTATGAAGTCCTCCTCAAACCTTCCTTGACCAATCTGATTCACTCAATCTATGTGGAAGTTAAAATCCCCCATGACAACTGCCATTCCTTTCTTACAATTCTGTTATTTCTTGGTTAATCGCCTCTGCCACTGCAATATTTTTGTTAGGTGGCCTATAGACAACTCCCACAAGTGATTTTTTTTTCCCTTTACTATTCTTAATCCCTACCCAGATGGATTCAACATTCTGCTCTGTAGATCTTATATCATCTCTCACAATCGCCCTGATCTCATCCTTAATTAGGAGCGCCACCCCACCTCCTTTGTCTTCCGGGATCCGCTTCAGTTTGCGTATAAGGAGAAGGTGGGAGTGGAGGATGCTATCACGTATTTGCTGCACAAATCACTCTCTCACCTAGATGGGGTCAGTTGTGCTGTGAGGATTACATTCCTTGACTTCTCTAGTGCCTTTAACACCATCCAGCCCAAGATCTTAAAGCACAAACTAACGGAGATGGGAGTAGACTCTCACATGGTGGATTGGATAGTGGACTACTTGACAGATAGACCTCAGTATGTGCGGTTGGGAGACTGTAGGTCTGACACAGTGGTCAGCAGCACAGGAGCGCCACAGGGAACCGTACTCTCTCCGGTCCTGTTCACCCTGTACACATCTGACTTCCAATATAACTCGGAGTCCTGCCATGTGCAGAAGTTCGCTGATGACACGGCCATAGTGGGGTGTGTCAGGAATGGACAGGAGGAGGAGTATAGGAAACTGATACAGGACTTTGTGATATGGTGCAACTCAAACTACCTGCGTCTCAATGTCACCAAGACCAAGGAGATGGTGGTGGACTTTAGGAGATCTAGGCCTCATATGGAGCCAGTGATCATTAATGGAGAATGTGTGGAGCAGGTTAAGACCTACAAGTATCTGGGAGTACAGTTGGACGAGAAGCTAGACTGGACTGCCAACACAGATGCCTTGTGCAGGAAGGCACAGAGTCGACTGTACTTCCTTAGAAGGTTGGCGTCATTCAATGTCTGCAGTGAGATGCTGAAGATGTTCTATAGGTCAGTTGTTGAGAGCGCCCTCTTCTTTGTGGTGGCGTGTTGGGGAGGAAGCATTAAGAAGAAGGACGCCTCACGTCTTAATAAGCTGATAAGGAAGGCGGGCTCTGTCGTGGGCAAAGTACTGGAGAGTTTAACATCGGTAGCTGAGCGAAGGGCGCTGAGTAGGCTACGGTCAATTATGGAAAACCCTGAACATCCTCTACATAGCACCATCCAGAGACAGAGAAGCAGTTTCAGCGACAGGTTACTGTCGATGCAATGCTCCTCAGACAGGATGAAGAGGTCAATACTCCCCAATGCCATTAGGCTTTACAATTCAACTGCCAGGACTTAAGAACTTTTTTAAAGCTATTATTAATGCTTTTGAGTTAGTGATTTAGATGCATATCATATTATTACTGAGTTAAGTATTGTATGTAATGAGTTTTTGCTACAACAAGTGTATGGGACATTGGAAAAATGTTGAATTTCCCAATGGGGATGAATAAAGTATCTATCTATCTATCTATCTATCTATCATTCTTCTACTCAAGTATTTCCACAAATGAGAACTTGTATTGTATCCTTGAGCTCAATGGTATGCTCCAAAGCAATATGGCCAGGCCTATACGTCACTACACCAGGGACACCTTTGGCAGGTGGTGACAGTTGGTGTTTGCATAACAAGGGCTCTACACATAGCTTGATGCAGCCAAACACAATGATAAGGACTAAATTGGGCACACCTTTCCCTTTTTCTCTGGAGATTTGTGTATCAGGTCTCTGTGGAACTGTTGTTTTAATCTCCAGATGACTGTTGTAGTGGAGCAGCAGGATATGGGCCACACCTGCACCATGCACAATAACACCAAGAGCACATTGTAGCCAGCGACCCAGTTGTGCCAACTACCCCAATTTCTACTTTGCGATGCCTATGCTTGTCACCCTGTTCTTGGTGTTTCACTCAATTCACTGAATCATAGTCCCTTCCCTTCTGGACTGAATGGTGAAGAGAACAAAGGATTGGTCAGACCATTTGCTAAAGAATACATTCCTCACTATTTCTATGAGCCACTCTACGAGCCCGAGTCTGGCTTGGGGCAGATATTCATTAATCTGTGGATCTGAACAGCAGATGGCGACCCCATCCATGCACAGAGAAGCTTCAACCAATGTGTCCATAGTGACTGAGAACGTCAAAGGTGCCTTCGTTCCAACAGTGCATGCAGTAGTCTTGGGCTCCTTTCTGTCAAACTGAGAGGTGTGACCCTATGTGTTCTTACGAAAATAGGACAATATGAATATTAACTTTCCGGTTTACAGTTTTTACAGAAGAATAGCCGGGGAAACGTACCGAAGAAATGTGGCAAATGTTCAAGGGATATTGTCGTGGTTTCTCATGCCCCACAAACGACCAGGAGATGCAGAAGATTCTTCAAGAAGTATTAAACTTTAATTTGCAAATCAAAGCTGAGACAGTCATTGAGCTAGTCGCTGATTGCCCACTGATCCTTGTACATAGCATTTTTTATAGCAATCTCCTGGTTTGTATTAGCATATCCAATCGGTCTACAGTTGCGTATCACAAGTACATCCGCCAACTATTGTTTCTACCCATTGATTTAATCATGTTCTAATCTACATCTCTTAGCTACCTCTCATTAACACACCATTATCTACATCTCTTAGCTAGCCTCTCATTAACACCCCATTATCTTCTACATTCTTAAGATTTCATTCTCCTACTAAATTGGATACATGCATAGCAAATAGCAAACTCAAAGCTGACTACATAGTTTTGGTTACACAGCAAACAATGCAACTTTTATACTCCAATAATATTTGCGTGGGGTTCTGAGTAGGTACATTCCAATGAGACATGGAAAGGATGGTAGGGTACAGGAACCGTGGTGCAGAAAGGCTATTGTAAATCTAGTCAAGAAGAAAAGAAGCGCTTACAAAAAGTTCAAAAAACTAGGTAATGATATGAATCTAGAAGATTATAAGGCTAGCAGGAAGCAGCTTACGAATGAAATTAGGAGAGCCAGAAGGGGCCATGAGAAGGCCTTGGCGGACAGGATTAAGGCATTCTACAAGTATGTGAACAGCAAGATGATAAGACGTGAGAGAATAGGACTAATCAAGTGTGACAATGGAAAAGTGTGTATGGAACTGGAGGAAACACCAGGGGTACTTAATGAATACTTTGCTTCAGTATTCACTACAGAAAAGGATCTTGGCAATTGTAGGGAAAACTTGCAGTGGACTGAAAAGCTTGAGCATGTAGATATTAAGGAAGAGGATGTGCTGCAGCTTTTGGAAAGCATCAAGTTGGATAAGTCACTGGGACCAGATGGGTTGTACCCCAGGCTACTGTGGGAAGCGAGCAAGGAGATTGCTGAGCCTCTGGCAATGATCTTTGCATCATCAATGAGGACGCGAGAGGTTCTGGAGGATTGGAGGGTTGTGGATGTTGTTCCCTTATTCAAGAAAGGGAGTAGAGATAGCCCAGAAAATTATAGACCAGTGAGTCTTACTTCAGTAGTTGGCAAGTTGATGGAGGAGATCCTGAGAGGCAGGATTTATGAACATTTGGAGAGGCATAATATGATTAGGAATAGCCAGCATGCAAGGGCAGGTCATGCCTTACGAGCCTGATTGAATTTTTTGAGGATGTGACTAAACAGATTGATGAAGAGCAGTAGATGTAGTGTATATGGATTTCAGCAAGACATTTGATAAGGTACCCCATGCAAGGTTATTGAGAAAGTAAAGAGGCATGGGATCCAAGGGGACATTACTTTTTGGATCCAGATCTGGCTTACCCACAGAAGGCAAAGGGTGGTTGTAGACGGGTCATATTCTGCATGGAGGCCAGTGACCAGTGGTATGCCTCAGGGATCTATTCTGGGACCCCTACTCTTCGTGATTTTTATAAATGACCTGGATGAGAAAGTGGAGGGATGGGTTAGTAAATTTGCTGATGACACAAAGGTTGGAGGTGTTGTGGATAGTGTGGAGGGTTGTCAGTGTTTACAGCAGGAAATTGACAGGATGCAAAACTGGGCTGAGAAGTGGCAGATGGCGTTCAACCCAGATAAGTGTGAGTTGGTTCATTTTGGTAGGTCAAATATGATGCCAGAATATAGTAGTAATGATAAGACTCTTGGCAGTGTGGAGGATCAGAAGGATCTTGGGATCCGAGTCCATAAAAGCATAGAAACATAGAAAATAGGTGCAGGAGTAGGCCATTCAGCCCTTCGAGCCTGCACCACCATTCAGTATGATCATGGCTGATCATCCAACTCAGAACCCTGTACCTGCTTTCTCTCCATACCCCCTGATCCCTTTAGCCACAAGGGCCATATCTAACTTCCTCTTAAATATAGCCAATGAACCGGCCTCAACCGTTTCCTGTGGCAGAGATTCCACAGATTCACCACTCTGTTTGTGAAGAAGTTTCTCCTCATCTCGGTCCTAAAAGGCTTCCCCTTTATCCTTAAACTGTGACCCGTCGTTCTGGACTTCCCCGACATCGGAAACAATCTTCCTGCATCTAGCCTGTCCAACCCCTTTAGAATTTTATACATTTCAATAAGATACCCTCTCAATCTTCTAATTTCCAGTGAGTATAAGCCTAGTTGATCAGTCTTTCTTCATATGAAAGTCCTGCCATCCCAGGAATCAATCTGGTGAACCTTCTCTGTACTCCCTCTATGGCAAGAATGTCTTTCCTCAGATTAGGGGACCAAAACTGCACACAATATTCTAGGTGCGGTCTCACCAAGGCCTTGTACAACTGCAGTAGAACCTCCCTGCTCCTGTACTCAAATCCTTTTGCTATGAATGCCAACATACCATTTGCCTTTTTCACCACCTGCTGTACCTGCATGCCCACCTTCAATGACTGGTGTACAATGACACCCAGGTCTCGTTGCATCTCCCCTTTTCCTAATCGGCCACCGTTCAGATAATAATCTGTTTTCCTGTTCTTGCAACCAAAGTGGATAACCTCATATTTATCCACATTAAATTGCATCTGCCATGAATTTGCCCACTCACCTAACCTATTCAAGTCACCCTGCATCCTCTTAGCATCCTCCTCACAGCTAACACCGCCACCCAGCTTCGTGTCATCCGCAAACTTGGAGATGCTGCATTTAATTCCCTCGTCTAAATCATTAATATATATTGTAAACAACTGGGGTCCCAGCACTGAGCCTTGTGGTACCCCACCAGTCACTGCCTGCCATTCTGAAAAGGTCTCGTTTACTCCCACTCTTTGCTTCCTGTCTGCCAACCAATTCTCTATCCACATCAATACCATACCCCCAATACCGTGTGCTTTAAGTTTGCACACTAATCTCCTGTGTGGGACCTTGTCAAAAGCCTTTTGAAAATCTAAATATACCACATCCACTGGCTCTCCCCAATCCACTCTACTAGTTACATCTTCAAAAAATTCTATAAGATTCGTCAGACATGATTTTCCTTTCACAAATCCATGCTGACTTTGTCCAATGATTTCACCTCTTTCCAAATGTGCTGTTATCACATCTTTGATAACCGACTCTAGCATTTTCCCCACCACCGATGTCAGACTAACCGGTCTATAATTCCCTGGTTTCTCTCTCCCTCCTTTTTTAAAAAGAGGGGTTACATTAGCCACCCTCCAATCCTCAGGAACTAATCCAGAATCTAAGGAGTTTTGAAAAATTATCACTAATGCATCCACTATTTCTTGGGCTACTTCCTTAAGCACTCTGGGATGCAGACCATCTGGCCCTGGGGATTTATCTGCCTTTAATCCCTTCAATTTACCTAACACCACTTCCCTACTAACATGTATTTCCCTCAGTTCCTCCATTTCACTAGACCCTCGGTCCCTTACTATTTCCGGAAGATTATTTATGTCCTCCTCAGTGAAGACAGAACCAAAGTAGTGTTACGTATCCCGTAACTGGATCACTTACCAGCAAAGATAGAGAGGTCCGCTGAAGTCTGATGGTACCATTTTCAAACGTTTTTATTTTTAAAGGGGCACAAACGTAAGGTTAATACAAACATTCAGATAATATACGTCGTCAATACTCAATCTAAAGCGCAGGGGTAGTACTACTCAGTAAGAAATAAGCTCTATCGTTGTCTAGGGGTTAAACGATTTGTCCGATGGAAATATAAAAGTCTTGCCAGTTCATGGAGGCTTTTTACCGCTTGAGGGACCGCTGGGTGTTCACGGATTGGAGAGAGAAAATAAACTTGCCAGCCTTCTGGACTCAAAGCGTGAGATCGAGAACAGGAGTTCCTCGTTGTCGGTCCGAAATCCTTTTCGGGGTTATTAGCCACTCGATTCCCTAGCTAGGGGATCCAAATCACACGTGGCTTCCGAGCAGCTTCCCGTTATTACGGGAGCGATGAGCGATGGTCTCCGTCTGGTGCGTCGCTGGAGTACCGCCTCCAGCAGTCTCCTTTTTATCATGGCTGGCAGATTTGTAAATGTCAATCAAGGTAGGGTGATACCATCCCCACACCACATGGCCCGAGGGTGTCCATGTCCCTGATAGCTGGCACATACTATAGAGTTGCAATTTACACAGGTGCCTCTAAGAACAATGGTCAACTCCGTTGCATTGTCTCTCATTTCCTGGGTCCAAGACCCGAATTAATAGTGATCTTGCGATTCTCTTGAAGGAGGGGGCTGGTCCCGCACCCTTCGGCCCCTCAGAGCTGTGGTACATTCATAACAGTAGTTATTCAATTGGTCTGCCATGTCTTTGTTCCCTATGATCAATTCACCTGTTTCTGACTGTAAAGGACCTACATTTGTCTTGACCAATCTTTTTCTTTTCACGTATCTATAAGAGCTTTTACAGTCAGTTTTTATGTTCCCTGCCAGCTTTGTCTCATAATCTTTTTTCCCTTTACTAATTAAGCCATTTGTCCTCCTCTGCTGGTCTCTGAATTTCTCCCAGTCCTCAGGTGTGCTGCTTTTTTTTGCTAATTTATGTTTCTTCTTTGGACTTGATACTATCCCTAATTTCCCTTGTCAGCCACGGGTGCACTACCTTCCCTGGTTTATTCTTTTGCCAAACTGGGATGAACAATTGTTGTAGTTCATCCATGCAATCTTTAAATGCTTGCCATTGCATATCCACCGTCAACCCTTTAAGTATCATTTGCCAGTCTATCTTAGCTAATTCACATCTCATACCTTCAAAGTTACCCTTCTTTAAGTTCAGAACCTTTGTTTCTGAATTAACTACCGTAGATTTCGCACTACAGAGCGCACCTGATTAAAAGCCGCTGGCTCTAATTTTAGAAAGAAAATCAATTTTGTACTTGTACAAGCCGCACCGGATTTTAGGCCGCAGGTGTCCCACGTTGTAATATGAGATATTTACACAGAAAGATATTACACGAGAGGATTTTTTAACTTTTAATTAAATCCGTATGGTAACATAAACAAATACATATTGCAAATGCTTTTTTTCGAACCGTGCCTGTAACGCGGCTACTTTTAAATATACATATGTATCGGTAACACACAAATTACGTTGCGTATACTTTTTTACTGAACAACATTCCAATATCTCCTAACGACTGGTAAAAAATATATATACTGCAGCCTACCAGGAAAAGTTATTGATCGCCTTTAACTTAAAAGCAGCGTTTTCGCTCGGGTCTAATGCCCCCACCTTCCCGTTTATCGCAAACCGGTATTTCCCACAAGACGCGGCGAAACCGGATGTGACGTCATAGCATCCCGGGATGTAGTACAGAAAACAAATATACTTAAAACACTTCTAACTTTAACTAGAAAATACTAACAAATGAATTACTAAGCGAAAATATTATAAACTAAATAACTGCCATAAAGGCAGCACAATGCTTTTCTTCGAGTGTTTTCCATGTTGATGAGGGTGAGTACAAATGACTGATTTACAATAATTTAATTGTGAAAGTGCGCTTGATTTATCGTACAATTTCATTGGACCTCTGTGAACTACTCATCAATTTTATTGGTCTACTGTTACGAGGCAAAATGTTTTTGGCGGCATGAAAAAAAACCATGCATTAGCCGCACCGTAGTAAAGGCCGCAGTGTTCAAAGCTGTTCAAAATGTGGGAAAAAAGTAGCGGCTTATAATCCGACATCTACGGTATGTCACTCTCCATCTTAATGAAGAATTCCACCATATTATGGTCACTCTTACCCAAGGGGCCTCGTACGACAAGATTGCTAACTAACCCTTCCTCATTGCTCAATACCCAATCTAGAATGGCCTGCTCTCTAGTTGGTTCCTCGACATGTTGGTTCAGAAAACCATCCCGCATACATTCCAAGAAATCCTCTTCCTCAGCACCCTTACCAATATGGTTCACCCAATCTATATG
This sequence comes from Hemitrygon akajei, assembly GCF_048418815.1. Classification (NCBI taxonomy): domain Eukaryota; kingdom Metazoa; phylum Chordata; class Chondrichthyes; order Myliobatiformes; family Dasyatidae; genus Hemitrygon; species Hemitrygon akajei. The sequence continues at coordinate 46,668,858 of NC_133141.1, forward strand.
TAGATTGAAGTCACCCATTATAATTACTGTTCCTTTATTGCACGCATTTCTAATTTCCTGTTTAATGCCATCCCCAACCACACTACTACTGTTAGGTGGCCTGTACACAACTCCCAACAGTGTTTTCTGCCCCTTAGTGTTATGCAGCTCTACCCATATCGATTCCACATCCTCCAGGCTAATGTCCTTCCTTTCTATTGCGTTAATCTCCTCTCTAACCAGCAATGCTACCCCACCACCTTTTCTTTCCTGTCTATCCCTCCTGAATATTGAATATCCCCGGATGTTGAGCTCCCACCCTTGGTCACCCTGGAGCCATGTCTCTGTGATCCCAACTATATCATATTCATTAATAACTATCTGCACATTCAATTCATCCACCTTGTTACAAATGTTCCTCGTATTGACACACAAAGCCTTCAGGCTTGTTTTTACAACACTCTTAGCCCTTATACAATTATGTTGAAAAGTGGCTCTTTTTGCTTTTTGCCCTGGATTTGCCTGCCTGCCACTTTTACTTTTCACCTTACTACTTTTTGCTTCTACCCTCATTTGACACCTCTCTGTCTCTCTGCACTTGTTCCCATCCCCCTGCCACATTAGTTTAAAGCCTCCTGAACAGCAGTAGCAAACGCTCCCCCTAGGACATTGGTTCCAGTCCAGCCCAGGTGCAGACCATCCTGTTTATACCGGTCCCACCTCCCCCAGAACTGGTTCCAATGCCCCAGAAATTTGAATCCCTCCCCCTTGCACCATTTTTCAAGCCACGTATTCAACTGAAATATCCTCCTATTTCTACTCTGACTAGCACGTGGCACTGGTAGTAATTCAGAGATTATTACCTTTGTGGTCCTACTTTTTAGTTTATCTCCTAACTCCCTAAATTCACCTTGTAGGACCTCATCCCGTTTTTTACCTATATCGTTGGTACCTATGTGCACCGCGACCACTGGCTGTTCACCCTCCCATTCCAGAATGTCCTGCAGCCAATCAGAGACATCCTTGACCCTTGCACCAGGGAGGCAACATACCATCCTGGAGTCTCGTTTGCGGCCACAGAAACACCTATCTATTCCCCTTACAATCAAATACCCTATCACTATAGCTCTCCCACTCCTTTTCCTTCCCTCCTGTGCTGCAGAGCCACCCATGGTGCAATGAACTCGGCTGCTGCTGCCTTCCCCTGATGAGACATCTCCCCCAACAGTATCCAAAACAGTATATCTGTTTAGGAGGGAGATGACCTCAGGGGACTCCTGCACTACCTGCCTACTGCTACGCTGTCTAGTGGTCACCCCTTCCCTTTCTGCCTGTGTAGCCTTTACCTGCGGTGTGGCCAACTCACTGAACGTGCTATTCATGACTTTCTCAGCATCGCAGCTCCAGACGCTCAACGCGGTCTGCCAGAAGCTGCAGTTGGACACACTTCCTGCACACATAGTCGTCAGGGACACTGGAAGTATCCCTGATTTCCCACATGCTGCAGGATGAACAAATCTCAGCTGCCATGACCTACCCAATACTTGCCTCAACTTTTGAAACCTTCTCCTTTGAAAGGAACTTACCCGGCCTTACCTCACTTGTAGTGAAGCTCGTCCTCAGCCTCTTCTCGTCGAAGCCTCTCAAGTCAAAGCCTCAAATCTCCACTCCTTCACTGGCCCACTCACTCACTGGCCGCTTTCCATAGGACACTCAAAGCTGCTAAGCAGGTTAACTCTGTGGTTAAGAAGGTATACGGTGTATTGGCCTTCATCAATCGTGGGATTGAGTTTAAGAGCCGAGAAGCAATGTTGCAGCTGTATTGGACCCTGGTCAGACCCCACTAGGAGTACTGTGCTCATTTCTGGTTGCCTCGCTACAGGAAGGACATGGAAACCATTGAAAGGGTGCAGAGGAGATTTATACAACGATATTGCCTGGATTGGGGAGCATGCCTTATGAGAATAGGTTGAGTGAACTCAGCCTTTTCTCCTTGGAGTGACAGAGAATGAGAGGTGACTTGATAGAGGTGTACAAGATAATGAGAGGCATTGATCATGTGGATAGTCAGAGGCTTTTCCCCAGGGCTGAAATGGCTAGCACGAGAGGGCACAATTTTAAGGTGCTTGGAAGTAGGTACAGAGGAGATGTCAGGGGTAAGTTTTTTACACAGAGAGTGGTGAGTGCGTGGAATGGGCTGCCAGTGGCAGTGGTGGAGGCGGATACAATAGGGTCTTTTAAGAGACTCCTGGATAGGTACATGGAGCTTAGATTAATAGAGGGCTATGGGTAAAGCCTAGGTAGTTCTAAGTTAGGGACATGTTCGGCAAAGCTTAGTGGGCCGAAGGGCCTGTTTTGTGCTGTATGTTTTTTCTATGTTTTCTAATAGCCTGTCTGTCTGGGCCTCTATTTATTCAGGATATTTAATTCCCAGTCATCTCCACCTTGCAACCAGGTTTCTGTAATGGCCACTAAGTCATATTCCTTGGCACTGATCTGTGCCACAAATTCATTAACCTTGTTTCTAATACTACGGGCATTTCGATAAAGCGTCCTTATACTCATTGTCCTTCTAGAATCTAGTGACCTATGTGATTTTTGCTTTTTACTTTTATGCACTCTATTCTTACTTTTTTCTTCACTAACTCTAGCTTTGGTCCCTGCATCACTTCCCTCTTCTTTTCTGTGTGGGTTCCCATCCCCCTGCCATATTAGTTTAAAACGTCCCCAACAGCACGAGCAAACCATCTCCCTAGGACATTGATCCTGGCCCTGCCCAGATGTAGACCATCCGGATGGTACTGGTCCCACATCCCCCAGAAGAGGTTCCAATGCCCAAAGAATCTGAAACCCTCCCTCCTGCACCACCGCCCAAGCCACATATTAATTCTAGCTATCCTGCTATTCCAACTCTGGCTAGCACGTGGCACTGGTAATAATCCTGAGATTATTACCTTTGAGGTCCTACTCTTTAATTTTATCTCCTAACTGGAAAACAATTGAGCATGGTCATTTCCAGTGTAGCTAGGCCTTCCTAATGTTTTAATAGAGGTAGTCTTCTGAGGTGAAGTCCTATACTTAATTTCAGGTCTTTAGTTCTCTCTTCTCCATCTCACCTACTGATCTTACACTCAGTCACTCTTCACAGTTCAGGGCTCCGATACCAACACTCTAATTCCCTTCTCGTTGCCCTGAACTTTCAACTTCCCAGAAATCTTGTCTTCTTCTCCAAAGCTTTCACATGCTGCCCCAAAGGCCAAACCCACCCTATCAAAGCACCACAAAACTCTGATCAGGCCTCAGTTTCCCTCTATCTCATACTACAAAGATTGTTCTGCTCAAGGCTCAGATGGCCTTTCCCCTCTATTCTTCACTACCTCTTCACTCAACTGCCACTCCATGGTTGGTGAAGTTTGACAGTGCATGAAGGGAAAATGTGAACTGTATCAGATCAGTTGTGAGAATGTGGCAAGTGTGAATGTGGCCAACTGATCATGCAGTGAATCGATTGGGCCACCTACACATGGAGGGCTTTCTCTCACTTTTTCGCGTGGACTTTCGAGTGCTCATGTTTTTGGCTCGGTGGGCCTGGTTCATTGCTCCCACACAATCCATTGAACAGCATGCACCATTACTAACATGACTCAGTAAAAAATGTTCAGTCATACTGCCATTGTCATTCTTGCTCTGCAGATACATAACAAAATGCAGCCACTAATAATCTCCCAATGTCCAATGTTTTTACCCCATTCTTACCAACTCTTGGCCAGTTTCAACTCAATTTACTCACCATATCACTGAACTGGTTCCACCACCTATGGACTCTCTTTCAAGGACTCTTCAACTCATGTCCTTGATAATTATTGCTTATTATTTATTTTTATTATTTTGTATTATTTTTGTATTTGCACAGTTTGTTGTCTTTTGCACATCAGATGTATTTCTGTTTGTTGTGTACAGTTTTTTATTGATTCTATTGTGTTTCATTGTACTTACTGAGGATGCCTGCCAGAAAATGAATCTTAGGGAAGTATATGGTGACCTATATGTACTTTGATAATAAATTTACTTTTAACTTTAAACTTTGAGATCATAGAACCTTTTTTCCATAGTAGTAGTATCAAAATCAAGAGGGTATAAGTTGGAGGAAGAAGGTTAAAGGAGATCTGACGGGAAAGTTTGTTACATAGAGAATGCTGTTGTCTGGAACAGAGAGGCAGTGGTATTAAATATGCACTCAGTGGCCACTTTATTAGGTACCTCCTGTACCTATTAAAGTAGCCACTGAGTGAATGATCACGATCTTCTGCTGCTGCAGCCCATCCCTTCAAGATTGGACATGTTGTGCATTCAGAGATGCTCTTCTGCATACCACTGTTGTGATTCATAATCCATTAAAAACAGAGTGTCAGAGGATATATACTTCACAATTAGAATCTTGATAATTAGGACAAAACCAGCAAACTATATTTGCCTTGTAGTGCGTATTTTTGCAGCACGATTGTAGGCATACCTGCTGCTTTTTATAAATCAGTCACTGATTTAAAGCAGAAGTAGTTCAATTAGATGCCCAGAATAAAAATGAATTGATGGTAAAGGTTCAGAGCACCAGATAAAATGAGCTGTCAGTGAGGTAAATGTCATGCTAAGTAAGTAAGTAACTAGTCAACAGTCAACAAGGTAATTAAAACATGAACAGAAATATACAGCATCTAGTGTGACTGGAACAATCTTTTCTCACTCTATTACTCATAAAGACTAGTAGGAATAACACTTGGGCTAATGGTGAGAATCAGCCAGCATTAATTCAGGAACTTAGTGCTGAAGGTGCCATACTGTTCTTGAAGTTTGACAGTGCTGGTATCTCATGGAGAATCTTGGCATTGAAGTTTGTGAAGTTACCATAATTGCATGATAGATACAAATCAAGCCAGCAACAATTAAAGCTTGGCCATTCTATTTTGAGTAATTGTTAACATTGGGACAGATTTTAACCACCATCTCAGTGGCAATAATTATACAGCTGTGGAATCTCAATCCTTCAGTTTAGGATTGGAGATTTTGTTGAAAAGGTAGGGTCTAGTAATTCAATCACAGTTTAAAATAAACTTTAGCTGGAATGAAACATGAGAATGATGATTCCTTGAACATAATGCAGCATTACTAAATTTCAGATATGTTGATATCAGAACAGGGTGGACAGAATGGAGCTTTCACAGGGTGGAATGAGGTGTAGTCAACATTTGTAGATTTATAATAGGTACAAGTCATTACTCTAATACCTGAGACAGAAAATGGAATAGTTGAGGAAAAAAGGAATAGAAAGAGATTAGCTGTGTGAATGTGAGAAGAAGAATGGAATTGGCAGCAAAGGTGATGAAACCTTGAGTTTCGTATGAGCCAGGAAGCAGCACAAACAATTGTCAATGTTACAGAGCAAAGGAATACGAAAGGAGATGTTAGTATAACTGAAACAAGGATTGTCCCACAAATCCATCAAAGGAACAAGAACAGCTTTGGTTTAAGTGGGACCCTATGTCTATACTTGTGATTTGTAAGAAATGAGTGGAGTTAAAGGCAAAACTCTTCAATGAGACAATATTCTTCAATGGGTGCAGCCAGGTGAAGTTGAGTGTGATGGGAGACACAGGCAGGGTATTTGTTCCTGGAAGAGGCAAAGGATGCTCAAGCCAGCATGGTGTGAGATGAAAGAGGAGAGATGCAAGATTTTGCATTTACCTGATTTTACATTAAGTCTTTGAAGTGGTTGTAGTCTGCACGACTCATTATTGATACTTTAATCTAACTGGTTATGATATTATACCTGCTCGAACATGTCCCAGCAAAGAGAGGGTGTGGCCATTTTAATAGGTCACTGAACGTTTCAACATCAGCAAAAGTCAGATATTTTCTTGAAACTTGCCCTCTAAAGTAACATCACCTTGCCCTCTTACTCTGTTCAACTCTTGCCAAAGTTTGAGATAGTTATACAATAAAGAACCATTTATTGGTGGTGATTTTTATTGTAACCATAACAACCAAGTTGCAATAATTATGGCACTACTCCCTCAAGTAGATCAAATCTTGTAGCATGATATGCAAGAAAAGAACCCTCCTCATTCATTATTCATTATACAGCTTTGGTGCTTTCAACAACAAGATGATAAGTGGTCTTAAGCTAAATTAAAATAGTATATGACCAACTCAAGGACATTCTGATTTGCCCTTGATTTTTAATTAACATCGATAAGCTTTTCTGCTCAGCTTTCCTTCTATATCCAAATAAATTAGGAAGTTAAATTTGAAATATTGGTTGAGCGTAGGTAATAGTGTTGCTGCTTATGGTTGTGGAGAGTAATGTTTGAATATGGAACATTCCTAAATAAGAGCAGTAAATCTACCCTGTCCAGGTAATCTGTTTGTAAATGCCAGTGCAAATTAGATGTGTTATTTGACCCTTGTTTAAAATATCTGTGTACATTTTGAGCACTCAATACTTTCCCATGTTAATTGGTGTCAGTACACTTCTCCAATGCTGGAGATGTATTTGCTGTCTGAAATGAAGTGGCTGGAAGCAAGTAAGGAGGATGCATTTTCTCTACAACAAGTGTTTTTCTGTCATAGTTGTACCTTCAGGAAGTGTTAGCATTGTGGAGACACACAAGAGATTGCAGATGCTGAAAATCTGAAGCAACACGCACAAAATGCTGCAGGAACTCAGCAAGTTAGCAGCAGCTATGGGACAGGGGGGAATGAACAGTTGATGTTTCAAGCTGAAACCATTCATCAGGATTGGAAAGAAAGAGGGCAGAAGCCAGAATAAAGAGGTGGAGGATCATCAGTTAGTGGGTGATGGGTGAAATCTGGGTGAGAAGGGGAAGGTAGGAGGGTGGTGAGTGGGAATAATACAAGATGCTGGGAGGTGATAGGTAGAAGAGGCAAAGGGCTAAAAAAGGTGAAATCTGACAGGAGAGGACAGGTGACTATGGAATAGGGGGAGGAGGTGGGAAGTCAGAGGGCAGAAGGTGTGGTTGTGAGGGCAGTGGGGGAAGAGAAAGGATAAAGCTGGCAGAAAAACAAGGGAAAACAAAAGTGGAAGAGGGGGAAAAGAGGGGAGTGGCTACCAGAAGTTCGAGGTGCTTTTTTATCTGAGGTCTGGCTTCTCAAATGGGACCACAAAGTGCATAGGACTTACGTGCCTGAACTTTCCCCAGCCTGCTTCATCGGTTTGAGCCTTGTACCCTTCCGTCTGAATTTGACACAAGATTGCAATTCCTTTGCAGCAAGAGTTTAAAGAGGGTCACAGGCAAAGGTATGAGAGGAGCACATTGCTTCCAGTCCAGAGTTGTGTACATCGCTCTACTTGCAGAAGGTGGTGCATGACTAATGACTTCACCTTTGGGCACCTTTTCCTTAGGTTTGCTGGAGATAGTTAATGTGACTCCATCACCATTCCTAGGAGATAAGATCTGCAAACATATACCCTTCTGTATCCAGAGAGCCATGCCTGTCACATGACAGCACTGCCCTCACCTGGTCGGAGGTCACACCACATGCCAGTCAACATTTCACCCCTCCCAACTAATCAATGCACACTTAACCATTGGTCACCTTAACTGGATTAACCCATCTAGCACCAAGCCATTGGCCCCCTGGTGAATCACCTGGGCTGGACCCTCCAGCCCCCTGACCTATAAAGGGTGCTACATGTGCTTGGCTCGCTCTCTTTTTGCCATCCTCGAGGGACCACCCTGCTTCACTCCAGGCTGAAGACTGCAGAACAGTGCTGGAGACAAGGTGTGCATTGAATAGGGTTGTGGGAGCGTTTATTGTTGTCCCTGTAGCAGAGAGCCATGCCTGCCCATAGTCAAGGGGTGGCAGATATCGTAGTTACTTTTCCCTTGCTTGTATGTGTACCTGTACTCTGTCCCCACACTGTTTTCCCGTGTATTGTACTGCCGACCTGACTTTCCCCACGCTCGTCTGTTCTAAGCGCATTTGTGCGAATATTGTAGCCGCTTGTGTTGTTCCCAAGCTTTTCTCCCTTTGTAAATAAACTCCTTATTATTAAAACTGTGTGTCCAGAGCCCTTGCCTTTGAGACCCAAAGAATCGGTCTCATTTCCATCACAACACCTTCTTCAATGTCCCTGGGCATGTCTGCCTCCTTCCAACATCCATCCTTTCTCTTCCTTGTATGGGACATTTAATGAGTCCACTGCAGCGGTTAGAAGAGGAGGAATGAGACTGCACCTCACCCACAGTCATGAAGATAAGTGTTAGTGACCTCCTGGTTTCCTGGGTATGCTTTTAACAATGGCTCTATTGAGCGCAGAAGTGTAGAGTGGATGGGGAGCCCTTAAAACAGTCAACTTCATTGAATGCCACTTTGAAAATATGATTCTCTCTGGGTGGCCAACAATGTTTCTGGGACTGAAAAGCACAACTTCAAATACTCCGACCTTGCACAGTGGATAACCATATTCATCACTCATCCTCTATGCCAAATGGTGTTAGATCCAGAATATATTATTGATATAAATGCAAAGATTTTAATGTCTCATACTAAATACTTCATGGAAACAGCAGAGTGATTTAAAAATTTAAAGCTGGGCATGCTGCTTTCACATTTAGCTCCTCTATAAGCACATTAAATCAATTCAAATTTTCTTCAAAATTCCATAATATTGTCAGTGGATTTAGAGCCAGCAATTTTTCTATTCTCCAGTTCAACAGCCAGAAGAAGCTGAGAGCAATATGACCAAAAACAGTCAAACTGAAGAAAATCTGAACTCCCAGTGTATTTGCAAATGAATCATACAGCAGCAGGTCGGGCGGCACTGTTGGTCCTGGAGCTGAGAATATAATTGCTCGGTGAATCATACAGTACACTGCTCTCACCAGGATGCTCTCACCTTAAGGTCAGTTGTTGGGTAGTGTTTAGCTAGATAGCCTTGACCTTCTAGTCAGCTAGCTAGCTAGAAAGTCAAGGCCACTGAACTAAACACCAGGGTGCTGCTGAGCAACTGCAAAAAATCTCAAGTGTTCCAGCCACATGATACAGAACAGGCCACTCTTGTTTGAGTCTTGAGCATATTTGCTTTACGGTGTATAAAACTATCATACCTTTCTAACTTCTGACCTGATAACCTTGCAGGTTGTACCGAGCTTATATTTATGTATCAGGTGCCATGAATCTTCATAAATTCAAAATATAGTTAGCAGAATGAAAGTTCAAAGTAAATTTATTATTAAAGTATGTACATGTACTGTGTGTCACCATATGCTACCCTGAGATTTATTTTCTTGCAGGCATTCACAGTAGAGCAAAGAAATGCAATCGAATCAGTGAAGCAAAGACAGGCAAACAACCAATATGCAAAAGAAGATCATCTGTGCAAATACAAAAATAATAAATAAGTAATTAACGCTGAGAACATGAGTTGCAGATTCCTTGAAAGTAGTCCATAGGTTGTGGAATCAGTTCAAAGTTAACATGAGTGAAGTTATCCATGCTGGTTCTGGAGCCCAATGTTTGAAGGATACTGTCTGCTCCTGAACCTGGTGGTGTGGGACATAAATCTCTCGTACTTCCTTCCCAATGGCAGCAGCGAGAAGAAAGCATGGCCTAGATGTCCTGAATGATGGATGCTGCTCCCCATGTAGATGTTCTCAGTGGTGCGAAAGACTATACCCATGATAGACTGGGCTGTATCCACTACCTTTTGTAGGATTTTCCATTCTTGGCCATTGGTGTTCCCATACCAGGCTGTGATGCAACCAGTTAGGATACGCTCCATTGTGCATCTATATAAGTTGGTCAAAGTTCTAGATAATATTCTAAATCTGCACAATCTTTTACGAAAGTAGAAGCATTGTTGTACCTTAGTTGTAATGGCACTGGTATAATTACTTGCATAGCATCCTTTTCATCCAACCAATTTTCGCCAATTCTGATCACAGTTGAAATTTGGGTTGCTGGCCTGTAACTCTCTTCAAAAGAGTACTTGTAAATATTGGATGACTTTGAGTGGTTTTGTTGAGGGAGAAGTCAGTATAGTCGGTAAATCACAGGGATCTACTGAGTCAGGTACCTTGTGCAAAGGGTTCTCTTTAAGTCACCCTGAAGCAAGCATCACAAGCACTGTGAAAGCCAGCTACTGCTGAAATGGCCTGCAGTCAGTGCAGAACACTCCAACATGAATGAAAGGTACAGAAATGGTGTTGAATTATATGCTGTAAAAGGGATATACTGCATCTGTGAGCAATACACAAAATGGTTGCACCACATAAGCACAGGAGTGCCTTAACAAATTCCCAGAAGGCAGAATTTGATGTGGACACCAAAGCAATCACATTGCACTGTGAGTGATCAAAGTGCATGAGTTTAGCTCTGAAAGTGACAGTTCTACACAAACACGAGGAAATCTGCAGATGCTGGAAATTCAAGCAACACACACAAAATGCTGGTGGAATGCAGCAGGCCAGGCAGCATCTATAGGGAGAAGTACAGTCGACGTTTCAGGCCGAGACCCTTTGTCAGTTCTACACAAAGCCATTTTCAGGTAAATCATTCTTCTGTTCTGTTTTATCACAAAGTCCCACATTTGATTCTCCCACTGTACTTCGCTCCCTTCCTCTGTATCTTAAAACATTTTTTTCTCTAACTTTTTCCCATTTTAATGAAAGTGCATTGGCATTGAAAGTTATCTCTGTTTCTTTCTCAGCAGATGTTGCCTGATCTCCTGAGTATTTCTACCATTTTCTAATTTCATTATTTGGAAAAACAGACTGTAGGCACATGTATACTGTATACCTTTAGGGCGAGGAAGTGCAATGTATCTGCAGTTTTAAAAGTAATACTTTATAATATTTCTCTTCTAGCCAGAAGGGAGATGGCTATTGATTACACCAGGTGATGGGATTTATGTTATTAATGGTGTTTTTATTGTATAGCTACTCTCCAACTCACTATATTTTGATGGAGAAATAATCTTACTGTTGCTCCTGGTGAAACCCTACGTTAGTTGGGGGACCGCTTTGTTGAGCACCTTCACTTTGCCTGCAGCAAGCAGTACTACCTGGTGGCCAACTATTTTAATTCCACTGCCCATTCCCATTTCAACATCCCACTCCACGATGAGGTGGCTCTCATGTTGGAGGAACAACACCATTCTGTTTGGGTAGCCTCCAACTTGATGGCAGGAATATCAATTTCTCTAACTCCCAGTGATTTTTCCTCCCTTCCCCTTCTCTCATTTTCTATTCCCCATTCTGGCTCCCCTCTTACCTCTTCTCTTCTCCTCACCTGCCTATCACCTCCCTCTAGTGCCCCTCCACCTCCACTACTATCAGATTCCTTCCTCGTCAGCCCTTTACCTTTTCCACCTCCAGCTTTTCACTTCATCCCCCCTCCCCCACCCATCTACCTTCCCCCTTACCTAGCTTCACCTATCACCTTCTAAGCTTGTACTCCTTCCCTACTTCCCCCCCCACCACAACATTCTTATTCTAGCTTCCATCCACTTCCTTTCCAGTCCTGATGAAGGGCCTCAGCCTGAAACGTCAACTTGTTATTCCTCTCCATAGATGCTGCCTGACCTGCTGAGTTCCTCCAGCGTTTTGTGTGTGTTATTTTGTATTTCCAGCATCTGCAGAATCTCTTGCATTTTAGATCTTGCTGTTACTGTGATGTTTTGTTTGTTGTTGCCTGGCTCTGATTAATACCAGAAACACTACTTTATCTTCAACTTACTGTGTCTGGTATTCATTCCAGTTGAAGGATTTTTAAAGCCTGGCTGTTCTCCATGTTGGTGAAACTATATGTATATTGGGTGACCGCTTTGTAGGATGCTGCTATTTAATCCACAAGAGTAAATCTGGCTTGTAGTGTAGGGTAATGTAACTGTGAGGAATGTATGTAATGTCCTGGTTCACATCTTTCCTGTTATGCTGTAGGAATTTCATTTAGCGGTTCTGTAAGAGCTGTCTGTTCTGCTTTCAGCCTGTTTGGGTAACTGTTGAAGGTAAGGGCTGATGTGGAATGTGTGCCATCTGATTAGGGGGAGGTTTTCTTGGTGAGGGACACTAAGGTTGGTCTTGGGGGTTTTTTTTTGGTTCGGCAGGGAATGAAGAGAGAAGACGCTGGGGAGAACCAGTTGTAGGATACAACCAGGTGGGAGACCCGTTTGTTCAAGGTGGATTGCGAGCGACGTTCGGAAGATAGTGTGGGCTTTCACGTTGACTGAGGGACCAGCGCGCGAGTGACAGGGAAGTTCAAGGTGAGCTCCAACTTGTGCACATTTGACTGTTGAATTGAAATGGGCCCTTTTCTTTTTGTTTATCTTTACGAACCCTTTAGTTATGTTAAAATTCATAGATATAATTCCTTTAATCTGGCATCTTGTAATTCCTTGTACTGTCTGTTATTTCCTGGCACTGAATTGTAGCAGGGTAGCATACACACAAACCGGGGTTTGGGGTGGTGAACCGTCTCAATCTCACAGGTTTGGAGGGACCAGAGTGTGTATACCCGAGATATACGCAGCCAAGGAAACCAGGGGGTTTCATTGTGGGGTTATCAACTTGGATCGATTTTGTTGGATGCTGTGTGATTGCCCTGAGCATTGATCCAGTGGGTTGTGTGTTTAAGTCTGTGCTGAATTATTATCCGGTAAAGTGATTACGATACGTGTTTATGGATGCTGCAGGGGATGAGCAGTGGTCCGAATCCAAGGGGATACCAGTAACAAATGCATGTGTATTGAGTGGTGTAGACATTTGTATCCCCAATGAATTGTTAATTCAGACTTTAAGTACCTTTAAAGCAGGAGCAATTACAATTGTGCAACGGAGGCTTGATAAAATGGTAGGCAAAGATTTTGTTCTAGTTCTGACTAGCACTGATGTAACAGCAGTAGAACTGCCTGGTACTATTGGAGCCCCAGGGAGAGGGGGCGCGTGGGCTGTCCATACTTTCTGGGAGGAGAGGAGTGAAGATGAGCGTGCCGAATCGGAAGCTGAGTTTCCCATAGCAGGGGGTGGAGATTTCAAAGACAGGTTGCTCTCATTTCTGTGGAGCAAGGGGAAGAGTGGTCTGATGTGAAAGGTCTATTGAGTCGCCCAGCGAGGGGCGAGCATTCTGAGTTGGTATCAGCCCTTAACTCCTTGGCAAGTAAATGGCAAAGTGCACAGGCTGAGGGTCCTGCCTATCAAAAGCTGAGGATGTTCTCAGGAGTGAAGACCACGAAGAGGAGTCTTGTTTACCTGCTGGGGTACTGGTTAGGCCCAAACTGCAGAAGCCCTCAGCTGTATGGGTGAACAGGATGACAGTGAGTGTCAGGAACACCTCAGAGCAGGAGGCCAGCCTCAGGCGGGGGATGCCAATGGCGCACACCTTTCCGATGACGGTAATATGTAGTGTCCCTGTGAGACAAGCATAGGAGAAACTCAGTCTGAAAAAGGGAAAGTTGACTGTGAAATCGTTCAACATTGGGGACTCCCTGGTTACCTGGATGTTGGAAGAAGGGGTTGATAGAGAAGATGTTGAAGCTGGAGATGTCTTTTCTACTGACGAGTTTGATGAGTTTCTACTGACGAGTAGGCTCATACATGAGTTACTGAGCATGATTAGAGTTGAGAAGTCAAGGACTACATCTTATCACCTGCAGGGTAATCCCCAGCCCGAGAGGTTCAATCAGATCTTGCTAGACATGCTCGGAACCTTGGAGATCAGCAAAAAGAACAAGTGGAGTCAACATATTGGACATCTGGTCCACTGCTACAACTGTACACAGAATGAAGCTACCAGGTACTTGCCGTATTATCTGGTATTTGGGCGCGAGGCGAGGTTGTCCGTTGACTTCTATTTCAGGAATGGCGAGGAAGACCTACCGCATAAGATTTATCTGAAGTGTATATCTGATATGAGAAGGGACCAGAAAAAGGCTTATGAGTTAGCGGAGGTCTCGGATACCAAGCAGAATCAAGGGAATAAGAGGAGGTATGATCAAAAGGTCTCCCAACTCATGCCTGGAGACCGAGTCCTCATAAAGCTACCTGGGAAGCATAACTGGCTGACTGCTGGGTAGCTACACCCTATTTAGTGGAGAGTCAGATGTCAAACATACCTGTTTTCCGGGTAAGGATGGGAAAGGGCCTGTCAAGATTCTCCATCGGAACCATCTTCTACCTCTGGGACAAGAGGTGCGTGTTGACCCAGAGCCTGACCTGGATCCTACACCTAATAAGAGGACTTTCCGTTGACCTGGGGACACTGAAGGACCAGCAAGCGGAACAATTAGACCGACCCTGTCCCTGAATGGGATATGGACCTGGAGGATGAGGAAATGGGGGTATGATATATGCTGCCTTTTGCTAACTCCCCACTGATTGTGGAAGAGATTCCCAACATTTCTCACACTGAGGCAGGTGAAATGGTGGGGGGGGGGGGTGTGGAACTAGCAGTGGACAGGCAGGCATGCAGCGTAGATGATGGGATAAGGAAGGTCAGGAGACCCCCCCCCCCCCCCGCCACCCCCAGGTAGGCTGGCCAATGTAGCACTGGGGGAACAGAGTGTTACGACTATTCCCCTAGTGAGATATGTCACTGCCATTTACAAATGGACTGGAGGTTCTGACATCACAAAATTCCTTTGAAAACGGTGTTAATAATGATGGAATGACAAATTATTTCAAGGTAATGAGGACATGACTGTTTGTGGTGGGGAGAGAGTGTAATGCCCTGGTTCACATCTTTCCTGTTATGCTGTAGCTATTTCATTTAGCGGTTCTGTAAGAGCTGTCTGTTCTGCTTCCAGCCTGTTTGGGTAACTGTTGAAGGTAAGGGCTGATGTGGAATGTGTGCCATCTGATTGGGGGGGGGGGGGGTGGTTTCTTGGTGAGGGACACTGAGATTGGTCTTGGGGTTTTTTTTTGGTTCGGCAGGGGATGAAGAGAGAAGATGCTGGGGAAAACCGGTCGTAGGGTATGATCCGGTGGGAGACCCATTTTTTCGAGATGGATTGCAAGCGACGTTCGGAAGGTGGTGCGTGCTTTCATGTTGACCGAGGGCCCAGCACGTGAGTGACAGAAGTTCAAGATGAGCTCCAACTTGTGCACATTTGACTGTTTAATTAGAATGGGCCCTTTTCTTTTTGTTATTCTTTACTAACCCTTCAGTTCAATTAAGATTCATAAATATAATTCCTTTAATCTTATGCAGTGTACTATCTGTTGTTTCATGACACTAATTTGTAACAGGGTAGCAAATTACACAGCATGCACACAAACCGGGGTTTGGGGTGGGAGAGCTGTCTCAGTCTCACCAGTTTGGTGGGAACGGAAAGTGTTTTCCCTAGACTTACACAGCCAAGGTGCATAATTTACAACCACCAACACTGAGTTGGGATTTCGCTTTAAGAGGTTGGTCTGACGATATGTTGCTCATACGTAAGGATATTTAGTGCGTTTGTTGTGTTTAATTTTTGGGCAGTTCATTTAAATGTGCAAAGGGTTTCATTAAACATAAAACTCCTCACATTGGTTTACTTGTGAAAACCTATGTTGGTGACGCCAATGCTCTAGGACAATTCCAGAATTATTGAACACGTCGGCCAATGCAATCACTTTGAAACCGTTGGAATTTTTGAAGTAAAATGCCATCACTTGGTCTTTACAATCTGAGGCCCCGTTCACTCAGCGAGAAATCTCCACTGACAACACCAAATTGTACTACGTAGTAGTATTACTCAGCAATTCCACGGCATACGAGAGTGGTGAGTTTGCTTGAACACCCCGCTGAACATGAGAAATACCAGTCACTGAAAACTCACCATTTACAGACTTGTGGACTACTAGAGTCTGAGTGTACCAAACAGTTGCTGTCCTTACCTGGTCTCAGCGATGCTAGGCCTTTGGAGCTAATGGACCACATGCTGTCTCTCCTGAGAAATCACAATCCTTGTTTTATTTTTAAAAAACCCTTCATGCAGCAAATACCTGACCAAGTTTGCATAGCCCTTGCTAATGCAGCCGTGAATGACTATAGGGAGCTTGCTAAAATGCCTGATAGTCTACCCTCAGCTCGGCAGCAATGCATCATTCCTCCTCCTTTCTCTGCTTCAATAAGCCTGGTCAGCAAGGCCCCCAACATAAGGTCACCCTCTGCTGTGGAACAAACGATGCCAGGTCTGTGCTTTTACCATACTCACTTTGGTACAAACTTTAGTAAATGCCAACCAGCTTGCAGCTTCGACAGTGCCAGCACATCGGGACATCAGAGGTCTGTGAACACCATGGGTTCCAGCTGCCAGGGTTGTCTACTGTTCATTACGGACTCCCTTTCAGGGCGATGCTTCCTGTGTGACCCGGGTGCTCAAGTGAGTGTGCTGCCAGCTTCGCCTATTGATGAGAAGGCAAAGAGTGATGAAACCTCGCTGGAGGTCACCAACAGCAGCAAGATTCAGACTTACAGGACACAAAAGGTGGCGCTCTGCTTCAGTGGGCAACGTTACACATGGGACTTCGTCCTGGCTAAGGTGGCCAGACCTCCACTCGGTACAGATTTTCAGTGTAGTCAAGGACTGGTGGTTGACCTTAAAAACTCCCATCTTGTGGACGTCAAAGAATTTGCGTCGTTACCCTGCTCCCCCAGTAAGTTCCCCACAATGACTCTGTCAAGCACATGCATCACCGCGTGTGTGTTTACTCGACTGCTGGTCGAATTTCCAAACCTCACCAAGCCCACATTCTCCACTACAGTCACAAAACATGGAGTCGAGCACCACATTTCTACAACTGGCCCACCAGTCCATGCCCGCGCGCATAGACTGGACCCAGAAAAGCTGGCAGCCGCAAAGGTGGTGTTTGTCAACATGGAAAGACTCGTAATTGTCCATTGGTTGAACAGCCCTTGGGCTTTACCCCTCCATATGGTCCCTAAGTCTGATGGTAGTTGCTGCCTGTGCGTTGATTACTGACATCTTAACAAGGCCACCATCCCCAATTGTTACCTGGTCCAAGACTTCTCAGAACGTTTAGCCAGAAAGTTAATCTTTACTAAAGTTGATCTAGTTATGGGCTACTATGATCAGAGGACATTCCCAAAACAGCTGTGATAACCCCGTTTGGCCTTTTTGAGTTTCTGCACATGCTTTTTGGACTGGAAAATGCAGCACAGACTTTCCAACGGCTGATAGACTCTGTATTAAAAGAATTGGATTTTCTTTTTGTTTACCTGGAAGACATGCTTGTCGCCAGTGCATCCAAATTCAAACACACATCTCATCTCCACACACTTTTTGAGTGCTTAAGCCAACACGGGTTGACCATTAACCCTGCTAAATGCCAGTATGGTTTGTCAACCATTGACTTTCTCGGCCATCGCATCTCCGCAGAAGGTGTGAAACCCTCCCTTCAAAAGTAACCGCTATTATGGATTTCCCACCGTCCCATACCACTAAAAAAACGACAGGACTTTTTAGGTGTGGTGAATTGTTATCACTGCTTCATTGCAGGAGCTGCTCCCCCTGTATAGTGTGCTTAAAGCCAATAATCCTAATCACATGTTTGACTGGTCAGCGGACATGACCAGGGCATTTGATGATGCCAAACGAGCTCTTTCCAACGCGACCCTTCTGGCACACCCACTCCTACAGCCATTACTACTGACGCTTCTGACTGTGCTGTGGGTGCTGTGCATGAGCAGCTGGTCGGTGACGTGTGGTAGCCTCCCGCCTTCTTCAGCCAGCAGCTCTGCCCCGACAGGAAGTACAGCACGTTTCACTGTGAGCTTCTTGGTCTCTATCTGACTGTCCATATTTTCTTTTTTTTCTTCTAGAGGGTCGCCATTTCATAGCGCTCGTTGACCACAAACCCCTCGTGCAAGTGATGGCCAAAATATCAGAACTTTGGTCTGCACGGCAACAACGCCACCTGGCCTACATATCGGAGTTCACAACTGATATACAGCATATCAAGAGGAAAAATAATGCTGTGACTGATTGCATCTCACGGCCAGCCATTGAGGCTGTACACATAGGGGTTGACTATGCCGCATGGCAGCCGACCGAGCTACTGACCCAGAGGGCCAGGCTTACCGAACAGCAGAGACAGGCCTGCAGTTGGCTGACAGTAAGCTCAGGGAAGCTGGGATTTCTGTCCTGTGCGATGTCTCAACTGGTCACCCTCAGTCCATTGTGCCCACAAACTGGAGATGGTCTGTTTTCAACTCTTTACATGGCCTCTCACATCTGGGCCAGAAAGCCTCACAGAAACTGGCTGCACTAAAGTTTGTTTGGCATGCCCTCAGAATGGATGTGCGTGATTGGACATCCATCCTGTGTGGAGTGCCAGTGGGCAAAAATTAACCGTCATGTTTAGGTGCCATTGGCATCTTTTGATGTCCCTGAGTGATGGTTTGACCATGTCAATGTGGATCTTGTTGGTCCCCATCCGTCCTCGCACAATTTCACACACCTCTTTACCGTGGTGGACCGTACCACCAGGTGGCCAGAGGTCATCCCTCTAGCATCGACAACGGCCGCAGAGATGGCTCAGGCGTTCATCAGCACCTGGGTTGCTCGGTTTGGCACCCCAGCTGATATTTCCTCTGTCCACGGTCCCCAATTCATTTTAGACCTCTGGGCTGCAATGGCCCAGAACCTTGGAGTTAGGCTACATTACACCACGGTGTATCACCCGCAGCCCAATGGCCTATGCGAGCGGTTTCACTGCTCCTTAAAGGCTGCTCTGAGGGCTTCCCTGACCGATGAGTGTTGGCATGATCGTCTCCCATGGGTCCTGCTGGGGCTCAGAACTGCTCCAAAAGGGGACCTGCAGTCACCCGCAGCTGAATTGTTATATGGGCAGCCGCTTCGAGTGGTGATTTCATTCCTGACGCCATGACCGCCTGGTTGGCCTCTCAACAGCATTCCACCCTCCTCAGTAAATTCAATTCCTTTTCACCTATTCCTACCTCCCATCATGGCATACAGCACTCTTGGGTTCCCGTTGACCCACATTCTGCCCCGTTTGCTTTTGTCCACCATGATGCACATCAACATCCCCCTAGGCCCCCTGTTGTGTGTTTTGGAATGACGGGGGGGGGGGGGGGAGAAACTCATCATAGATAAGAGGATTAAACCTGAACATATTTCGGTAGATCACCTTAAACTGACCCACCAAGATTTGGAATATTCTGCTGCCATGCCCCTAGTGAAACAACATGATCATGAGTATGCCAACGCACCTCTGGATGAGCCAGAGGCACCTGTGGTTCCAACACCTATGGAACACAGGACCCAAGTTGGACGGCTCGTCCAAGCTCCAAACAGGCTCGCAATGTTAGTTGTAGTGAATTCTGGGGTTGGTCTATGTCAGGTAACATAATTCACAACCACCAAGATTGAGCTGGGGTTTCACTTTAAGTGGGTGGTCTGATGTGATGACGTTGTTACAGAAGGATTTTTAGCACATTTTTGTGTTTGGGTTTTGGAGTTCGATAAAATTTGTTGCAGACTTCATTAAACATGAAATGGCTCACTTTGTTTTATTTGCGAAAGCCTATAGTAACTTCAAAGGTTTATCCCACTGTGCCTTTGGCTTCTTGCAATTGTAACACTTACCCAACAGGTTGGTATATGTCTAGGGGAAAAGGAGATCCAGCCACACACCAACCCCGCCTCCCGTACACGCAGGTGCTGTGAGAATCGAGTTTATGCCTCGCGCCCGCCCACAGTATCAAACCCACAACAAATACCGTTATGAAATACACTTTAAAGAGTTTACTAAAATTAAAAGAGTATTAGGCAATACAATATATATGCAAGGAAAAAAAACAAAAGGCGCCAACTTATCAAAGTTCAGTCAGTTTAGTGCACATCGTTGGAGCTCAACCATCGAACCATTCGACCCCTCGTCGCTTGCCTCCAACCTCCACGTCTTCGCACCTAGGACCCCCCCGGTGGTCTTCCGAGCCGTGCAGCGCATGTCCACCTTCCTCGGCGTCTTCCTCCCTACTCCCCACCAAAAGCCCACGAAAACCCCTTCCCCACGTGCCCAGCCTCACAAGACAAAATAACATTCCCCATTGGTTAACAAATGAATACAATTACCATATCAGCAAGTATAAAGCAAAACAACTGCGAGAGAAACACTTATCAGACAAAGAAGCATTCCTACTCTTAACAAACCAAAAAAAAACCATTTTGAGTAACATACACAGGACATTGTACACAATGTTCCCACAATTTCCAGCATAAATTCATGAAGAAGCACCTAATCTTCCAGCTGGGTATGTCACCCTTCCAGTCTAATGTTATAATCAACAATTTCCCTTTCCCTTTCTACAGATATGGTTGGTTGGTTACCTCAGTTTTTAATTCTCAACAATAATTTAAAGAGGTTAAAGAATAACGCTTAACAAAAATTCATTTTCATGACCAAAAACATTATATGCCAGTAGATTAGATTTACAAGAGTGGTTTGTTTGGAATGGACATTCAGTAAGTTTGAACGGCGCTCTGGGAAGCAAGTTGTCAGTTTGCACAGGTGATCGAGAGCTACGGATCTCGGGAGGTTCCATTTCTCATTGAAATTTGCCCTTTCCTCTCTTTGCAAAAATAATGTTGCTACTTTCACACCAAAATCTAGCTCATTTTTTTAAAAGTCTAATTACAATAACAGGCAGCCTTAAGATAAAACAATCAAGCATGGAGTTGAGTGATGTTGTTCTGAAATGCAGCAACATATGGAAGAATCCGGTCTCAAATAGTGATCCTGTCCATCAGCAAAAATGACTAATGGTATTTTTGTGGGAAATTGTGTTACATTTGCCTACTTTAACCCAGGGTTCATTATTTTGATAGATTTCATTGCGGTGAAAATGCAGAAGAGCGTTACAAATGTCCAAAGATCCATTTCAGTGAGAACTGCCTTTAATATCTTCAGAGTAAAGTTTATTGTTTTAACTACCTCTACCACTGTGAATTAATGGAAGGGAAAATTAAAATAAGACAACAATGTAAAAATAGTGCTGTTGTTACTCTACTTTGAATGAACCAAGTTATATGAATAACAAATAACATCTGAAGAGGTGATTTACACCATTAGAGCTTAACATATTTTTTGCATGTTTCAATACACTTGGCTGATGGCCTGCAAGCTGACTTATTCAAGAGATCTCATGAGCCTTCAACACAGACAGAGGACTTGCAGCCCATCACAGCTGTGCCAGTTCAGAAAGACCTGTCCAGACTTATCTCACATTCTCGGGAAAGGTGGCTCTGCAGGTCACTGCTCTTCAAGCACACATTTGGAATTCTTTATAAATGTGATGATGTTCTGTGACTTGTTGCTCTTTCTGGCAGTGAGTGTCAAGTTCCTATCACCTTTGAAATGAAAAAAAAAGCTTTGTCTATCTTCTGACCATTCTACCAATAACTTTGAATATATGCCCATTATTTTTGACCTCACTGTTAAGGAAAAAATCTTTCTTCATTTTTCTGTCTAGACCCCTTATAACCTTATACACCTCAATCAACTATACTTTCAATCTTCTTTGTCTCAAAGGAAACAAACTATATTTGGGCACAGTACTCAAACTGTGGCAGAACAGGTGCTGTGTGGTAATGTACTGTATTCTTTCATAACCTCTTTACTTTTATATTCCATGTTTCTCTACCTCTATATTTTTCAAGTTGCACTTAACTTTTATTTCTAAATATTCCAAGTGGGAAATGTTGCATTATAATGGGCCATTCAGTGTCTGAAAGAGGAAAGCTCCATTACCAATGAAGAGTTTGAATAAAGGGCTGTACTATACTGTTAAACTTTAGTTTGCACTGTTGCATGCTTCTAGCACTTTCCCTTTTCATTTCTGATTTCCTTGAAGCAGGATCTCATTCTGTGATTAAGTTTACTCATCATGACAATAGTATCTATAGTATTGCACCATCATTGAAAACACTGCCATCTTTATAATTGTGTTTACCCTATTCTGAATAGATTTTTCAAAGCATATTATTGCTAGACAGACAATATCAACATTAGTTTTACTGCTGGCTAAAATCCAATTGGAAATAATAAAGATCTGTTACAAAGAGCCTTTTCTAAAATTATTCCAATTACAAAAATGTCCTACTAACGATCAAACAAGAGAGGTATTTTTTCTTGGTTATCAGCTAGCTTGCATTGAATAATAATGTAAAAGCCTGCAATGTCCCAATGTTTCCTTCTGATGGGAGCTGTCAACAGGCTGCTAATAATCTCTTCACATTAATACTAACCTTTAATAACCTCCAGATTGCTGCTCTTGCTAATGAGACACAGTTTGGAACTGCTTCTTTCGAAATGAAAAGATTAAATTTAATGATTGCATACTAAAGCAAGAATTGGGGTGATGTTTGAAGCTGCAATTACTCTTAAACACTCTAAAAATTAATTAAATTCCATTTACATTCTTACAGTCTCTGCTACATTTGCTTTGGTATCACTCCATCTCAGTACATTGTTTTATGACCTCACATTGTTTGGAGACAGTGTTATTAACAAATCCAGGTCTAAAAGTTTCAGTTATACTTTCATACCTTGGTAATAAATATACCTGTTTTTTCTAACTACCCTGCCCCCAACTCCTCCAACTCCCCAACCATCTGACCTATAGTTTCATAACTCCTGAAGTATTTTTGCTTAGCCATGATTATCCAGTCACTTGGGGCACTCACACAAGTGACTATCCTTCACAGGCATATCTTGATTTTTGAAAAGAGAAGGTTATCTCAGATACACTGAATACATTACATAAACAACAATAATTCTCTACCTTCTCAAAGCAGTAATTTTGGATGATTTTTGTCCCTTCATTCAGACAGCAACAGAAACCAAATGTATTTATAATTCCTAATTTAACTGAGATCAGCATATTCAGCAGGTACCAGAAAGTTCCTGTGTGTATTCTGTATGACACAGCCAGGTCATTTACAGACGGACCCATTAGAGAAATTGATCTGGTAAGTTTAAATTCAGTCAGATAGGATAGGAGACAGATTCATATCTTTTGTTTTAAGCAAGCATGGACCAAAGAATATGTGTTTCAGCATGATGGATTCACATTTCTTCTGACTTTATTACCTTCCAAATTAAAATTCTAAGATTAGCAGCATTACACAGTGGGTGTGAATCAGTGAACACACGCAGAGTCGTTACATACACCGAGCAGATTAATAACTATTGAACCTGGGTCTGCGCATCCGTTGGAGAAGTTGGAGGCTGATGTCTGTGAGTATGCGAGTCCAGTGGAAGCTGGAGGCCAGGCCTATCCTGGAGTTGGAGGATTGGCTGCGTGTGAGTGGATGGGTGTGTGGGTGGGAGTGGTGGGGGAAGGAAAGGGGCTTGTTTTGCTGTTGCTGTTCTACTGAGCACCGTGGGCATGCTATGTTGGCACTGGAACGTGTGGCAACACTTGCAGGCTGCCCCCAGCACATCGTTAGGTTGTACATGTGATAAATAAATAAAACTGATTCTGAATCTGAATCTGACAAATATAGCACATAATGGTAAATCTTTGGATTCCAACACAACAAAGCAGTAAATAATTTTGCTTTGATTAAGGCTGCTAAGGAATATGGAACTAAGACAGGTAATGAGAATTAAGGTGCAGAATAGCAGAGTAGCCTTGAAGCTCTGAAAGGCTTCCTCCTGACCCACTATTTCTAAATTTAGCAGCTGCATCGTTTTGAGCAGATTGCACTCCTACTGGATAGTAATTCCTGAAGTTAGGTTTTGTCCATTGTGGACTTTGGCAAATCAGGGGATTGTGGGTCAGGACTGAGATCATTGGTGGGGGTGAAGATGGTCATTGAGGGTGGAGAGAGGACAAAAGGTAAATTATGAGCATGTGTTCTTAGTGCAGTCCCCATACAGTACCATGTTGTGAAGAGCTAATTTGTTCTAGGAGTGACCAACAATGTCTACTTGTGGACTCTCCAGTACAATCCTCACTGATTTTATTTGACATAAGCAATCCATTTCACTGTATGTTTCAATGCTTCAGTATATCATACATGTGAAAAATGTATGAAGAAAGCTAATCTTTCTTTAAACCTTAGATCTGAGTACCACAGTAGCTAGGTGGTTAGCATGATGTTATTACAGCTCGGGGCATTCTGGAGTTCCAGAGTTCAATCCCAGCATTCTCTGTAAGGCGTCTCTGTGCGTCCTTCCCGTGGAATGCATATGTTTTCTCCAGGTTCTCCAGTTTCCTCCCACAGTCCAAAGCTGTACTGTGTAGGTTAATTGCTCATTGTAAATTGTCCTCTGATTAGGTTAGGGTTAATCGGGTTTTTTGGGGGTTGCTGGGGCAGAACGGCTTGAAGGACCAGAAGGGCCTACTCCGTGTTGTATTGGTAAATAAATAAAATAAACAAATTTATTTCTCCCATTATAAACTGGGAAAAAAAATCCCAATGGTTTCAGGAAATGACAAGCATAGATGGTTATTTAGTCTATGTTCCCAAAAACATGTCATGTGAAGAAATGTTGCTTTATTGCAAGTTTAAGGCAAAGTACTTTGTTGTTGTTATTGTATTGTTAAAAGTTAAACCTGTTAATGCATGAAAATGATGCAGGTACGACATCATAATGTGCAGAAAATTATTTTGTTGCTCCATAAAATATATTGCTGGCATACAATTTTTGTTTTTACTTCTTGCTTCCAATTTTGAGTCATGCCTGGTCATTTAATTATATGAAGATTTATTTCCGCCAATTAAGCATGTAAACAACAGAAGGAAGATGCTTCCTGCTGTGAGTGCGCATTAAAATCATTTTATTTTAAGCTTTACTGTAATGGCTGCTGAACTTTTGGGATTTCAAAATGAAAACTGGATGCTGATGATTTTTATCTACATTTTTATAAGTGCACTGTGATTTTCATTTTGGAGGATTTCAATAGTAATATGCAATGCGATATGTTCAACAGTTTGCCAATAGATTTAATTGCTTTGTTATGCACTTTTAGTTTTGAAAACTGTCTCAACATATTCAGTTGCTGAAATGGTGCCTTTGGGCACTGCAGTAAACAAAGAGCATGCGATATCAAGACATTCTGACAAAGATCATTGAGTCCTTGCTGTCTGAATGAAATGTCAGGGTAATTATAAAACAAGAAGAACACAATAGATTGTTCACATAGGATATGAGGGGGATGGGTTAGTTTAGATCCCTATATATCTGACAAACTATATGATATACCGTAGATGTCGGATTATAAGCCGCTACTTTTCCCCCACATTTTGAACAGCTTTGAACACTGCGGCCTTTACTACGGTGCGGCTAATGCATGGTTTTTTTTCATGCCGCCAAAAACATTTTGCCTCGTAACAGTAGACCAATAAAATTGATGAGTAGTTCACAGAGGTCCAATGAAATTGTACGATAAATCAAGCGCACTTTCACAATTAAATTATTGTAAATCAGTCATTTGTACTCACCCTCATCAACATGGAAAACACTCGAAGAAAAGCATTGTGCTGCCTTTATGGCAGTTATTTAGTTTATAATATTTTCGCTTAGTAATTCATTTGTTAGTATTTTCTAGTTAAAGTTAGAAGTGTTTTAAGTATATTTGTTTTCTGTACTACATCCCGGGATGCTATGACGTCACATCCGGTTTCGCCGCGTCTTGTGGGAAATACCGGTTTGCGATAAACGGGAAGGTGGGGGCATTAGACCCAAGCGAAAACGCTGCTTTTAAGTTAAAGGCGATCAATAACTTTTCCTGGTAGGCTGCAGTATATATATTTTTTACCAGTCGTTAGGAGATATTGGAATGTTGTTCAGTAAAAAAGTATACGCAACGTAATTTGTGTGTTACCGATACGTATGTATATTTAAAAGTAGCCGCGTTACAGGCACGGTTCGAAAAAAAGCATTTGCAATATGTATTTGTTTATGTTACCATACGGATTTAATTAAAAGTTAAAAAATCCTCACGTGTAATATCTTTCTGTGTAAATATCTCATATTACAACGTGGGACACCTGCGGCCTAAAATCCGGTGCGGCTTGTACAAGTACAAAATTGATTTTCTTTCTAAAATTAGAGCCAGCGGCTTTTAATCAGGTGCGCTCTGTAGTGCGAAATCTACGGTAGTTACTTTAAAGCAATGGAAATAATGTTTTCTCAATGCAAGAAAATAAAGTTTTAGATAGGTGTCAAAATATCAAGCAAAATACAAACTGCTGAAGGAATTCAACAGATCAGATGGGCGGTGGGGATGGACAGTCAAGGTTTGGGTCGAAACCCAGGTGAAGGGTTTAAAAATAGGCCACTGAAAGGGTTCATCTAGAAGAGTCTTAACCTGCAATGTCTGCTATCCATTCCACCCCCCCCCCCACCACCAACTAATGCTGTCTGACTCTCTGAGTTCCTCCAGCAGTTTGTTCAATGCTCCAGGTTCCAGCATCTGACGTCTCTTGTATCTCCTGCCAAAATGTCATAATTGAAGTACTAATTAAAATAGCAGCAAAAATTTACATTACTTATTAATGAATCAGTAGTAAATGTCCTATCAAATTTTGAAAATTACAACAAAATCTGCAGGTGTTAGAAATCTGAAATGAAAACAAAGTTTGAAGTTCAAAGTAAGTTTATTATCAAAGTACGTACAGTATATGTCGCCACACACTACCCTGAAGTTCATCTTCTTGTGGGCACTCACAGAAACACAATCAAATCAATGAAGAACTACACACAAAGATAGACAAACAACCAATGTGCAAAAGATGACAAACTGCGCAAATACAAAAAGAAAAACAACTAATAATAAATCAATAAGTGATAAATTAATAAGAAAGTACTGCAAAAGCTCTACAGGTGTCTGTGGGATAAGGTACAGGTATTGTTTTGGGACAACGAAACTTCTTCAGAACTGAGAAAGAGATAAAGCAAGTTTGCCAAGGTAGGAGAAAAGGTGAGGGAGGACATTATGGGGAACAAAAGGAATATCTTTGATGGATTAAATGATGTAACAACTAAGGTATTTTGTCTGTGTAATGTGTTGCTAATGTTAAGATGTCTGGTTGATATTATATGGTCTGATCTACCAGGACATGCCCATTGTCCAGAATATTCAAATAGAAGAACAAAAGGAAATAGCAGAAAGAAGTTACTTTACATATTATTTAATATGTAGTATTAACTAAAATTAATATTACTGCAACCCCCTTACCAGGCCCATATGCAATCTTGGCTCGGTAGTCGGCTCAACTAACAGCCACGTGACTCAGTGGTGAGGAGACCACCTTCCATAAAAAATATACATCTAGGGTTGATCTGATTTGGGGTTCAGCCAAACAGGAATGTTGTGATGATCTGATTAAAGAAACCTCGATTTGAACTAATGCTGTGTAAATACTCCCCATACACAATTGTCGGTCGGCATGAAATAACAGATCGTACATTGCATAAAGTTTTAAAGAAAGTATATTTACAAATGTCAGCTTTATCAAACAGTTAATAGGAAAAAGAAAAGAAAAAAATAAAAGGGTGTATTTCAGTTAACCCAGTCCAAATGTGCACATAAAGTTAGAGCTAATCTTGAAGTTCTTTTTACTCACACGCTGGACACACAGTCTGTGTGAAAGCACACACCACATTCCAAACTTCACTCAAAATCCATCTCTAACAAATGGCTCCTTCTTGGGAGTATTGGCCTTTCCTCCTTGGAGCCATTCATCTATACAAAGCACCTTGTGCAATGGGGACGCTCATTCTCAGCCATCTTCCCTCCCGTCCTCTCCACAGCTTCCACCACCACAAAAAACATGAACCACACTGTCCGTCACAAATCTCACTCTGCCCAGGTCTCTCTAGAACTTTCTTTCAATTCCACCGTCCTGTTTAACTGACACAACATTCCTAAGTTGAACATCATAGCCTCTTTCAGCTGAAACGAAACATTCTAAAACAGAATACAGTACTTTTACAGAACTGCTAAAGTGAAATATCTACAGCATTGCACTAAAAGTCTTAACCAGGGAATTACATTACATGATAATGTAATACTAAAATTATAAGCAGCAGATTTTGGTCAAAGTAACTGAAGAAATTACTACCTGCAAAGCCCATCAGTTTGCAACAGGCTTGTACCTTGTTATAGTTCAGTAGAACACAAGGGTCAGAACATTGTCCATTATGTCAAAGAGACTGTGACATATTGGATCTGCTTCACATGTTAGTATATTGGAACTATGGAGAAAAGGGTGGGCTTGATACAATTCGGTTTGTCATCAATTTACCATTTTTTTGACATTAAATATGGTAATGCTCAACAACTTGGAAGCAGACTTTCCATTTCCCAAGTTCTTGGTTATGTTATGAGCAAGAGAGCTCTAGCCAGCTAGAACTGAGAGAAAATGAATCAAGCCAGAAGATCAAACCCTCTGACCAATGATTATAGCTGTAAATTCTGGCTGAAAAGTGGTCAGGGAGTAAAGCTCCTCAAAGCCCAATAAGCAGAAAAACCTCCTGTTTGCCATTCTCTCAGCTGGAAACAAGCAATCACTGCATAAACAATGGTTCCATCTCCACCGATATTTTTCATTGCACCTGGACCACTATGTGGCGAGAGACCTGTGGTTGAGTGTAATCCAAGAAACAAACAGGTTTCTCATTCCATCTAGAACTCCAGGGTCAAGTGGGGATTGTAAAGGAACTGTTTTTATTTTTAATACTTTACAATGATTCTTTAAATATTTATCAATTAGTTAAAAGCAGAAAACATAAAGTGATGGAAATGACTTGAACACAGCCTTGCACACCAGCTGTGTTTATTAGAAAAAAATGCACTACCCATAAATTTACAAACCCAGGAATTTTTATATGTGTAACCCATGGGCCAGATTTCTTGCTTTTGATTCAAAAGTCAAAGAATTATTTGGGTTTTAAAATGCAAATAATAAAATTTGCAGTCCCTTTCAAAAACAGTTAAACAGTTCCAGCTGAGAATATTAAACTGGGAGACAATATTGTTTCTTACAGTAATGGCTTTCTTTTCTGAGGTATTTCTTTAGCCAGAGGGTGGTGAATCTGTGGAATTCATTGCACAAATGGCTGTGCAGACCAAGCCATTGGGTATATTTAAAGTGGAGGTTGATAGGTTCTTGATTAGTGAGGGTGTCAAAGGGTATGGGGAGAAGACAGGAGAATGGGGTTGAGAGGGATACAGTGATTGTATTGTCAAGCAGACTCAGTGAGCCAAATGGCCTGATTCTGCTCCTATGTCTTATGGCTAAATTCAACCAATTCATCAAGGCATAAGAGGCTATCTGATACCAAACTAAATAGATACTTCCATATCCAACCAAGAAAAGGTCAATAAAATAATCAAAAGATTTGTCCAACTCAAAAAATTAAAAGCAGGATATGACCCAAGTCATTGACAATCCCCTCCCCCCCCCAACAGATACTGCTCAGCCAGCTGAGTTCCTCCAGCAAATTGTTTGTTCCTTTGAAACAGAAGTAAGTTGTTATTTCTGAACCGAGTGGTAGAAACCTCTAATACCTTTTAGAAGGTAAGGTAGCCCTGATTAATTATCCAATTGGAACATATGAATCAGTTATTAGACAAAAACATATATATCCAATAAAAATTTTAAACATTAAATGGAAAGTCTCATACTTTTCCTTTCCTATACAGTTGGAGTGGGATTTTATTTCTTCTGAGTGAAGTTGAAATCAACTGAAAGTCCTTTCCTTTGTGTGGCAGATGGTCAAAGCTGGGGGCAGGAGTGGGGCAGAGGTTTCAGGACGGGATTGCCTTCCAAAATGATCGCAGTTCGAGGGCTGATGATATGATTCACCATTGAGACAGTCTGTCAAACTCATTTGGGAATTTAGAGGGTTCACTAAAGTTTGACTACTGGCAGACTCCGGAGTTACCACTCGATGGTAAGAAACAGGCAAGTGGTGGATCAGAGAATCTGGCTCATTGAGTCAAAGGTTATAAATCTGTTTAGTCGACCAGCATAGTTGCTAGATAGAAAATAAATCTCCGCGTTTGACTAACACAAGAGTTTATTCAGATACTGGAAATCTGGAGTAACACACACAAAATGCTGGAGGAACTCTGCAGGTCAGGCAGCATCTATGAAAAAGAATAAAGAGCCAATATTTGAAGCGAAAACCCTTCATCAAGACACATGATTTGACATTGCTTCAGTAATTCATCGCGACTGATTTTTTGTTTACAACCAAAACTTCTAATAAAAGTACATTTTCATTGTAACTCCTTGACCAATCGAATAAAGCTATTTGCAAGTTTGAAAGCTTTTCTATACCTATAGGTTAGCATGGTAAGTTTGCAATATTATAATTGGACTTTATGCCCAACAAATTGTCAGAGTGACAATGGCTTTAACTTGCTTCAACCTGTCCTAGTGATTCATCAGTCTGGGGCAGAACAAGCAGATGGTGTCTTTTAAAGTCCTTTAGAGATATCAGCTTAGAAACTGACAATTGACAACTACCAGAGCAGATGGCAACATTCATTTTGCATGCACCTTACACAGGCATTAAAATAATGGCCATTTTCCTAAGGTTAAACCATACTTTCTCTTCTCCCAAAAAAAATGATTCCTAGAAAAAGGATAGTGATCCATTGATTTCAAAAGGCTGTGAATTTATAACATAAACAAATGTTCATTTGTTGCTGTAAAGATATGGCTTCTATCTTTCCAAATTAGCATATTAGGCTCGACGTGTTTGCATGATCTGAATAAAATTTTAACTGGCATAAATACACCTTCCTATGTTATTTGGTGAAATAAATAATCCTGTATTTTCCAATTTTAACCAACTAAAATCTAGTACGTTGTGAGTGTATCAATCCAATCTTCCACAGATACAAATAGGGTATTGCATCTTTAGATCCTATGCAATGTCCTTTTTTCCTAAGAGAACTAGTGTAGCAATCATTGCTTAAGCATTAACTTCAGTCGTATTCAAACTGCAGTTCACATCAACCGTGGGAGATTCAAACTAGTACTTTCCAGTCCTCTCATGCCAATATCGGAGAACATTCAAGAATGGAATTTGAGCACAAATGAAAGAACAACATAAATGGCTGTTGAATGTCGTTCACCTATTCCTTGGGGCTGGACCAGCAAAGAGTTTCAGAAATGTCATATAACCTGTGTGTAATGGTCAGAGCTACTCTAATAGGGGTCTGGGAAGAATTAGTGTAGCAATTTAACTTGCTCAAAGGTAGTTTTTATTATCAGATTAATGTCAAAGGAAACAAATTACTGCATGTCATGATACTTTCTACGGAGATGCAGATTGCTATAAACCTCAACATTTTTAGCCATGGTTTGAGTCTGTAATAAATGAGTGTAACAGATATTAGAAAGGCAGAGCAGGCAATGATGATTGCAGAATTCTATGAGTGACCCTTATGACTTTGAAAATAATTATGCATTGTAGTAGACATCTCTTAACAAGAACAGTCAAGGTCAAGTTCAGGTTCAAATTTATTGCCATTTAACTATACACATGTAAACAGCTAACCTCTGGGACCAAGGTACCTTTAGTCACACACAACACATATAGTGTTACGATCCAGCACATACAATCACAAAATAATATCAGCACAAGTCCCTAAGTGGCATAGCCTGAAGACTGACAGAGTGACATAAAGTGTGAGGTGCATGATTATTGAAGACAGAATAATGTCACCAGCATTATTATGATAAAACAAGCAGCAGTCTAAATATTTACAACAGTCATAATAAAAGATGAAAAGTGACCAGTGCAGGTCAGAATCAGAATCAGATTTATTATCACCGGCATGTGATGTGAAGTGTGTTAACTTAGTAGCAGAGGTTCAATGCAATACATACTAGAGAAGAAGAAGAAAAAATAATAATAAATAAATAAATTACAGTATACGTATATTGAATAGATTAAAAATCATGCAAAAAACAGAAATGATTTCTTTTTAAAAAGTGAGGCAGTGTTCACAGGTTTAATGTCCATTTAGGAATCAGATGGCAGATGGGAAGAAACTGTTCCTGAATCGCTGAGTGTGTGCCTTCAGGCTTCTGTATCTCCTACCTGATGGTAACAGTGAGAAAAGGGCATGCCCTGGGTGCTGGAGGTCCTTAATAATGGACACTACCTTTCTGAGACACAACACCCTGAAGACGTCCTGGGTACTTTGTAGGATAGTACCAAAGATGAAGTCAACTAAATTTACAACCCTCTGCAGCTTCTTTCGGTCCTGTGCAATAGCTCCCCCCTCCCCCCCAATGCCAGACAGTGATGCAGCCTGTCAGAATGCTCTCCACAGTACATTTATAGAAGTTTCTGTGTGTATTTGTTGACATACCAATTCTCTTCAAATTCCTAATGAAGTATAGTCGCTATCTTGCCTTCTTTATAACTACATTGATATGTTGGGACCAGATTAGATCTTCAGAGATCTTGACACCCAGGAACTTGAAACTGCTCACTCTCTCCACTTCTGATCCCTCTATGAGGATTGGTATGTGTTCCTCTGTCCTGCCCTTCCTGAAATCCACAATCAGCTCTTTCATCTTACTGACATTGAGGGCCAGGTTGTTGCTGCAGCACCATTCCACTAGCTGGCATATCTCTCTCCTGTATGCCCTCTCGTCAGCATCTGAGATTCTACCAACAATGGTTGTATCATCAGCAAATTTATAGATGGTATTTGAGCTATGCCTAGCCACACAGTCATGTGTATATAGAGAGCAGAGCAGTGGGTTAAGCACACACCCCTGAGGTGCGCCAGTGTTGATTGTCAGCGAGGAGGATATGTTATCACCAATCCGCACAGATTGTGGTCTTCCAGTTAGGAAGTTGAGGATCAAATTGCAGAGGGAGGTATAGAGGCCCAGATTCTGTAACTTCTCAATCAGAATTGTGGTTTTTGATGGTATTAAATGCCGAGCTATAGTCGATGAACAGCATCCTGACGTAGGTGTTTGTGTGGTCCAGGTGGTCTAAAGCCGTGTGGAAAGCCATTGAGATTGCATCTGCCATTGACCTATTGTGGCGATAGACAAATTGCAATGGGTCCAGGTCCTTGCTGAGGCAGGAGTTCAGTCTAGTCATGACCAACCTCTCAAAGCATTTCATCACTGTCGATGTGAGTGCTACCAGGCGATAGTCATTCAGGCAGCTCACATTATTCTTCTTAGGCACTGGTGCAATTGTTGCCTTTTTGAAGCAAGTGCAACTTTTGACCGTAGCAGTGAGAGGTTGAAAATGTCCTTGAATACTCCCGCCAGTTGGTTGGCACAGGTTTTCAGAGCCTTACCTTCGGGACCTTCCACCTTGTGAGGGTTCACTCTCTTTAAAGACAGTCTAACATCGGCCTCTGAGACGGAGATCACAGGGTCATCAGGTGCAGTGAAGATAGTGTTGAGTTCATCTTGTAGTTCATCGCTGCCAATCATGCTATTGGGGGTTTTGCTTTGTAGGAAGTAATATCTTGCAAATCCTGCCACAGTTGTCATACATCCAATGTCACCTCCACCAACCTCGTTCGAAATTGTCTCTTTGCCCTTGAAATAGCCCTCTGCAATTCATACCTGGTTTTCTGGTACAGACCTGGGTCGCCAGACTTGAATGCCACAGATCTAGCCCTCAGCAGACAACGTACCTCCTGGTTCATCCACAACTTTTGGTTTGGAAATGTACAGTAAGACTTTGTGAGTGTGTCTGTGAGTTAGGGAGTGGCACTCCACTGCAAGTTAAATAGTTCCCCACATTACGACACTGACTACTCATCATAATCAATTAACTGTGAAGTGTTCTGAGACCTCATGAAGGCATGAAAGATTTTCTACATGTGCAAGTTCTTTCCATTCGTAATGGTTGCTCTTCCAAACACACAGACCTTGATTGGTAGTCAACATTTTCAATATCTAAGATAAACAACTTGGCAGCAGAATATCCGACAATTCTCATTTTCCAGCATGTTAGTCTCTTTACTTACTGGTGTTTTGGTTTTAAACTTATGTTAAAATGCTACTGTTTAACTTCTCGCAGATCTTCTAAAAGATAGTTCTTTTCAGAGATGCTGGAGACTTAATATCCAATGCCAAATCCAACATCATTATGTTGTGAAGTTGTAAATGTAACCAGGTGACCTTTGAATATCATTTTTTATTGTTAAAGTGCATTTATGTGTTCACCTTGGTAATGCTAAAATAGCTGCCTGTGCCTTTAAGAGATGTAATTTTGCACAGGTGGAGGAGAACGAAGAGTTGCCATGTTCTAGGAAGGACGATGCTTGAATGTTTTTCCCAGGTTTGGCGAGGAAAGGTGAATAATATGTGATAATATCCATGTAAATTCGTTTATACTTGTTTGTAAATCTAGAATACCAGTAATTTGACCGGTTTTACATGTGGATGCTTTAGATTTTTGCGAGTAAATTGATCAGCACTGGATAGCATGATTGCAAAGTTCCTTAATCAGCCTATTAGGTTAGTCTTTTTAGTAATTCAATGACAAGGCAATATATTGTAAAAGTTTATTTGTCTTTCTTTGTTGTTTCATGACCGAATGAGAATGTAACAGAGTAATGTGAATGTGTTAATCTCTGTTCACGCAGCGTGAGCGAGGAGAACTCATTTCAAGGTCTAGCCTATACGTGTTTGGAAGTTAAGCATGTGTGTGCCAAATGTGAGTTCATCTCTTAGTTAAGATGAGATGTATTTATTCATATTTTCGATGGTGTGTATAAGATACAGGGTTGGTGGGATTCTAATGTTGTTTGTATTGTTTTTTTTAGATTTGCCACTACCGTATTGGTTTTGTATATTTTGTTGTAGTTATTTTCATACTGCATACGTAGCAAGGGTGTGGTCTGAAGTTGAGCTGAGATTGTAATGGCGGGAACTGCTTTTTTATTCATTTTTTTGTTTTTATTTTGATACCCTCTTTCTGCAATAAAGCATCTAAAACAGATAAGGGAATTTAAGACCCAAAAAAGTATTTGTTGTCCTGCGTGTGTATTTTTCCCCAGGTTACATAAGCAAAAGTCTTTCCAGACATTTTTAAGGGTTTTGGCTATTCATATTGCAATAGTTGCTGCTAAATATTGAATATGCATAAAATATTAAGCCCAGTCAATCTGAGGTAACTAAGTTCAAAAAGGCAGCATTTTAAAGTGATCAATCATAAAATTGATTAAAAAATTTTTAAATCAGCTGCCCTTTGGCACCACTGAATCAATTCTTCAAAAATCTTGGTAATGCCTCATATAAATTCTGATTTGTTTTAATTGAAATCCATCAAAAATGAAACTGCCAGAAATACTATTTTGACATAAGCATTCTTTCTATTTATTCAACCTTTTAGGGAGCTGGACCATGTTAAGGTCAACTTTTTTCCTGTCCCTGATTGCCCTTCAGAAAGTAATTGTGAGGTCTCGTGCACCATTATAGTCATACTTGAGAAAACCCTCAACCCATGTTGCTAGAACAGAGAACCAAGATTGACCAGCAACAATACGAAGCCAGTAATAGAGAGACATATAACACTACAGCACAGAAACAGGCCCTTCAGCCCATCTGGTCCATGCCAAATTACTATCTGCTTGGTTGCATCAACCTGCTCCTGGACCATACTCCTCCCATCCATGTTCCTATCCAAATTTCTCTGGAATGTTGAAATTGAACACATTTCCATCACTTCCACTGGCAGCTTGTTCCACACTCTCACCAGCCAGGATTTAGCTAGGGATGAATTTAGGGATAGTAATATTTGTTGGAGAAGCCAATTGCCTGACACTTATGCGATACAGTGGTTTCTTGCTGCTTATCAGCACGTGTTTGAATGCTGTCTGCTTCATGATGTACATAGGTTTATTTGCTGAGGATTGGGAATAGAATTGAATATTGTGTGATTACAAGCAAACAATGACCACTGATGACATGATGATGGAAGGAATTGAAACTGGTTGAGTCCTGACAAGTTCCTGAGCTGCGATGATTGACCTCCAACACCATTCTCTTTTATACAATAACTCCAGCCACTGGGGTACTTTAGAGTACACTTGTCACAATGGCACTATTAGTTCTCATTAGTATTGTTAAATAGCTAAGTTCTGCTTCTAAATAATATAATGCACCTTGTAGAACACTGATTGTCAGCATACTTTGAAAACTAGCAGTCAGAAAAGTGCAGGATGGAATATGGGGTACTGCAAGGAATTATGATCAATTATGCGCTTTATATGCCGGTTAATGTCATTACTCAGCCTTTATCTCTACCACTCTTCTGACAACATGCATCAGGCAAAAAATGGTGAAAGCATCTCTGGAGGTTGACCTTTATCTGAAACGATTAATAGACTCCTGCAAATGGCCATGAATATTATCTGTAACCAGATAAGGGTTCCAGACTGATCAGACAAGAAGAACCCACACTCCTTCCGTATTATAATTGAAGACAATATGTGCATAAAGGTTACAGCATGCCACGTTATTATATTACCGAAACGTTGTTCAAACAACTTTGGGGGAAAGAAAGTGTGCTAACACCAGAAGTTCTTAGTTACCAAGTGACTAGTCAGCAGATAATGCAGGGTTAAGAATAAAATATTAATCCAGAAAAGAGACATGAGTATAGAATGATAAAAAGGTATAAACAAATGTATTATTTTGCTATGAAAATGTTTGTTTACAAAGCTGCTATCAAGTTGCTTTGGCAACAGATTGAATTTATTTGTACTCTATATTGGCCTGTGGACATAAACTGCTCTTGTTAATGTAGCTCTTTGAAGAAAGCATTCCAATTGCAACAATATTATTAAGACAGTCATACATATGACTCAAAAGCATTTTCACTGTATACTCGTACAAGATGTATTTGACCTTAACAATAGTGTCTCAAAGTCAATGTTCTACAGACAGGGCAGGAACAGTTTTACAGGTTCACATCAGTTGTGACATTTACTGTGAATATGATTGGACCCACTATTTCAGTGATTTTAAACAGGACAGATTACGTCTAGGGACACAGGAACTGGTTGGGTTGAATGGAACCTCAAACACATTCTTATCAGTGTGATCCTTCTCCATATATCCCTTAATACCAGTAGCTGGTAATCAGTATTAGATGTAAAATTAAGAATTGACCTTACATCAGTTGGTGCTCAGACATGCTATCCTTAACCATCAACTCTTGTAGTTTCCCAACAGTAGATGTCCAGCTAATTGTTGTATAATTTACTGGTTTCTGTCTTTTACCTCTCTTAAAAGTAGCTTGCCATCAAGCAATCCTTAGAACATTGATTTTAGGGCATTAACTGACACTGGAATGAGTGATCTGACATAGCTGAGTCCTTGCTTTTCACTGTTGTTTTTTTCCTGATCATAATTTGATTTAATTTTGATTATTTTTCCTTTCTGAATGCATTATTAATTTCAGGTTAACTGGCAAAATATAATAACATTTCCTTATTTTCATTTATAGTATTCTCATTATCAGTTTGAGGTCCCCACATTGCTTCTGAACACACTGCATTTCCTAATGCAGTAATTTTCACTTATTCTACTCAGCAGAATCAGTATGACAATCTTTTGGCTTTCCCTGTTACTGTTATTTCACTGTTACTACATATCTCAATATGGTATTGAACCATTTCATTTTGTTGTTTTTGGATTCCACCTGTGAAGTCTCTACTTCTTATT
Organism: Hemitrygon akajei; assembly: GCF_048418815.1. Lineage (NCBI taxonomy): Eukaryota > Metazoa > Chordata > Chondrichthyes > Myliobatiformes > Dasyatidae > Hemitrygon > Hemitrygon akajei. The sequence continues at coordinate 46,706,563 of NC_133141.1, forward strand.
AGTCTTTTGTCTGTGTAATGAAACTTCTCTAATTGCTGAAGTTATTCCTGGCTAAGTCATTGCTATTTCTTCCCCTTTATCTTCCCCTCACTTCTCTAACCTGGTGTATTCGATAGTGTTGCAGTTATTTCTCAGTGAGGTCATCCTTTATATTGCACTTGTATCTGCAGATTATTCAGATTTTTTAACCCATTATTTGCACAAAAACGTGTTTGGACACCCCTGCTCAAATGGGTTCCTCAGACATTACTATTTTCTTTTTCCAGTTTTAATTACATATATTAATTATCCCTTTAATTGTAACGCCTAAAGCACGCATTTTGGCTATTATTTTACTCTTCCATTTTTTTCAACTATTATGAACTATCTTTTCCTCCTAAGCCCACACACTCCTCATCACTCTCGACTCTCACTTCAACCATGCCATTTGATAAACTCCCCATGTTTGTGCTATCTATTCTTTCTCTGAACCTTCAACCATGAGCTAAGAACTAAATTGAAAGAAAAAACCTCAAAGGTAAAAAACTGAATTAATAATTGAACTCCGTGTAAAGTGGCATGCAGTCCTGAAGAAGGTTCTTAGCCTGAACCATTGACTGTTTATTCCTTTCCATAGAAGCTGCCTGACCTGCTGAGTTCCTCCAACATTTTCCAGCGTCTGCAGAATTTCTTGTGTTTTTGCCATTTAAATCAGCAGATTAAAGAGGTGGATCAATCTGTTTGAAGGAGATGATGGAAAAGAAGAGTTCCATTTCTTGGAATTCTGATACCAGTAAGGGGATAAGAAAGGTGACAACCAGAAGCATCTAGTTTTTATTACTCTACAAGCAGGAAGCAGGACATCTTACTTACTCTTCCCTATGTGACTAGAATCTATGATAACAAATAGATCTTCACTCTCCCCTTTCCAATATTTTTTAAATTTCCCTCACCTGAGCATCAGAGATGCAACACATTGTGAAACTCCATACTCCACTAACAAAGAGTACTCCCCATCCCTGTTCCCAATTCCCTACAACAGCCACCTTTTCTCATCCTTCCAGGCAGCCTTTTGCTCTACAGTTAATATTATGGCTGTTCTTCCAAAAGTCCTTATTCTTCTTTTCACAGTTATTACGTGTATTTGTATCTTTAGATAGGGGATCTTATTGTTTATTATGCTCATTGGCGACATTGATTAAAGATTTAACCGTATTACAAAATTAAAGTAAAATCTTCTCTCATTTCTAATTATGAATGGAAAACCTGGTAGAGTCTTCTGGAATGAAGCAGTAGAAAATACCCTGACACGTTGCCTGGGAAGAGAGCAGAAAACTTAATGCTGTGTGCATTGTTTCCCTGTCATTTATTATTGCTGGTACTGAATATCTAAGTATTATGTCCACCAGCTGCCTGCATAGAAGACTTCAGGTTATCTCAAAAGTGGAATGCAATGGGGTGCTTAGAATCAAAGCTATGTCAATCAGCACAGAAATACGCTCCTTGGTCCACCAACCATTAAGTATACATGCACAGTGATCCTGCCATAATCCTGCCTTTTATACTTCCCTCTCAGCATTCGCCCCTCCCCTGATTCTGGCACTCACTCACATACCCAGGAAAAATTACAATGACCAATTCATCTGAAACCCCCAGATTTTTGGAATGAGGGAGCAAACCCGTAGAGTCACAGGGAGAATGTGTAAACTCCACGTAGATAAAACAGGAGGTCAGAATTGAACCCAGATTGCAGAAGCTGTGAGGAAGCAGATCTATTAGCTGTGCCATGGTGAGAGCCAACTAATTCCTTAAGCGAAACATGAAACACGAGATGAAAACAAAATTGATCTCTGTTCTGGTAATTACACTGTGGTAGGGCTGGAATTGCCTTACAGAAAATAGATTGCTTAATGTCAATCATTTAACTTTCCCAATATGCTAAAGTTCTTACACAAGCCTCTGGAAACACACCAGTTCTCGAGTTCCACATTCCCAGATTTCACTCAGAATTTTAGGTACAGCCTTATAGCTGTTAATCAAAAATTATGACATGCAGGCACACTGCCTCGTAAATATTAGAAGAGTTAGTTCACGTTAGTTCTGTCTATCTGATAGAGCCTGTTGAAATTTTAAAATTTAAATTTCAGGAGGCTGTTCTGTTTCTGAAATAATGGAAAGTAACCTAGTGAGAACCATGAATGTCAATCAGTGGTTGAAACATGTTGCAAGATGCTGTGATTGTGAAAACAGAACAGCAGGGATATTTAATGAAAATAAAGTTTTTGATGTAGGATACTTGAGAAATCTAACATATGAAGGATACACAGATCAATTCTGGTGATAGTTGCCACTAATTCAATGAATGTTTACCAATGAGACATATAACTTCTGTCTTAGCTGGAGGGCATCTCACCTCTGAAAAACAAAAAAACTGCAGGTGCTGGTAATCAATTCTGATGAAGGGTCTTTGACCTGAAGCATTAACTGTTTTGCATTCCTAGATATTCCCAGGTCTGCTGAGTTTTTATAACATTTTCTCTTTATTTCAAAATTACTGTATAACTTTTAACTTCCATAGAATTAGAAATGCATTTGATAGGATTTGAAAGTTGTAGACAGGACTCATTTTCATTTCAATGATGAGCAGAACTTCGTAATTTAATGCAGGACACTTGCAGCTGAGTGCATACAGAAAGATTGTGCTTTGTTACTATAAGACATAGGAGCAGAATTAGAGCATTTGGCCCATTGAGTCTGCTCCACCATTCCATCATGACTGATTTATTTTCCCTCTCAACCCCATTCTCCTGCCTTCTCCCCATAACCTTTGATGCCCTGACTATCAACCTCTGACTTAAATATGCCTAATGACTTGGCCTGCACAATCATCTGCAGCAATGAATTCTTCGAAATGCCAGTGACTACAGGCCCAGAGCCACCAAATATTCCATATATGTTAACCCTTTCATTCCTGGGATAAACCTTGTGAACCTCCTCTGGACCCTCTCCAATGCCAATGTATCTTTTCTTAGATAAGGGGCCCAAAACTGCTCACAATACTACAACTGAAGTCTGACCAATAACTGATAATGCCTCAGCGTTACATCCTTGATTTTGAATTCTAGTCCTCTTAAATTCAATGCTAACATTGCATTTGCCTTCCTTACTATCAATTCAACATGCCGGTTAACCTTTAGAGTATCCAGCAAGAGGGCTCCCAAGTTCCCTTGCACCTCAGATTTTTGAATTTTCTCCATTTAGAAAATTTATCCCTTCTACCAAAGTGTATGAATTATGCTATTTTCCATCTGCCACTTCATTGCCCATTGACCAAATCTGCCTAACCCCTTCTGCAGACATCATGCTTCCTCAAATCTACCTGCTCCTCCACCTATCTTTGTAAACTTGGCCACAAAGCCATCAATTCCATCATCCAAATAATTGACATACAGCATGAAAGGAAGCTGTTCCAGCATCCACCCCTACAGAAAACCACTAGTCACTGGCAGCCAATTAGAATAGGCCCTCTTTGCCTTCTGCCAGTCAGTCAATCTTCTGTCCATGCTAGTCTTTCCTGTAATGCCATGGGCTCTAATCATGTTAAGCAGCCTCATGTGTAGCATCTAGTCAAAGGCCTTCTGAAAATCCATTAAGCAATTTTCACTAACTCTCCTTTGTCTATCCTACCTGTTATTTCTACAAAGAATTCCAACAGATCTATTAGGCAAGATTTCCCCTGAAGGAAATGATGCTGACTTTGGCCTCCAAGTACCCTGAAACCACATCCTTAATGACTTGAACGTCATCCCAACTACTGAAGTCACTTGTTAAATAATACAGTGACACTTGCAATTTTCTAGTCTTCTGGAACCATTTCAGATTCTTAAAAGATTATTACTAATGCTTCCACAATTCTTCCACTACTTCTTCCAGAACTCCGGAATGTACTCCATCTGGTCCAGGTGACTTAACTACATTCAGACCTTTCAGCTTCCCAAGCACCTTCTTCTTAGTAAGAGCAACTACACTCACTTCTACACCTAACACTCTTGCATTTCTGGCATTCTGTTAGAATGACACTTGCCTCTGCCCACTTGCCTGTTCTTTCGTTACAATGAAATAACATTTCATTGGAATATTTTAATGTCTCAGGAGATAACATTTTCTTGCAGACAGATAAAAACCCTTTCCCTCTAGTTTCCCACATGCTTACTAGTAATTTAGGTCCTGAAGTGTATTGTTTATAAAATCCTTGAAAAAAATTTGCCAAGAATAGGAAAACAAAATAGATAATGCTAAGGAATATGAATTGGTTTTATGTCATGTTTGAAATTTGTGGAAGGATTTCAGTGATCCCTTAAATCTTTTATAGTTGTTGTCCCAAGATTAATATTAATGCATATTTTAATGAAATATGCTATCTATAAATTTATGTGCACATCCGGCATAATGGTTGAAATAAATTGATGTAAAAGCTAACATTTGTTTTATTAACCAATAATTGAAATTGACTTTGATATGCTAATTTTCAACTTCATGTAATAAGCCAGCAGTTAACACTGTACAAAATGGTTAGCATTAAGCTCATGTGACATTTCCAAAAGTTAAAACAAAAATGTATGTCCAAATGTAAATCATGTCATGGCTGCAAAATATGGTATAATTGACATTTACTTCTGCTTTTCTACAAAGGAAGGCCATGGAATAATTTCTCAACTGTAAAGGCCAAAGTGCTCAAGAAAAATGCCACATGTCTGATTGCCATATATAAAATTAAAGAATAATCAGCAGAGTGATCTTTATTTTACATACAGCTAATGTAACATCACAGAACCATACAACATGGACTAATATCCCACAAAAACATGGATAAGTCCCACAAAAATGTCATTCAATCCATTGTATCTGTGCTTGTTCTTTGAACGAATTATCCAATTTGTCCAATTCGCCTCCTCTTTTCCACAGACCTTCAAACTTTTACAGTTTAAGAGTATGTTCCATTTGTTTTAAAAATTTCAATCGAATCTGCTTCCACTTCCCATTCATGCAATGCATCCAAAATTATATAAACTTTTGCATTGTGCAAAATTCTTACAATTTTTTTTGTAAATCACTTTAAATCTCTGTCCTTATCTCTTTAGATCTGACACTTCATCATTGCACAATGCTTTATTGCTAGACTCCATAGTAAGTCCTGTGGCAGGAGGGAGACAGAAAGTTATGGTCTCTGTAGATTATGTTAAGAATCTAGGCCAATGTTGGTTCTCAAAATATTGTCAGAGAAAATAATTAAATTAAACTTTCAAAAATTTACTCATGACCTTGGAGTATGACAGATTTTTTTCTATTGCATTAAATGTAAATTAAAAATTGTCACAATAGGTCAGAATCCATGGGGTACAGTAATAAATATGTTTGTATTTAAATAAGACAAAATTCATTCCATTCTAATTTTCTGTGGAGTGACTGCGGCTATCTAAATATAACTTGCAAGCACTTGAAACCTTTTATTTTGCTGTTACTCAGAATTTTTATTACAAATACATATCCAATGTTTTGGGAGGCAGGTCATGATTTGGAAGATTACTATAATTGTTTCTCTTGTCAAATGTGTATTTCTAGCTAAAATTACTATTTCAGTACTCAGCATGTAACCAAGCAGTAATATCCAATTACCTGCTAAAAGAAACAATTGTTGATGATTAATGACTGTTAACAATTTCTTATTGTGGAGTTGAACATTCTGGGACAAATTCCTCCCTGAACAGTTGATACCTGAATATATAAATAATGTTTGGAGGGCAATATCACCTTGCCAGTCTACATTATCCTGCATTACTGCTCGCAAATTTAGTACTTCATTGCAGTTAATTTTGTTAAATTCTCTGTGATACTGAACTCCTCATGCAGTTTACTGCTGCCGTAAAACCAAATGTAACATGTATGGTAATTTGACAGCTGGCTAAATCAAGGTGATCGTATTTATGTGGTGAAAGTTCCCAGTTTTGGTGAGGTCTTACTTACAAAATTTGTGTAAGGAACAATACAAGGTAAATGAAGAAATTTTCCATAAATGACTAATAGGAGGAGACAGCTTACACTGATTGCTTCTTCTAGGTTTAATTTTAAATGCTTAATCTTGCTATCTGATAATATTCTTTGGTTTTTTTAAAATCTAGATTTTAGAGAAACTTTCAGTCACATTCTTGTTTTTCTTGCCTTTGCAATAAGAAAGATACAGAAATTATATCACAAACACAAGAAAAACTGCAGATGATGGAAATGCAAGCAACACACACAAAATGCTGAAGGAACTCAGCAGGTCAGGCAGCATCTATAGAAAAGAGTAAACAGCTGATACTTTGGGCTGAGACCCTTCAACACGACTGGGGGAAAAAAGGATGAGCAGTCAGAGCAAGAAGGTGGCAGGAGGGGAGGAAGAAGTATAAGGTGGTAGATGATACTTGAAACTGGGAAGGGGAGGGTGAAGTAAAGAGCTAGGAAACTGATAGGGAAACGAGATACAGGGCTGGAGAAGGGGAAATCTGATACGAGAGGGTAGAAGGCCATGGAAGAAAGGGAAGGGGGAGGAGCGTCAGAAGAAGGTAAAGGGCAGGTATGGAGATAAAGTGAGAAAGGGAAACGGAAATGGGGGAATGGTGAAGGGGGGGCAATTACTGGAAGTTCAAGAAATTGATGTTCATACAATCAGGTTGGAGCCTACCCAGACAGAATACAAGGAGTTGCTATTCCAACTTCAATGTGGCCTCATCGCGACAGTAGATGGGCCATGAACTGACATGTCAGAATGGAAACGGGAAGCAGAATTGAAGTGGGTGGCTACTAGGAGATCCCGCTTTTTCTGGCAGACGGACGGAGTGTAGGTGCTCGGTGAAGCGGTCTCCCGATCTATGTTGGGTCTCACCGAAATACAGGAGGCCACACCGTGAGCACCAGATACAGTAGATGACTCCGACAGAATCACAGGTGAAGTGTCACCTCACCTGGATGAACTGTTTGGTGCCCTGTGTGGTAGCAAGGGAGGAGGTGCAGGGGCAGATATGGCACTTGTTCCACTTGCAAGGATAAGTGCCAGGAGGGAGATCAGCGGGAGGAATGAATAGACAAGGGAGCCATTCCTACGGAAAGCAGAAAGTAGGAAGGGGGAGGGAAGGGGAAGATATGGTTGGCGGTGGGCTCCTGTTGGAGATGGTGGAAATTACATTAAATGTGTTGGCAGTTTTCATCCAGTTTAAAGATATTTCCAAAATTTGTTCTATCTAGATGGTAAAATGAACCTGAGATTTACCTCCTTGTGCAATGAATACATAGCTTCCAGTTGGATTTCAAACCACCAGGCAATCTAGGCCCTCTGCCTTCACTCTCTTCCAATTAATTTGTCTGGATAAATTACTAACCATAAACTACCCTTCTTACTCAAAGGAAAGCTGGGATGAAGTATACAGTGTAGAAGAAGCTTATGGTATCTGCTCTAAAAGAAAATAATTGACATTAACAACCCACACAATTCTATCTACACCATCTAGAGATGTATTTCCTTTGATCTATGTATTCTCCCACTCATTATATCTATTACTCCAGTTTATTTATAACACTTCCCACATGCCTTCCAAGTATTATGAATCTGTCTCACATGCCTCCTTAAGGAAATGAGGATAAAATCCACATCTTAAAATACCTAATAGGGTAAAATAAAGCCTCCAAAGTGAATTCCCTTTCAACCTAAAAAGAATAGAACAAAGTAATTCATGAATAGAAAAATGCTAAAAATCCGAGCAGATGGAGGTGCACATACATAAATTATGAGAATCTCATGGACATATTCACAGATAAATGGATTGCCAGACATGGGTGCAGGAGGGTAAATGTTATGCTATAACATTTTTGGGTTCAGTTGCAAAATGACACTGACATCCCTAAGTCTGATCATTGATCCAAGGACTTGGGATTGGATCCCACCATGAGAATATGCTTTCTTCTTTGATAACTTATTTTGGAAAAATTTAAATTCAAAGGGTTAAACAATTTTGGTGTTTAAAAAGCTTGCATCAGTAATGCTAAATTGAAAACTTACCAGATTACGCTAAAAATCTAGCTGGTTCTCTATTGTGGAAATAAAGATGCCATCCTTAGCTGGTCTGGTGTCAATTCAGACCCACCAAGGTGGTTGATTCTCACTGAATTAATTACAAGAATAATACTTCTGAAATAGTGTGCATATGAGATTTCTTCATGAGGTCTGATTTGATGAAAACAAGATATCAGCCTTATTGACTAGGAGGGGAACTAGTATCCTTGCGGGAAGACTCTTGGGGAGGGTTTCAACTAATGTGGCAGGGGGCTAGAAACCAGAATGATGGGGCAGTTGGTGTGCAAGTACAGTAAATGCAGAGTGTAGTGAGACTGAGGAAGGACAGGCAGAAGACAGGGCAAATTTGCAATCAGTGGGGTGAGTTGAAGTGGACAGAAGAGGTTATATTTGATTGCGTGCAGTATACAGAATAAGGTAGATGATCTTATAGAGCAGTTAAGAGATTGGCAGGTATGACGTTGTAGCCATCACTGAGTCGTGGCTGAAAGAAGATCATAGTTGGCAGTTCAACATCCAAAAATACACATTGTATTGAAAGGACAGGCAGGTAAGCAGAGGGGGTGGAGTGGCTCTTTTAGAAGGTGCAAGAGAGATACATCCCAAAGAAGAATAAATATTCTAAAGGCAGGGTGAGGTAACTGTGGGTAGCACGGGAAGTAAAAGACAGCATAAAAGCAAAGGAGAGGGCATATAATATAGCAAAAATTACCGGTAGTGGGAATTTATAGGATTGAGAAGGTTTTAAAAACCAACAGAAAACAACTCAAAAAAGACATAAAGAGAGAAAAGATGAAATATGAAGCAGAGGTGAGTGTCATTGCTGTCATTAAGGAGAAGGTGCTTGGAAAGCTGAAAAGTCTAAAGGTAGGTAAGTCACCTGGACCAGATAGATCTCTTCAACCTTCAACCCAGGGTTCTGAAAGAGGTGGCTGAAGAGATTGTAGAGGCATTAGTAATGATCTTTCACGAATCACTAGATTCTGGAATGATTCCCGAGGACCGGAATATTGAAAATATCACTCCACTCTTTAAGAAGGGAGAGAGGCAGAAGAAAGGAAATTATAGGCCAGTTAGCCCGACTTCAGTGATGAGAAAATCTGCAGATGCTGGAAATCCAAGTAACACACACACAAAATGCTGGAGGAACTCAGCATCTATAGAATACAGTTGACGTTTCAGGCCAAGACCCTTCATCAGGACTTTAGAGTTTGTTGGGGTCATCTTCTGTATCTGGTGCTCCTAGTGTGGCCTCCTGTACATCAGTGAGACCCGATGGAGATTGGGAGACAGCTTCGCCGAGCAATTACGTTCCATCCGGCAGAAAAAGCGGATCTCCCAGTGGCCACCCACTTCAATTCTACTTCCCATTTCCATTCCAACATGTCAGTCCATGGGCTCCTCTACTGCCATGATGAGGCCACACTCAGGTTGGAGGAACAACATGTTGTATTCCACCAGGGTAGCCTGCAACCTGATAGCATAAACATTGATTCCTCGAGCTTCCAGTAAATGCACTCCTTCCCTTCACCATACCCATTCCCATTTCCCTCTCTCACCTCATCTCCTCACCTGTCCATCACCTCTCTCTCTCTCTCTCTCTCTCTCTAAAAATGATCTGCTTTACTGCGGGTTCAGAAGTTACCTAAGAGATGCTCCTCCTCCTTCCCTTTCTTCCAGGGTCATCTACTCTCTCCTATCAGATGCCCCCTTCTCCAGCTCTTATTTTTTTTCACCTATCAGCTTCCCAACTCTTTACTTCACCACTCCTGCTCTCCTGGTTTCACCTATCACCTACCACCTTGTACTCCTTCCTCCCCTCCCCCCACCTTCTTACTTGAACTTCTCATCTTTTTTCCCATCCTGATGGAGGGTCTCATCCCAAAACATCAACTGTTTACTTTTTTCCATAGATGCTGTCTGGCCTGTTGAATTCCTCCAGCATTTTGTGTGCATATAGCTCAACTTCAGAGGTTGGGAAGATGTTGAAGTTCATAATTAAGGTTGAGTTTTGGGCTGCTTGGAAGCACATGATAAAATAGGCCAAAGTCAGCATGGTTTCATTAAGGGGAAATTTTGCCTGACAAATCTGTTGGAATTCTTTTGGGAAATAATAAGCAGCAGAGTCAGTGGATGTTGTTTACTTGGATTTTCAGAAGGCCTTTGACAAGGTATCACACATGACACTACTTAACAATATAAGAGCCCATGGTATTACTGGAAAGATACTAGCATGGATTGAAGATTGGCTGACCTGCAGGAGGCAGTGAGTGGGAATAAAAGGGGCTTATTCCGGTTGGCTGCCAGTGACTAGTAGTGATCTGCAGGAGTCGGTATTGGAAATGTTTCTTTTTACATTCCATGTGAATTACTTGGATGACAGTTTGCAGATGATATGAAGACAGATGAAGGGGCAGGTTGTGTTGAGAAAGCAGGGTGTCTGCGAAAGAACTTGGCCAGATTGGGAGAATGGGCAAAGAAGTGGCAGATGGAATATAGTGTCAGTAAGTGTATAGTCATGGATCTTCATGAAAGGAATAAAGGTGTAGACTATTTTCTAAATGGGGATTCAAAAATCAGAGATGCAAAAGGACTTGGGAGTCCTTGTGCAAGATTCCCTAAAGGTTAACTTGCAGGTTGAGTCGTGGTAAGGAAGGCAAATACAATGTTAGCATTCATTTCGAGTGGACTCTAATATAAGAACAAGGATGTAATGCTGAAAATTTATAAGGCATTGGTTCATAAGGCACTTGGAGTATTGTGAGCAGTTTTAGGCCCCTTACCTAAGAAGAGATTTGCTGGCATTGGAGAAAGTCCAGAGAGGTTGCACAAGAATAATTCTGAGAATGAAAGGGTTAATGTGTGAGGTGTATTTGATGGCTCTGAGCCTGTACTTACTGGAGTTTAGAAGAATGAGGGGAATTTCATTGAACCTTGTGGAATATTGAAAGGCATAGATAGAATGAATGTGGAGAAGATGTTTCCTATCATGGGCAAGTCAAGGACCAGAGGGCACAGCCTCAGAATAGAGGCACATCCATTTAGAACAGAGACGAGGAGGAATTTCTTTAGCCAGAAGGTGTGGAATCTGTGGAATTCATTACTCCAACGGCTGTGGAGGCCAAGTCATTGAGTATATTTAGAGCGGAAGTTGATAAGTTCTTGATTAGTCAGGATGTCAAAGGTCAAAGAGATGTTCTATCTATTCAGTCCCTGCACAAATTTAAATATAATTAACATTTTTATGCTCTGCAGTCTATTTTTATGAAATATAAAGCATGAATGAAAATGGGTGACTTGCAGTATTGACTACAAAGTTCATGATTTTCATTCAGGGTCCACTATGCATCCAATGCGTAATGTTCAGAGGGCCCTGGACACATGAACATCGCCTTCAAGATTTACAATTTAATGGCCCATTAGAGCTCAGGTTACTCCTGTAGACACATATGGCTAACACATCTGTTTCAATGTAACTTTGAGGAGATCTTCCTAAGCATGTCGCAGGCCAGCTGTACATCTAATTTGTGTGGTTCACTTTATATTATTTACTCGCTCTCTTTCCTGTTACCCCCACCCAATGCAATAACAGCACCAATGTTCTGCTTGACTCTCAACTCTTACCTGACCACATCACCTCACTCAACATCAGGATCCCTCCCCCTGCTAATCTTCCCGCTCACACACTCCAATTAGTAATTCCACCATCACTACCACCCACCCTGACTTACTGACGGACAGTGGCTCCAATCCGCCCTGTCCGATCACCTTCCCGTGCCCAATGGGCTCCCTCAGACTGTGCTCCTCAATTAGCCCCAGTCCCTTGGACCCAGATCCAGCCCAGGTCTTACAAACTGATATTTACCTATTACAAACAGGAGAAAATTACAATACACACAAAATGCTTGAGGAACTCAGCAGGCCAGGCAGCGTCTATGGAAAAGAGTACAGTCGGCTTTTTAGGCTGAGACCCTTCGGCAGGACTGAAGAAAAAAGAGGTAAGGAGTAGATTTAAAAGGTGGGGAGGAGAGAGAAACACCAGGTGACAGGTGAAACCTGAAGGGGAGGAATGAAGTAAAGAGCTGGGAAGTTGATTGGTGGCGGCGACACAGGACTGGAGAAAGGGGAATCTGATAGGAGAGGACAGAAGGCCATGGAAGAAAGAAAAGTGGGGAGGAGCATCAGAGGGAGACGATGGTTGGGCAAGGAGATGAGGTGAGACAGGGAAAAGGGGATGAGGAATGGTGAACGGTGTGTGGGGGGGGGGGGGGGGAACACCACCAGAATTTCGAGAAATCAATGTTCATACCATCAGGCTGGAGGCTACCCAGACAGAATATAAAGTGTTGTTCCTCCAATCTGAGTGCAGCCTCAACACGACAGTGGAGAAGGCCATGGATAGACATATTGGAATGGGAATGGGAAATGGAATTAAAATGGGTGGCCACTGGGAGATCCCGCTTTTTCTGGCGGACGGATCCTATATTCACCTTACATTCCAGGGTTGTGCTCTCGGGATTGCTCCCCGTGCCACATGTTAGTGAGGCCAGAACTAGGAAGATTATACAGTTTAACACATGGCTAAAAGTGGGTGGCCACCGGGAAATCCCGCTTTTTCTGGTGGACAGAGCAAAGTCGTCTCCCAATCTGCATCAGGTATGTGTGTCTATGTTGCACACTCAGAGAAAGGGAGAGGCTGATTCAGTAGCAATTCCCACTTTGTGCCTTGAATGATACTAAACTTCCAAGCACAGGCCCATCAAGCTGTTTAGAGCAGGGTTAATGGTAGGGGTTCAAGACATAAAAAAAGTTGAAAACCCCTGCTCTAGACAGTCACTGCTTGATGAAGCCCAGGTTTGGAACCTCTGGGTTATAGCATGACTGCAGGTTCAGATACTTTCAGATAGTTCAGATAGCTTTATTTATATGAGGTTCGAGAATGGTGAGTGGGAATACACCATAAGAGGTAATGATTGAAGCAGTGATTTCAGAATATGCTAAAGAGGTGATTCAAGAAAAATGGATTAATCAACTGTGGGAACAATGGGGCATGAAGGCTGTTTGCCTGGAGCATAAAATCTAAAAAGGATTGTTTTGGTTTCACTCAGAGGCACTGTTAAACAGAAGTAGTTTAAAATAGTGTAAGTAGTTAAAAAAAAACCCTAACGTTCCACTCAATTTTATTTTTTAAAGTCTCGTAGAAATGAAACATTTTAAAGATTTAATGGCAGTTTATTCTGTTTACTGACTCCCAAAACTCATTTGCTGATTGTCTGCATGAAATTAACTGTGGTTTAAAGGTATTGATTTATTTATTAATCTGAAAATGTCGTTTTACCAATATGCCACATGCTTTAATTGCTTACATTTCCTGCTTCCCAGAAATGGAATAATTGTGCTCAATTGTTTAACAGAGTACTAAATGGGAATTTGTTGCATTTCGTCTTGGTTGGCCAGTTTTGTATCTCATAAACCCTCTGGTCGATGAGGAGCTTAATGGGTGATTTTTATTCCAGGCTCCTTGGATATAACATATGAATAGAGACTTTCAACCATAATTGGCAAAAATTGCAATCAGGGTAAGTCAATACCAGATTAACACTGCTGCAGCAGAACTAAAACAGTTACTCAAAATCTTTCAAAATCTTGTTCCTCCTTGACCTACCAGTCATTGGTTATATGAATAATTTTGTCAGTGTCTGTTTGAGCAGTGTTTCTATAAAATGTCAGTTATGATGAATACCCAGATTAGCCCTGCCACTCCCAAATGCAGTTGTTCGTCTGTCCTGAGATTAATCATGACACTAAGGTCAACACAAAGCATACCAATACATTTGGTATGCATTAAAAACATCTCTTTCCTGTGGGAGGTAAATCTTCACATGCACCCTTGCTTTACACTAAACAGAACCAGTGAGAACAGTTCAGAACCCAACAATTTAGTGCAGTAAGTTTCTGCTTGACAATACCTCCTGCCAGCCGATTCTGTCCTCTGTGTGACTGTGTTAGCGGAAGGCTGTGAGGGAAGGGGAATGATATTCATACTGTTGATTTGGGGTGGGCGGTGTGACTGATATGGCTAATTATTACTGTCTGCAGCATATTTATCTGCTGAGAAACTGTAATCCATAACATTACTCATTAACCGAATGACTTGTGCAAGTAGCATCAAGGGCATCAGTCCAAGAGATTTCTGAAAGGGTTTTGCAGTTTCTAAGGTCACTTTTGATACATTGCATAGAATGTTAACAACTTTAGATGATGTGTTCCTTCTAAATGACTAATGAAAGCCAACAAACAAAAAAAGAATAGAAGATTGAATGACCAGCCAATGCCCTTTTTCTAAGGAGGCAATGACTAATACCAGGGAGATAAATTTAAGGTGAGGAGTGGAGGAAAGCTTAGGGGAAATGTCAGATGTAGGTAGTTTTTTTTTTACACAGAGTGTTATGTGTCTGGAATGCATGACCAAGGGTGGTGGTAGAGGCTGATACATTAGGGATGTTTACAAGTCTTGTAGCTAGGCGCATGGATGAAAGAACAATTGAGGGAAATGTAGGAGGGAAGGGTTTGATTGTGGAGTGGTTTAAAAGGCTGGGATAACATCGTGGGCTGAAGGGCCTGTAATGTACTGTTCTGTGATCCACAAGGAAAGAAAGAGATATGAGTTAACTAACATGAATCCATACACTATGAACTATTTCCTGCATTACCATGGACTTGTTTCTGATCTTTTTTTGCACTGATGTCTTGTTTGCAGTCTTTTCCTTAACTGTCTTGAATAATTTATGTATAGTTTATGTTCTTGTGTTGTCTGAATCTATGTGCCTGTGATACTACAGCAAGCAAGTTTTTCATTGTACCCGTACCTCAGTGTACTAGTGCAAATAACAACTCACTGAGCAAGAGATGGTCTTGCCAGTGGCTCTGATAGACAGTTGCAAGTAACTTAAAAACCAGACTAGCTTTTAATGAACATTTTCCCTTTCTTAGACTGTTGACCTTCTAGTCAGTGTTGTAATCTGGGGAAAAAAATAGTTCCAGGAAACAGGAGGAATAGATTAATGTTGCATCCTTCACGATGTGAACCCTAAACTCTGCCACCTAGAAATTAATTTCAATTAAGTGAGTTGTAATGGAAGAAATAATCTGTTTTTGGAAGAAGTGAGTACAAAGCACTACTCTTGCTACTGGAACATGTAGTGCTAATGAATGGAGCTGACATCCATTATCAAGGTAGTAAAAGCAACAATACGAAGTTAGATCATAAGACATAGGAGCAGAATTAGTCCATTTGGCCCATCAAGTCTGCTCTGCCATTCAATCAAGGCTGATCCTTTTTCCCCTCCTATAAGACATAGGAGCAGAAGCAAATTGAAGCCTGATCAGCTTTGACTCATTCTCTCCACTCCACTGGTTTTGTTATACAGCATCAACCAAACATCAGGAGTACAAATACATCAAAACAAAGATCTCTGATCACCAGCATTCGAAAGTTAATACCAGATCTTAAGCAACCTATCATATTGGCTTTAGCTGTCACTGAAATATTAAAGATGAAGTTTAAAAGCCTCAGCTGATCCAATGAAATAACTCCCACCATCTACACTATAGGCAGTTCTTGTGAAAATGCTCACATTGTGATTTGGAAAAGCAAAATCTCTCAACCCAGAGTTAAATATGGTTCTATGCCCGAACACTGTTGGTGTGGACTCCTGACACAAGCTGATTCTGAGTTTGATTTTTACCCTCTGCCTCAGCATTAAATAGGAGAGGGCATTCCACGCTTGAGAAGTAAAGAGAGTGTCTCTTGATTTTCAATAGAAGTACAAATGTCAATAGAAATGAAATTAAGAATGATGTAAAACCAGTTGCTATCATCAAAATGCATGATCACACAGTCAACATCCGTTGCCCTGTCTTCTGCATTAGACATGTGCTTTCCCTTTCAACATACTCACCAAGTAGAGGCACTGTGCAGAGCTCTTGGTTTAAAAAAAGCAATGCAGTAGAAATCCTCAGTCGTTTCTACTGCAAGGATGAAATAAGAGCACTGGACTCAGTTTAATTCCTCCCACAAGGCCATTTCAAAACATTCACCGGAAATGAGGATCCAGTATATCATTTTCCCCTTGTTCCAACATACTTCTTGGTTTACAAATACATATAAATATAGGTGAATCATAGTACTGAATAGAAATGAAAACAATGTAGTCATGATTAGCAAATGAAAATTAAACAAGATCTAAAATGATCTATAAAATATTGACAGTTGAAGAATGTAGTGGTTCTTGACCCAAACGCAGGAGCAGCAGAGATGATTTAGCGGTGAGCAAGAACTTTAATAATAAGCTATGAATTAACAAGCCATGTGGGGCCACAAGGTGAGAGAGAACGAAAACTTAATACAACACAATAACTGAAGGCTTGGAGCAAGAGGTTGAGGCTGACTGATTCAATGGCTGAACAAGGATTGTGGAGGAGCTGGATTTAAGTAGGTTGCAGGTGACTCCTGTTAGTTGGGTGAAAACTGGGAGGAGACTGCACGAGCAGGCCTGACAGGCAAATAGAGTTTAATCTAAACAAGTGTGTAATGATGCATTTTGGGAGGTTAAATGTAAGAAGAAAGTATATAGTAATTGATAGGACCCTTATGAACATTGACTTACAGGGGGATCTTGGGATGCAAGTTCAGAGCTCCCTGCAAGTGTCAATACAAGTGGACAGGGTGGTGAAGAAGGCATAAGGCATACCTGTCTTTATTGGTTGAGTTGAATTGAATTGACTTTATTACTTACATCCTTCACATACATGAGGAGTAAAAATCTTTACGTATGTCTCTGTCTAAATGTGCAATTTATAGTAATTGGTTGGCATATTAAGTTAAAAGTTGGTCACTTGCAGCAGTGTAAAAGTTTAGTTAAGCACCAGTTAGAATACAGTGTGCAATTCTGTTCACTGCAATGAGATGTGGAAGTTTCGGAAACGTTGCAGAAGAGGTTCCACAGAACGATGCCTGGATTGGAATGTATTACCTATAAGGAGAAGATGGACAAGCTTGGATAGTTTTCTCTGGAGTATTGGAGGCTGAGCGGCAACAAAATAGAAAGAGGTATATCAAATTGTGAGGGGCATAGATAGGATAGATGGTCAGTATATTTTTCCCTGGGTGGAAATATCAAATTCTACAGTTTAAGGAGAGCAAAGGGAAAGTTTAAAAGTGATATGTGAAGCAAGTTTGCACAGAGTGGTAGTTGCCTAAAACATCCTGTTTTAGGAGGTGCTAGAATTAAATAAGATAGCAATGCTTAAGAGGCAAATACATGAACATGCTGGAAATAAAGGGATACAGACTATGTGCATGCAGATAGGATTTAGTTTAGATTGGCATCATTGTTAGTACAACTGTGATGAGCCAAAAGGCCTGTTCCTGCAAGGTACTGTTCTTTTCCGTTCCAAAGATGAGATTGCTGTCATGTAACCCTGATATAATGTATATTTGGACACAATCGGTAAAAGACATTCACATAAAATGCTATGTATAACACAATGTGAGCTATTATTAATTCTTCACATTGCAAAGGTAAAATGGGTTTGGGACCTATTTAAATAAATATTTTGCTCTGCGTTAAAATTCAGTCTAATCGTGACCAAGTTATTGCAATATTGCTCAAATTGCTCGATCCACAATATGAACATAAAATTTTATTTGTATATACATGGGAATTGCGACTAGTGAGACCAGCATTTTTCACCCTTTACTATCCTTGAAAGGAAAATTGTGGCTATCTTGCTATTGAACCACTACTGTCCACGTGATTTCAGAGTTCTCTAAGTAGCATTAAGTTTGGGGCTCCAGGATTTTGATCCAGCAACAACAAAGACACTGACGTTTGTCCAAGCTGGAACAACTTGAGATTCAAAGGAGGTTGTTGTGGTCCTGTGTACCTCTTGCCTCTGTTATTCTAGGTGATAGAGATGTTGTAGAAGTCATTTTGTCAACAATAATTTGTGGTGTGCTAGTAGTGGAGGAGTAGAAATCTCAAGATAATGGATGCTAAATTAGTACAAGATTGATTAACAGATTAAATGGACTTTTAGACAAGGAAATAAAGATTAAAAATGCAGAATTACTTAACAAGATAGATAGTAGACAGCCATCGATCCCAGGGGCTCATGGGTTTGCAACTCTGGTGGACTGTCTCCTCACCAGGGTGGGAAGATTTGAAGAACCAGCTATTGTCCATGCAGTGTGTCCCCCTCTCCACACCACTGATGTGGTCCAAGGGAAGGGCAAGCGCCCATACAGCTTGGCACCAGTGTTGTCACAGAGGTTGCCAGAGTGAAGTTGTAAACAACATCAAACTTCCATAGGGACCCCGGCTCCGTATTTCTTCCTCGGGGTTTACTCCCGAAGCCTTTCCCATGGGTGGGTATGGCCACAAGACAGCAGAGTTTTAAAATAAGAGTTTAATAAGAGTTTTCCTTCTCCTAGGCAGGCTGCCGTCCAAGGCTGACAAGCCCCACCTGCCCAAATACTTAACAAAAAGGTGCAATATTTGACATTATTTCTGCATAGGTCATTTAAGGTTCCTTAACCTACCCTTCCACAATCCCCCATTCATTTATTTTCGTAAAAGTTAACCGAGTTTAAAATGTCAGGAAGTTTCTGGAATACTGTTATGAATGTCAAAAAGTGAATCAGGTAAAACTGCAATGCAGCCTACAGGAAATGAAGTTATTAAGTCCATGAAAGTGCACGACAGGTTGAAACAAAAATTACAATACCAAAGCTGTAAAGTTCATTGCTGCTTCTTGTGAGGTACAAATTATGATGTAAATATAGAAAGTGCTCAACATATTCAACAGAGCAGACAACATCCATGGAGGGAAAAACGGAATCAACATTCATAAGAAGTTGAAAAGTGAGAAAGTAGTGTGTTTTAAATTGTATAACAAGATTGCTCCAGACTGATGACTATCAGTTGCTAGAACTGCTTTAAGATCATGCTGCTAGGAGCAACTTATACTTTTTTTTTCTGTTCAATGATTTTTAACTTACAAGGAAACGCACTGCTCACATTAAAATGATCCATTGATGGGGCACAGCACTGTTCTTGGTGTGAGTTTGAACGCTGTTCAGTCAGCAGTAAAATCATGATGTTTTTTCTAGTTATGCATCGTATTTTTTGCAGGCCTCTTCACAGTGCATTGGGTAAATAAACTCACTAAGTATCAAAATAAAAATAATAGCAGTAATTCAACAGTAACCTTAAAACTTAATTTGTGTGCTTTTAAATGCCTTAACCTAATAAACAGAGTTCTGATTGCCATTATACAACATCAAAAACTCAGACTATGTCATTCTCATTTGTCAGGGTTTATTTCATTATGGTATGACCTTGAAATTCTAATGGGACATCAAGTGGAAGCAAGGACCCAAATGAATCATTCAGGAAATTGTGGCCATGTGTGCTTTTTAAGCACTTTTAGAAAATTATATGACTATATTTATTTTTATCAGAACATAAATTTTGATTTAACTTTATCTGAAGTACTGATTACTGTCAATCCAATGAAACATCCAACAAAATTGTCTATATTACCTGACTGGTAACTATCCTAGCATATGGACATCAATGAGGCCTCACTGTATTCTCTTCTTGAACCCTAAATCACAGAATATTGTCATTTTAATGGAAAATATTTTAAGATTTTTACCAAAGTAAAGATAAATTGTTCAAGTAAGCAAGCTTATGCAAAAATAGGCTAGTCTCAAAACGTGCAGTGGTTTCGGGTTAATTGGGACATATAGTGCCTTCCCCAATTAACTGGAGCTTCATGGAAGAAGTTAAAAGGTATAAAAAAAGACAAACTGAGTAACAAATTGTGTATTTAAATGAAATACAAAGCAAGTTAGAACACTACCAATAGTACTATAAAACTGTGTATTAGTTCCTAATAGTTATTGACAGAAGAATTCATCCAGCGTACACAATGAACAAATCAGCACAGATAATGGACTGCATTCATACAATACTAACACCGATTGCATCCTCCATCTTCATTGTTATTGTAATGTTTCAGATGATTGTCAACATCTGCAAATTCTTAATAGTTCCTAGCTTATTGAAGTTGTGAAATTGTTTGATTTTCACTCCCGGCTATTTCTGGCATCTCCAAGCCTGAATGCTTGAAACCACAGTGAGCAAAATAGTTTGGAATTATCTTACTGCTTATTTCTCCTCAAATATTAGTAACAAAAATCACTGCTTTTTAAACAGAAACACACACAACTGACCCTATTTTTAAAACTGTTCCTCTACGCACAGTGTAGTGTCTAACGGCCACACAAGTGCGCACAATTGACGCTAGTTAGAACCTGTTTGGCAACAGTCTCCTGCCCCAATTAAGCAACAGAGTACCCTAAATAAACAAAGGGATTCCCAGCAATTTTCGTGATTAGTTTTTTGTTTTTTTAAGAGTTGCCCCAAATAAGCGGCTGCACCCATTAATCGATGGCCCAGGTAACCAGAATCCACTGTACTTAGAACACAGTACTTTAAGTTTCCTGGCATATTTTTAGCCTTCTGCATGAGCCAAGGTTCAGCCACATTATGGGATTGAATACTGGATTAAATATTTCATAGTGGTAATTTGGTTACATAAAATATATATCTCATCTGCTAAAAGAGTGGATTAGAAAATAAATTCTGCTTTGGTTATGTGAAACTCAAGATTCAAGATTATTTAATGTCATTTCCAGTACACAACTGTAAAGGAGAAAGAAATAATTGTTACTCCAGATCTGATGCAGCACAAACAAAAGATAAAGAACACAATAATAATTAAAAATCACAATAAATACAGTATAAATAGTGTCCATAAAGTGACGCTAGGCACAGGGGCGGCTGTACGTTCTTGACAGGAAATGATGAAGTAGTGATGGTTGGGAGTGTGGTGGGATAGGTGAGTGGGGGGGGAGGTGTTGATCAGCCTTACGGCTTTGGGAAAGTAACTGTTTTGAGTCTGGTGTTTCTGGTGTGGATGCTACGTAGTCTCCTTCCTGATGGGAATGGGACTAGTGATGTTACTGGCCCTTTTTCAACACCTTTAAGTATACATGTCTGTTATGGCACACAGGCTGGTGTTGGTGATGCATTAGGCATAGAAACATAGAAATCTACAGCACATTACAGGCTCTTCGGCCCACAATGTTGTGCTGACCATGCAACCTACTCTAGAAACTGCCTAGAATTTTCCTACTGCAGAGCCCTCTACTTTTCTAAGCTCCATTACCTATCTAAGAGTCTCTTAAAAGACCCTATTGTATCTGCCTCCACCACCTTCGCTGGCAGTGCATTCCATGCACTCACCACAATCTGCATGAAAAAGTTACCTCTGACATCTCCTCTGTACCTTAAAACTATGCCCCCTCGTGTTAGCCATTTCAGACCTGGGAAAAAGCCTCTGACTATCCACACAATCAATGCCCCTGATCATCTTATACACCTCTATCAGGTCACCTCTCATCTTCTGCCAAGTTCATGCAACCTATTCTCATAAGGCATGCTCCCCAATCCAGACAGCATCCTTGTAAATCTCCTCTGCACTCTCTCTGTAGTATCCACATCCTTCCTGTAGTGAGGTGATCAGAACTGAACTAGACCCCAAGTGGGGTCTAACTAAAGCAGTTTGAATTACCCATTGTAGAACCTTCCTGCCCACCACAGTGCAGTTTCTGTACCATGCAGTGACAAGCTTGTTGGGATGTTCTCTACTACGCATCTATAGAATGATGTGAGTATAGATGTACATAGTCCAGCTCTCGTCAGCCTCTTCAGAAAGTAGAGGTGCTGGTGAGCTTTTCTGAGTGTGTAGAATGTGTTCTGGGATCTTGAGAGGTTTTGCCAGAAGTGCAGTCCCAGGAGTTTAAAACGGCTTGCAGTTTCTACTGCTGTGTCGCCGATTGAAAGAGGGGTGTGGGTGGTGCGAGTTCTTCTGAAGTCAATAACCATCTCCTTTGTCTCATTGACATTGAGGAAGAGGTTATTTAACCCGGCGCCAGACCTCAACCTCTCTGTAGTTCGCCTCGTCATTGTTGGTGATGAGCCCCACCATAGTCGTGTCATCAGCAAACTTGGCAATGGGTATTTGGCCAGGCTGTCATGTGTGAGCAGAGTGTATAACAATGGGCTCAGCACAAAGCCCTGGGGCACCCGTGTTGAGGATGATGAGGAGGGAGGAGTGGTTATGCATGCTGTCTATTGGCTTGGAAGTCCAACACCCAGTTGCACAGTCGTGTATTTAGACCGAGAAACAGAAGTTTGTTTGCCAAGGCCTGAGGAACAGTAGTGTTGAGTGTTGAACTGAAATCCAGAAACAACATTCTGACATAGTGTCCTTGTTTTCTAAGTGTGTCAGGGCAGTTCTGTTGGTAAGCATATTGGTGGGCTTAATTCTTCGTGTTCACTTTGGCTGGATTTCAATAAATCAAGCAGAGAAATTGAGAAATTGGAGAGAAGTATACTTCTCAATCCTAAATCCTACAGTTGAAAATTTCTCCATACCTGTAACCAGTGCCTTTAACTGAAAGAGTGGGATAAGTAATTGCCCCGTACCTACAGAATATTACTGGCTCCACTTCAGGATGGATCGGGGTGCTGGGATATGCCTCAAACAGCAAGCAGGCCAAATGTAATTTTAGACAAGTCCTTTGTCCTAAAGCTAACAGGGGCAAGATTAATTTATGTAAAACTATTTCCACCAATGTAAGTCTACCCTCCTTTTATGTGTGTCTTCCCCCTTTTGGGATCACTATGTAATTAGATTTTCATTCCGTGGGACGAGTAAGCTTCCTTCTGTAAACAAAACACAACAGGACCAAAATCAAACCCCCTGTGCTAAGGTGGATCTTATTATCCCTTCATTGATTTTCCCATTTTATCAAAATCCTGGGAGTCACTTTTGACTAGAAACTTAACTGGACCAAACACATAATATTGTGGCTACAAGAGCAATTCAGAGGCTGGGAATTCTGTAGCAGGAAACATACTCTCTATCCATCTAAAGTCTTTCCACCATTTCTTATGGATAAATCAAGAGCCTGATTGTGATAGTGAATATAATTTACAGTATGTAATAATATATACAAGTGTGTGTATAGCTGACAGTTGCTCTCCTTTATTCTAGCAGAGGTCATGGTGCCTTCAGGGAGGGATGGAGGGAGGGAGGAGGCAGGGATTTGTCATGTATCTCTGTTTTGACCTTTGGCAGATCCACTTTAGTTTGCAGAACTGTGCATTCAACAGATTTGAAGACAAATAGACTCTATGAAGTACAAAACTCATCCTCCACCATCTTTTCCACATTAAGATAGAGAACAATGATAGAATAAACGCCACTTCCTTGAATGAGGACCTTGTTCCAAAAACAGAGCCCAACGTCATCCAAGATAAACACAAGAAGTTCTGCAGATGCTGGGAATCCAGAGCAACACACACAAAATGCTGGAGGAACTCAGCAGGTCAGGCAGCATCTATGGAAAAGAATAAACAGTTGACGTATTGGGCAGAAGATAGTTTGATTTACAATCCATCTATTATCTGAAACTGGGGTTTTTGTTTTACCCGGTTGTTGTCTGATAAAATAGATGACTCCTTTAAAGTGGTAATGGAGCTTATGTCATTTCATCTCTGACAGCCTTGTAAGGTAATGGCAATGTTCCAGGGATGTGCATAAGCTGTCAGCTTGCATCATTACATGCAGGCACTTACTCCAGCATCATGTTGTGAGGAAAATCAGAGCAGTTACCCACAGGTTTCTATATTTTAGATTCAGGTTTGCATACTTGTTAACATAATTATATTCAGATGTTTAATTATCAACAGGATATTTAACAAACACCCTCTTACAGTATAATAACTCCCCTTAAATTAAACATAGGCACAAAATAAAATCAACTGAAGTGAACAGTACCTTTATCAAATATATTTAAAATATGTTTCGGTCTCACACTCTGAAGCCTTCCTACTTCATGAGGGAGGAAAATACTTGCCATTTCCATTTATTATCTTCCCCAATGTTACACTATTTACAGATCTGACATTAAACTTACATATTTGAAGGAGAAGCAGATTGTTAAAATAAAGTCCATTTATTAATATTCATATTAGCCCTACTTTGTGATTGAAATAAAGTAATTTGTCTGTGTACTGCAGGGCAGCGCATTACAGTTCAGCAAGACAGCATGTTTTGGGGATTTGTGTTTAGAAAAGGCTTTGGAAGGAACAGTTTCTATGATATCATAAAGCTTCACTTTATTTCTGGGTTTTTTTTTCAGTTTTATACTGTATATCCTCACTCAGTATTCAAACCCATAAAATTACCCCAGTGATGCCTCACTCCTGTGCAGGTGAATAAATTGAGAACATGGTTAGCGATTTATAACAACTTATCTGTGCAAGATTCATAATCTACTATTTATGATAAGCAGTCATCACTTGCTTAAAATTCTCCATGCATTTTCAATCAATAGTGTCATTTGAAATTGATAGACAAGCGTGTTATCGGAAACAACTGAAGAATTTTGTTAGACAATAGAAATAACGTCAGATGTAACTGATCTATTCCTGCATTATCTTACCCAACTGTGCAGTGACATAAAAACTGCATTCATTGTAAAAGTACAATTTAATGTATTTAAAATTGAGGTGTCTTTATTTTATGCCTTCTGTTCAATTTTCATAATCCTAATAAATTAAAGTAGCTAGCTCTACCATTAGGCAGAACAGAGATGTCTTTTTATTGTTTGAGTGCCAAGGTCAAGTGCTGATGTTTAAAATACTAGACTGGATGAAGTTCTGGTGTGGACTGTGGTTGTGTAAGAAAATGCCACTTGACCATTTGTCCCACGTTCAGTGTGGAGATCAAAGATGAGCTGGAGTCAGATCACCACCTTGCATGCAGCACTTCACATCTGCATCTTTACACTGTCTTACGAGTTCACTGAAAAAGATAAATTTTTAAGTAAGACATTTGCCTGCATTGAATACTGACCCCTTCTTTCATCTTCAAACACCTTACTGCAACCAAAACGACTTCCATGCCCTATGGAGTGCGATAGTGCATAGTTAAGTTACACACCACTAGATTTATAGATGATTAATCAAAAGAGATGAGTTTGAATCCCACAATGACAGCTGGGGGATTTCAATTTAAGTAATTTAATAAATCTAGATTTAAAACTAACATTTAGTCTCCATTAACCATGGAACAGCTGAATTGTCTGGTGAACTGGGGTAACTCAGGGAAATCCTGATGATAAATCACTGCCCGAAACAATGACTGTTTATTCCTTTCCATAAACGCTGCCTGTGTTACTGAGTTCTTCCAGCATTTTGTGTGTTACTCTCATTCAGGGAAGGAAATCCAATGCGTAGAAAATCCAAGTTTAAGGTGAGAGGAGAGAAATTTACGGATGATCTGAGGGATAAATTATTCACATTGAGAATGGTAGTTATCTGGAGTGATCCAGAGGAAGTGGTTCACAACAGATACGGTTGCAGTGTTAAAAAGGCATTTGGACAACTACTTGGATTAGAAGGGGAGAGAGAGAGAGAGAAAGAAAGAAAGAAAGAAAAATAAATAAATACAAATGGAGCAAGGTGGGGGGAGAGGAGCATGAAGATGGAAAAGCACCACCGAACTGAATGATTCTGTGCGCTATGATAATCATACAGGGACTCTGGATGAAATGGGCGTGGACAGACTGAAAACGTCTTAGATTCCTAGCATGGTAAAAGGCCCTTCAGTCCACTGAGTTCATGCTGAACAGTACAGGCCTCTTTATATTAGTCCTATTCTCCCTATGTTCCCATTAGCTCTCTCCAAATACTACAGTCAGTTTACAGTTACCACTTAACCTGCCACCGACATATCTTTAGATTACAGGACAAACCAGGAACAAACAAACACAATGCACACAAAATGCTGGAGGAACTCAGCAGGCCAGACAGCATCTATGGAAAAAAGTACAGTCGATGTTTCAGGCCGAGTCCTGCTGAAGACATCCTGATCTGGGTGGAGCTTGCACACAACACATTTCAGCATTCGTCTATCAGGATGCCCCCTTTCAAATCCCAATTTGGGTACCGTCCTCCACTGCTCCCAAAAAAAGCGTAGGTGGGGGTTCCATCAATTGACCAACTGGTCCAAAGATGTCACCAGAAATGGGCCAAGGCAAAAGGGACGTTGTTAGCTAATTCATGGCAACAACAAGACTAGGCCAATTGCTGGAGAAGACAAGGACCAGTGTTTTTCCCAGTCAGGCGATCTGGCTCTCAACTAGAGATCTCCACAGACAAGAGAAAATCTGCAGATGCTGGAAATCCAAGCAACACACACAAAATGCTGGAGGGACTCAGCAGGCCAGGCAGCATCTATGGAAAAGAGTACAGTCCACTTTTCGAGAAAGCTGAGTTGAGTAAAAAGATTTTTACTCCTCACGTATGTGAAGGATGTAAGAAATAAAGTCAATTCAATTCCATAGATGCTGCCTGACCTGCTGAGTTGCTTCAGCATCTTGCATGTGCTGCTCTGTTAAATTAGTTTTGGTTTGCACGTCAGATATGTTGTCACAACTGTGGACGCTGCCATGGAATCCAGGCGCTCTCAGATGCGAGCAGCTGGAGGAAGTCGGCAACCATGCACGTGAGAATGCACATTCCAGCCACTTGGGCTTCTTAGTAATTGTATTTAACTCCCTTCCTTTCAGCTTTGTCAAGTCTTGACCGAAGGACAGTGATGGCAATGCTCCTTGCTTACCTTAGTTCATGTTCTGGGAAAGAATATTAATAATTTAGATTGATGCTGTAAAGGAGCAATATTAATTTAGTATTAAGTTACTGCTTCCAAAGCACAGTGACAGTGTCAACTTTAATTTGAGAGTTTTTCGTTAGCGGCCCTGTTGGCTTAAGGCTTATTATTTTTCTTTGTTCTGAACAGTTCTTATTGAAACTCAGTGAACTGTTCATTCCATTTGTGTCTCTCCTTCTGCACTTGGGCCATCACTGAACTCGTGTCAATTGTTGTGGCATTTAGACATTTTTACTCAGTTTCATGGGATTTGTGTTTGTTGCTTCATTGTATATTTGACATTAATCAAAAAATGAATTTAAACACTTTTTCAATCAGCAATCATCTCAGCAGCTCCAAATAGAAAATCATCTGCTCCTTGGCCTGATCCCATTAATTATTTGTTCATTTATAACTGATACAAATCTGATTTAAAATAAAATGAAGCTGGGCTTGGTATGAACTAAGAACTAAATTAAATAATTTAGTTCATGTGGCTAGCATAGAAATAAATAATTTAGTGATGTAAAACTGGCGTAGCTGATGGAGCTGCTGTTGCATAGCTCCAGGGACCCAGGTTCAATTCTGACTTCTGCAATTGTCTGTGTGTCATTTGCACATTCCCCCGTGACTGTGTGTGCTTCCTCTGCGAGTTCCAGTTGGTGAGTTAAAATGGCCATTGTAAATTGCTTCTAGTATGTATGTGAGTGGTAGAATCTATTGGTGGGAATGTGGGGAGATTTGTGCAAAATGGGTAAACACTCAATGAGCTGAAGTACCTATTTTTATACTGTTTGACCCCAAGGAGTATATGCATTGATGATTTAATCAGGTATTAAATTAAAATCCAATCCAAACTTGAGGACTTGTAACTTTTTTGATATCCAACCTGCCCTATTCAAACACATCTGGTTGCATCTGTTTTGGTAGAGTCGAAGAAACAGGTTCCAAATAGTCTTTGGACTTATTACAGTACTTTGCAAAAATCTCAGGCAAGAAATGATATTAAAAATAGCTTGTAGTATTAAAAAATGGTAAACCCAACCCATCAACTCATACTTTTTGAGCCAGCCAGTCTGTAAATTGGATAGTTGCATTGAATGATGCCCTAGTCTACAGCATGAGATATTCTGCATGCTAATATAGTATTGTGCCATGTTCCAGAAGTACACTCTCCACTTAAGCTTCAGTCCAGATGAAGGGTCTTGACTTGAAACGCTGATTGTCTATTCCCCTCCATGGATGCTATCTGACCCACTGGTTTTCTCTATCATCTTGTTTGATGTTTATATTGATGCTATTGTTTTATTTCACCATTACCAAATAATGTGCTTCAGGTACTCCAAAATACTTGCAACCAGTGTTGTTCAAATACCAATGCAAATCTCAAGATTTTTCATATTTACCAGTGGAATTTCTGGGCTCCTTCACTGATGTTGACCTGAACCGGTGGTGGCGCCTTCTGAACAGATAGCACCATCTGCATCTGCTCCTGTGCTGTTCCACTAATCTCCTTGTGCAATCTAATGAGGTTACACCATCTTCTACAAGTCTTCCTGCTCTCAGGCTATGCCATGTTAAAGCTACCATAAGATGGAAATCCCTGTTATAGTGAATGGGAGAAATCAGATGCTGGGTGAAAGGTAAGTGATCACATTTTTATTATTCATTCAAGTTGATTTTAATGGCCCAAGTTGACTTTTACAGTTCAAATGTAAAAAGAAAACTTTATTTTAATATTTAATCTTCAACATATTTTAGGAGTTACTGAATGTTTGTAATCTGTTTAAAAACATCCATAAACTTTGAGACCCAGACCACAACAGGAGTTTTGATATCTCATGAGTCAGCAAGGTGGGTAGGGATGAGTTTGGGGGGGGAGGGGTAGCTGGTGGAGGATGGGGAGGGGGCAGAGGGTTGGGCTCTGATTATTCAGACAACATGTGCAGGACAAAGTATCATTGACACAATGTAATGGGTGTTTATCATTGCTGTGGCCACTGGATTATCACAGATATCAACTATAGAGAAAGGACAGTAATAGAGAAATAGTCTCAAAATATTATTCCATTGTCTGTCATTAAGTACACCTTAGATATTCAAACATCAGTCTGTTAATTAGGATCAGCTGTTAGTCATGACCTACTGATGACGTGTTCCCACAAACACAGGTCATCATTCAGTCAGTGGCTATTGCCTGCTATTTTGAGGCTTTTCTACTCCAGAGGACTAAAAACCACTCTCCACATAGTTTTGCAACAACTTATTATTTTAATTGTTGGAGATAATTAGCTTCTAATCATTCTGGTGGTGGGGCATGGTTACACATGTCCTGCTGATGTTTACATAACTTTGATTTTGTTTGTTATTTCTCTGAAAACACATCCCAACAAATGAATCTTGTCACTTAAAATGGATACATGAAAGTAACTGAGCTTGTGATGTCTTCATTTTCATTTTAAAATTTTTTATTAATTATTGAAGATTAACAAAAAGATACATTAAGTCAATATATCATTATGTACAATAAGGAATTAAATTAGCAAATAACTGATTAACAAAGCTAAGCAATATATCAATAATAATGAGAAATAAAGTGTTAAGAATATTTTTTTGAAAGGAAAAAACCCCCACTAACTAAAAAAACCCTACTAACTGAGGGAAAAAAACAAAACCCCATTGGGAGCACCCCGGAGCTATACATCATACAAGCTTCCATAAAAATTAACATCAAACCACCAACTCAAATCCACTTAAAGAAAAATCAGAAGGAAACCATATTAATTAACTCAAATCAGATGATAGTAGCGGGTGAATGAACTCCACCTTCTCTCAAAATCAAATTGAGGATCAAAAATTCAACTTCTGATTTTCTCCAAACTAAGGCATAACATCGCCTGGGAAAACGATTGTATCAAAGTAGGATAATCTTTCCATTTCAACAAAATAACCCTCCTGGCCAATAATGTAACAAATGCAATTACATGTTGGCCTTATAGTTATTGTGTTCAATGAAGAATCAGTGTGGTGTTACTGTGGCACTGTTGTCAAACACCAACCATTGTACAGTAGACAAAATCTACATTCAAAGACCTATTGGTATGAAACTTGTGTATAATGTTCTTATGCAAGTTGTAAATGAATCTATTTAGACTGCAAATCTTGATTGAAAGTAGAGCAGTCTCCCCTTTTTCTGCTGAACATCGACTGAATCTTAAATAGAATTGAAATCTGTTTTATTAAGAATCCAGAAGAACATTTGAACTTCTGAGTGGAGCTTTCTAGACCAGTGCTCATAAAAGAATAATGCTACTATTTTTACCTCAGCCGAAAGTGGAAGTGTTAATGAATCGCTTTGCACTGCATTTAAAAGGACACCTAAAAAGTTGGAAAAACTGCAAGTTTGTGCATTAATGATCTGTCTCACACACAGCATCTGTGGAAGCCCAACAGTTACAGCTGACTTAGCTTGAAGTTATCTAGTTTGTCCTACTTGTATATAGCTTGTGCTTTGTATTTACCAAAGAAGTTTTCTATCAAACTTTTCTACTATCTGTGATAATAGTCTATGATAAAGTCTACATCCAAATTCTACTGTTGGAATTTCCAGTGAGTCACCACAGTACAAACAAACAGTACAGCACAGGAACAGGCCCTTCAGCCCAGTGCTGTACTAATCCAATTAAATTAGTAATCAAGCAGCCAACTAAACTAATCTCTTCCATCTACATGATATCCATATCCCTCACATTCATGTGCCTCTACCACACCCCCCCAGACAGTGTATTCCTGGCTCCCACCAAGTAAAGATCTCACTCTTCACATCTCCTTTAAAATTACCCCCTCATGTAAAATACCAGCCCTCTGGTATTAGACATCTCAACCCTGGGAAAAGATACTGTCTGTCTACTCTATCTATGCCTCTCATAATCTTGTAAACCTTTATCAGATCTGCCCTCAGCCCCCACCACTCCAATGAAAACAACCCAAGTTTGTCCTACCTTCCAGTATGGTACATGCCCTCTAATACAGGCAGCATCCTGGTAAGCCTCTTCTGCACCCTCTTCAAAGCCCAGACAGCCTTCCTGTAATGGAGCAACCAGACTACATGCATAACTCCAAATGCAGTCTAGTTAGAGTTTTATAAAGCTGCAACATAACTTCCTGACTTTTGAACTCAATGCCTTGACTAATAAGGGCAAGCATGCCTTACAATCCTGTAGTCACTTTCAGGGTACTATGAACTTGCACCCCAAGATCCCTTTGCTCATCAACGCTGTAAAGGATCTTGCCCTCAACAGTGTATTGTCTCTTTACATTTGACCAACCAAGGTACAACACTTCACAGTTGGCCAGGTTAAACTCCATCCATCATTTCCCCACTCACATCTGCAATTCATCTATATTCCACTGTTGTAACAGGAGAGCTAAGGATTGTGGTGTCCCCAAATACCAAGTAGAGGTCTAGCATACCTCCAAAC
Source organism: Hemitrygon akajei (assembly GCF_048418815.1). Taxonomy (NCBI): domain Eukaryota; kingdom Metazoa; phylum Chordata; class Chondrichthyes; order Myliobatiformes; family Dasyatidae; genus Hemitrygon; species Hemitrygon akajei. The sequence goes on from NC_133141.1 coordinate 46,737,988, forward strand.
ACAGATAAATAAAATGCCACAAACTAAATCCAAAGGCAAAACCACAAACAGTAGTACAAGACATGAAACTCATACAATTGAGCACGAGACCTTTAAGTACAGACTTTTCATGCGGGAATGTGGCAGGCAATAATTGGCGGTCTGAATCTTAAAGAGACAGCATAGCTAATCATACTCCGGGGAGCTGGAGTGCCGAAAATTGGATGCCTGCTGCTCTTCAGTCGGGACCATTACAGAACACCACCCCCCACCCCCACCGCCACCCCACAGCCAGCTCCTAACGGCGCAGGGCAATGTGAATGGTGCTGGGTGTAAGTCCTCTATCAAGGTGCGGTCCCGTGAAGGAACCCTGCTTCTTCCTTCTGGGCCATATCCCTCCCTATCCATGAGGGACTGCCTTTTACCTCGAACAATGCCAGTGTCCAGTCACCAGACTGTGTAGATGGGTTGTTCCTCAACAATTCTGGGGGGGCGAGGATGTTTGGGAAATGGAGCCAACAGGCTGGTACCCAAGAGCCTGAGGTGGGATACGTGGAATTTGAGGTGAATCCACATGGTGCTCGGCAGTCTAGGTAACTGGGTTGATGTATTGCAGGATTTTGGATGGACCAATGTAACGAGGGGCAAATTTTTTTGGATTCAACCCGCGTATGAAGGTCTTTAAGCAACACACACAAAAGGCTGGAGGAACTCAGTAGGCCAGGCTGCATCGATGGAAAAGAGGACAGTCAACGTTTCAGGCTGAAACCTTTCAGCAGGACTGGAGAAGAAAAGCTGAGGAGTAGCTGAGGCCATGGAAGAAAGAAAAGGGGGGAGGAGCACCAGAGGGAGGCGATGGGTGGGCAAGAAGATAAGGTGAGAGAGGGAAAAGGGGCTGGGGAATGGTGAAGGGGGGACAGCATTACCGGAAGTTTGAGAAATTGGTGTTCATGCCAACAGGTTGGAGGCCACCCAAACAAAATATAAGGTGTTCTTCCTGCAACTGTAGTGTGGCCTTATCCCAAAAGTGGAGAAGGCCATGGATAGACATATTGGAATGGGAATGGGAAATGGAATTAAAATGGGTGGCCACTGGGAGATCCCGCTTTTTCTGGCAGACAGATCTTATATTAACCTTACATTCCAGGGTTGTGATCTCGGGATTGCTCCCCGTGCCACATGTTAGTGAGGCCAGAACTAGGAAGATTATACAGTTTAACACATGGCTAAGGAGTTGGTGTAGGAGGGAGGGGATAGATTTTTGGATCATTAGGCTCTCTTCCAGGGCAAGTGGGATCTGTACAAAAGGGACGCTTTGCACCTGAACTGGAAGAAGACTGATATCCTAGCAGGAAGGTTTGTTAATGCTGCATGGAGGGGTTTAAACTAAACAGTTAGTGGAGAGGTTGTGGAGGCAGATGTTGTTAAGACCGCAGACAGACTTAGGAATCAAAAGGTTAAGTATGGTGCGATGAATGTCCTGAGCTGCATGTATTTCAATTCAAGTAGAATCGTAGGAGAGGTGGATAATAGTGCTGAAAATGAGGTATCTGGTTTACAAACAGAGGCAATGTGTAGTGAGGAGAGGCTGTTGATGGGGCAAAATTTCAGTCAACAGGATGAGTTGCAACGTAAAAGGTGGACAAAATCGAAAAGGGTGAATACGGGTGTCACAACCACGGATTCGGCAGTGCAACAGATACGGCAATTGCGCTTGTGAATATGCACGTGTCAGCCAATTATTATTTCATTGTGATAGTATTTAACTCCGTTCATTCTGTCGTAGTGCTTGTCGAGACTTGGACACAGCAACACTCCGCTGCCTGCTTGCATTCGGCCTTGCCTGAGAAATTGGACTGCCAAGTCAATGGACTCTGATGACTAGCAGTATTCGTTTTATATTTAGTTGTCTTTTTCAGCCGCATTGTAGGCTTTGTTGTCCATTTGAGGGTTTGAGTTAACGGCCCTGTTTGGCATAGTGTTTATTGTTTTCTTTTCCTTTTAATACTGTTTACATTAAAGTCTGTGAACAATCGACCTGCTTCAGTGTCTCTCACTCCGCACTTGGGCCATATCCGAACCCGGTGACAACAGGACAGAATGTTATATGTGTGAATGTGCACAGAATATGGAATAGGGTAGATGAACTTGCAGCACAGTTGCAGTTTGACAGGTATGATGTTGCAGGCATCACTGATTCATGGCTGAAAGAAGATTATAACTGGGAGCTTAATGTCTAAGGATACACATTGTATCAAAAAGACAGGCAAGAAGGCAAAGGTGGCGGTATTGCTCTGTTGGTAAAAAATGTAATGAAATCATTAGAAAGAGGTGTGTTACGTACTCGTGACACGTGACAGTGGTACCCTTGTCACGTGACTGGGGTTGAAGTTATACTGGACTTGAGGTAGTGGTCTTGTGATGGTGGAGTGACGTCATTTTCCCGCCAGTAGATGTCATGTGACAGGTTTTTTTTACAGGGTATAAAAGGAAGACCCCACCCTGTGGGGAGGGGCAATTTGTGGCTGAATTTGCCAAGTTGACTTCATGCCACTGCGTGATTTAATGTGATGACGCAGTTTAGTTGAAAGATGAAGTTTTATCTAATGCCTAAAGTTTAAAAGGTCATTGCCAGCAGTTTCTTACAATACTGCTAGTGGAGAGTGAATATCGGAGTTCGGAAGTTAAAGATCGAGGAGAATCGATTTTCGACGGTGGATTGGGTTCGACCTTGTGTGATCCTCATTCGGAAGGATTTCGTTGACTATTCTTGTGTTAATCCCTGGGTTGACCAGAAAGGATTTGAGAATAGTGTGGAAGGAAAGGTCAGTGCCTTTAAACCGTTACGTTTCATAAAATTCTATGTGGGAAGAGTTCGACGCCGGGGATTGAAGGACAACGACGTGGAAGAGAATTTAAATCGCCTTAAAAAGTCTCTCCTTTTAAATGGACTGTGAGCATTTTGAACTTTCGGCATACCGCTTTAAAGAACTGTGAAGCTGCCGCACAGCAGCTGTTTTCCGGTTACGTTAGTGTTTGTTTACTTTTGGGGGGTTTGTTTTCAGTGTTTAATAAACATGTTATTTGTTATAAAAACCCTTGCCTAACTCACATATATTTATTGTTGTCTGAATACGTAACATAAATATGGGGGCTGCGTCCGGATTGGATCGTTTGAGTTTAAATGCTTGTTAACTTTTGAGTCGGTGTTTTGGAAACGGGGAATACTCGATTCTTTTGTTTGATTGGCTTGTGAGTGGTATTCGGCAACGATGAATATTAATGAGTTTCTGGCTTCGCCAGACGCGGATTTGTTAGCGAAGACGAAAAAAACTGAGGTGACTGAGATAGCTAGTAGATTGCAACTTAAAGGTATTTTGCAGACTACGTCAAAGGCTGTAATACAGAGAAAAATCGCATCACACTTTGTGGCTTTGGGTGATTTTGATGAATCAATTTTAGAATCGTTTCCAATAAGTAATATGGAGATACAGTTGCAAATTGAACAAATGAAGTTGGAACAAAGTAAAGCAGAATTGGAGCGTTGTAAATTGGAAGCTGAACAGAAAAAGAGGGAGTTTGATTATGCAATGGAGAAATTAAGGTCTGGGAATCAGTCTGCTGGTTCTAAAAAACTGTTTGTTGCTAGTCAAGAAATTAAATTGGTCCCTTCATTTAGTGGAAAGATATTTTCAACATTTTGAAACTATTGCTCGGATGTCAGAGTGTTGTTACAGAGTGTAATTAAAGATAAAGCACAACAAGTTTACACAGCTTTAACTGCTGCACAAGCACTTGATTATGATATTGTAAAAATGCATATTCTCAAAGCGTACGAATTAGTCCCAGAAGCTTATAGAGAAAGATTCAGGAGTTTGAAGAAGTCTGTGGAAAAGACTTATGTGGAATTTGCCTATGATAAAGCTATGTGTTTTGAGAGATGGGTTTCTTCTAAAAATGTAAATGGGGACTATGATACATTGAAAGAGCTGATTTTAATGGAGGAATTTAAAAGAAGCATTCCTGTTGAAGTAAGGACTTACTTAAATGAGAGGAATACTGATAAATTGCAGGACTGTGCTAGATTAGCTGATGAGTATGTTTTAATCCATAAGAATAAATTTCCTCAGGGCAGAATTTTTAAGAGGAAAAATAACATGGAGACTCTAGGTAAATCAGAAATTAAATCAGAGGTTAATGAGAAAGGTAAGGAGGAAGGAAAACCTGTGAAGGAAAGACAGTTTGGTCTTATTTGTAACTATTGTAAGAAATTTGGCCATGTAATAGCTAACTGTTTCAAATTGAAAAAGAAAGAGAAGGAAGCAGTTCCAGATGCTTGTGTGCAACATACTGAAGCACCTGTAAAATTACAGGGTTTGATAAACACAAAGGAGGCTCTGTTAGAGTCTGACCAAGTTAGAAAGGGATATGATCATTTTATAACTGAAGGGTTTGTATCCTTGAAAGAAGGATCTACTCTGGTGCCAATAAAAATCCTTAGGGATACTGGAGCTTCTCAATCACTGATGTTGGACAGTGTGTTGAAGTTTAATGAAGAGAGTGATACTGGTGAGGTAAATTACATAAGAGGTGTTGGGAGTGATTTTATGCCTGTACATTTACATAAAGTAAATTTAAAGTCAGGGTTAGTTACAGGATTTGTTAAAGTAGGATTACAGCATAGCTTACCTGTGAAGGGTATTTCTTTATTGTTAGGTAATGACTTGGCAGGTGGACAAGTTTTTCCTGAAGTGCATTTGACAATGGAGTCAGAGGAGCCAGAGATGAATTCTAACACAGATTCTTCCTGTGTTGTGACTAGAGCTATGGCTAAAAAGATTGATGTGCAGAATGAGGTTGTTACTCATGACTGTTCAACTCCAGATTCGAGTTTTGAGGATGTGTCAGAGACTTTTTTACCTTCATTGTTTGAACAAGATTCTGGGAGTAAGTCTGACTATGAAGATTTATCTCTGTCTCGGAAGGAGATGATAGCAGAGCAGAATAGAGATCCTGAGATTATAAAATTAAGGGAACAAGCTTTACTAGATAGTGAAATTGAGAAGGTGTCAGTAGGATATTACTTGGAAAAAGGAGTGTTGATGAGGAAGTGGAGGTCGCCTACGATTCCTGCAAGTGAGGAATAGAATGTTGTTTACCAGGTAGTTGTTCCTAAAGTTTATCGAAATGAGATTTTGACTTTAGCTCATAGTGTGCCTTTAGGTGGACATCAAGGGGTAAGGAAAACTGTGGACAAGATTTTAAAACATTTTTACTGGCCTGGTCTAAGAAAAGATGTGGCGATGTTTTGTAAAACGTGCCATACTTGTTAAATTGTGGGTAAACCAAATCAGATTACACCAGTAGCTCCATTACAACCTCTTCCAGCATTTGGTGAACCGTTTTCTAAAGTTATTGTAGATTGTATTGGTCCATTACCAAAGACAAAAACTGGTTATCAGTATTTGTTGACTATCATGTGTACTTCGTCTAGGTTTCCAGAGGCAGTACCACTTAGGAATATAAAAGCTAAAACTGTGACAAAGGCTCTTATAAAATTCTTTACTTATTTTGGATTGCCTAAGGAAATACAAACTGATCAAGGCAGTAATTTTATGTCTGGATTGTTTCAACAGATAGTTTATAAATTGGGAGCTAAGCAAATCACTTCATCTGCATACCATCCAGAATCGCAAGGTGCCTTGGAGGGGTTTCATTCTACCCTCAAGAATATGATTAGGACATATTGTGTGGAAAATGAAAGTGACTGGGATGAGGGTATAAACTTACTTTTATTTGCAGTAAGGGAATTGGTACAGGAATCTTTAGGTTTTAGTCCATTTGAACTTGTGTTTGGGCATAGAGTTAGAGGACCTTTAGCTTTATTGAAGGAACAGTGGAGTAGTAAGGAAGTACACACTAATTTGTTGGACTATGTTTTGAAATTTAAGGACAGGTTACATAAAGCTTGTAGCTTAGCCAAGGAAAATTTAAAGTTGGCTCAGGAGAAAATGAAAACTTGGTATGATAAAGAAGCTAGGATGAGGATGTTTAAGCCTGGAGATAAGGTGTTGGTTCTTTTCCCAGTGCAGACAAATCCTTTACAAGCTAGATTTCATGGTCCTTATGAAATTGTGTCTAGAATCAATGATGTGGATTACGTAATAAAAACTCCAGATCGTAGAAGGTCAACACAACTTTGCCACATAAATATGATAAAACCATATTTTGAGAAACAATCTGATACTGTGACTGTTGTGGTTAGTGAGAATGAGTTTGATGTAACTGGGAACATGATAGATGATTCATCTGACATTCATTCTAAATCCAACATTGTTTCTGTTAGGTTACCAAATTCAACCATTCTGGAAAATATGGATGAGAAATTAGCACATTTACAGCTAGAGCAGAAACAACAGGTGAAGGAATTAATTTTTAAATATAAGGATTTGTTTCCAGATGTTCCGAGAAGGACTACTATAGCTTCACATGATGTAGATGTTGGAGATGCCAAACCTATTAAACAACATCCATATAGGATGAACATGGAAAAATGTGAACTTGCTGAGAAAGAAATTGAATACATGTTAGAGAATGATATTATTAGACATTCTAACTCAAATTGGAGTTCGCCATGTGTTATGGTGCCAAAACCAGATGGTAGAATTAGGTTTTGTACGGACTATAGGAAGTTGAATGCTGTAACGAAAACAGATGCATATCCAATTCCTAGAGTAGATGATTGTGTAGATAAAGTTGGAAAAGCAAAGTTCCTTACAAAGATTGATTTATTGAAAGGGTATTGGTGTGTTCCATTAACGGACAGAGGTAGAGAGATTTCTGCATTTGTAACTCCATCTGGGTTATATGAGTATAATGTTCTTCCATTTGGGATGAAGAATGCCCCGGGTACTTTCCAGAGGATGATTAACTCTGTGATTCAGGGATTGAAAGATACTGATGCTTATATTGATGATTTAGTGACAGGAAATGATACTTGGGAAGCACACATTATTGCGGTGGAGAAATTGTTTGAAAGGCTTTCAAAAGCTAACTTAACTATTAATTTAGCTAAGAGTGAATTTGGACATGCCACTGTGACTTACCTTGGTTATGTTGTGGGTCAAGGTAAGGTAGCTCCTGTTCAGGCAAAAGTTCAGGCAATTTTAGAGATTCCCACTCTGACGGGGAAAAAAACTCTCAGAAGATTTTTGGGAATGGTAGGATATTATCGAAAATTTTGTAAGAATTTTGCTAATGTTGCCCTTCCATTAACTAACCTTTTGCAGAAGAATGTGAGGTTTGTGTGGACAGTGCCTTGTCAAGAAGCATTTGAAAAATTGAAAACAATGATATGTCAACAACCTGTGCTTAAGGCACCTGACTTTGAAAAACCTTTTTCATTAGCTGTAGATGCTAGTGATGAGACTGCGGGAGCAGTATTGATGCAAAGGAATGAGGGTGATGAGGTTGATTATCCAGTAGCTTACTTTTCTAAGAAATTTTATAAGCATCAAAGAAATTATTCGACAATAAAGAAAGAATTGTTATCTCTTGTTTTAGCTTTAGAATATTTTGAGGTATATGTTGGTACAACTCAAAAACCACTTATTGTTTACACTGATCATAATCCGTTAGTTTTTCTGAGTAAGATGAAAAACAAAAACAGAAGATTATTAAATTGGAGTTTGATGTTACAAGAGTACAATATTGTGATAACTCATATTAAAGGTAAAGATAATGTGGTTGCTGATTGTCTATCTCGATGTTGAATGTACAATGTAATTTTTTTTTGGAGGGGTTATTTTTCTGATTGTAACACTCCTACTGTATTGTATGTTGTAAGATGTTATATGATGGTATTGTATATTGTGTGTTATAATATTTACACGTTTGTTTTTCTTGTAAGTAATTGTTAAAATTTTTGTTCTTGTCAGACCAAAAATGTTTTTTTTGGAGGGAGGTGTTACGTACTCGTGACACGTGACAGTGGTACCCTTGTCACGTGACTGGGGTTGAAGTTATACTGGACTTGAGGTAATGGTCTTGTGATGGTGGAGTGACGTCATTTTCCCGCCAGTAGAGGTCATGTGACAGGTTTTTTTTACAGGGTATAAAAGGAAGACCCCACCCTGTGGGGAGGGGCAGTTCGTGGCTGAATTTGCCAAGTTGACTTCATGCCACTGCGTGATTTAATGTGATGACGCAGTTTAGTTGAAAGATGAAGTTTTATCTAATGCCTAAAGTTTAAAAGGTCATTGCTAGCAGTTTCTTACAATACTGCTAGTGGAGAGTGAATATCGGAGTTCGGAAGTTAAAGATCGAGGAGAATCGATTTTCGACGGTGGATTGGGTTCGACCTTGTGTGATCCTCATTCGGAAGGATTTCGTTGACTATTCTTGTGTTAATCCCTGGGTTGACCAGAAAGGATTTGAGAATAGTGTGGAAGGAAAGGTCAGTGCCTTTAAACCGTTACGTTTCATAAAATTCTACGTGGGAAGAGTTCGACGCCGGGGATTGAAGGACAACGACGTGGAAGAGAATTTAAATCACCTTAAAAAGTCTCTCCTTTTAAATGGACTGTGAGCATTTTGAACTTTCGGCATACCGCTTTAAAGAACTGTTTTTTTTCAATACCGCTTTAAGAACTGTGAAGCTGCCGCACAGCAGCTGTTTTCCGGTTACGTTAGTGTTTGTTTACTTTTGGGGGGTTTGTTTTCAGTGTTTAATAAACATGTTATTTGTTATAAAAACCCTTGCCTAACTCACATATATTTATTGTTGCCTGAATACGTAACAGGTGATATAGGGTCGGAAGGTGTTGAGTCAGGGTGGATAGAGCTAAGGAACTTCAAGGGTAAAAATGCATGATAGGAGTTGTATGCAGACCCTCAAACAGTGGTAAGGATGTGGCCTAGAAATTACAACAGGAGACAGAAAATGCATGACAAAAGGGCAATGTTACAATCGTCATGGGAGACTTCAATATGCAGGTAGATTGGGAAAATCAGATTGGAGCTGGATTCCAGGAGGGGAATTTCGAGAGTGCCTATGAGATGGCTTTCTAGAGCAGCTATTGGTTGAGCCCACGAGAGGATCAGCTGTCCTGGATTGGATGTTGTGCAATGAACCAGAATTGATTAGAGATCTTAAAGGTTAAAATAAACCCTTGGGGGCAAGTGATCATAATATAATAGAATTCACCCTGCAATTTGAGAGGGAGAAGCTAAAGTCAGATGTATCAGTACTACAGTGGAGTAAAGGGAATTACAGAGGCATGAGAGAGGAGCTGGCCAATGTTGATTGGAAGGGGACACTAGCAGGGATGACAGTAGAGCAGCAATGACTGTAATTTCTGAAAGTCATTCGGAAGATGCAGGATCGGTCATCTCAAAGAAGAAGCAGCATTCTAAAGGGAGAATAAGGCAACCTTGTTTGACAAGACAAGTCAAAGACGGCATAAAAGCAAAAGAGAGGGCATACAATATAGCAAAAACTAGTGGGAAGCTAAAGGATTGGGAAGCTTTTAAAAACCAACTGAAGGCAACTAGAAAAGCCATAAGGTGGGAAAAGATTAAATATGAAGCAAAGCAATAATATAAAATTGGGTATCAAAATTTCTTTCATATATAAAGAGTAAAAGACAGGCACAAATAAACATCAGACGAATGGAAAATCATGCTGGAGAGGTAGTAACAGGGAACAAAGAAATGGTAGATGGACTGAATTAGTATGTTGTGTCATTTGTCACTGTGGAAGACACTAGTGGTATGCCAGAAATGTGAGAGTGTCTGGAGGCAGAAGTGAATATAATCACTGTTTCAAAGAAGTTGCTTGAAACAATTTTTATTAGGAGACATTGAAGGGACAATACCGAAACTTAAATTGAATAAGTATCAGAAAAAAATTATAAAAATTGCATTGGCAGTAGCCAAAAAAGTTATCGCAGTTACTTGGAAATCTGATTTATATTTAACTATGGATCGTTGGAATAATGAAATATATAGTTGTATTCCACTTGAAAAAATTACATACAATTTAAGAAGTGAATATGATATATTTTTGAAAATTTGGCTCCCATACCTACAAAAGATAGGATTAAACACATAGGTCCTTTGAAGATAAAATTATAAAGTAATTGGGGAAAGTAAAAATAAATATTAAAATTATTTTGAACTCCATGGAGCATGTGGGGATCCTCCGATATCCAGGCAATCTTTCTCTTCTTTCTTTCTTTTTTTTCTTTCTTTAGACAAGGGTTAAGGGGGGGGGGGGGGAGGAGGAGGGTTAATATTATTTTTTCTCTCTCTTACTATTTTATCATTACATTTATTCTTTGTAATTTTCTAAAAATTTAATAAATAAATAAAAGGGAAAAAAAGAAGGTGCTTGGGAAGCTGAAAGTTCTGAAGGTAGATAAGTCACCTGGATCAGATGGACTACACCCCAGGGTTCTGAAAGAGACTGTGAAGGCCTTTGTAATAAACTTTCAAGAGTGACTCAGTTTTGGAATGGTTCCAGAGGACTAGAAAATTGCAAAAGTCACTCAACTCTTTAAGAAGGGAGGAAAGCAGGAAATTATAGGCCAGTTAGCATGAACTGAGTTGTTGGCAAGATGTTAAGAGTCCATTATTAAGGATGAGGTCTTGAGGTACTTGGAGGCACATGATAAAATAAATTGAAGTCAGCATAGCTTCCTTAAGGGGAAAACTTGCCTGTAGGATCTGTTGGAATTCTTTGAGGAAATAGCAGACAGTACCAGTAAAAGGAGAGTCAGTGAATGTTATTTGCTTGGATTTTCAAAAGGCTTTTGACAAGGTGCCACACATGAGGCTGCAAAAGAAGGTAACAGCCCATAGTAATCCAGAAAATATACTAGCATGGACACAAGGTCGGCTGACTGGCAGGAGGCAAAGATTGGGAACAAAAGGAGCCTTTTTCTGGTTTGCTACCAGTGGCTAGATGTTATCCACAGGGTTCGATGTTGTGTCTGTTACTTTTCATGTTGTATGTTAATAATTTAGACGACAGAATTCATGTTTTTATGGCCATGTTTCCGATGATACAAAGATACCTGGAGAGCAAGGTAGTGTCGAGGAAGAAGGATGTCTGTAGAAGAAGTTGGACAGATTGGCAGTGTGGGCAAGAAAGTGGCAGATGGAATACAGTGTATAGAAGCGTATGGTCATGCACTTCAGTAGAAGGAATAAAGGTGCAGACTATTTTCTAAACAGGGAGTGAATTCAGAAATCAAAGGCACAAAGGGATTTGGGAGTCCTAGATCAGGATTCCTTTAAGGTTAGCTTGCAGGTAAATAGTAATGAAGGCAAATGCAATGTTAGCATTCATTTCAAAAAGACTAGAATATAAAAGCAAGGATGTTATTCTGAGGTTTTAGAAGGCATTGGTCAGAGCACATTTGGAGTATGGTGAACAGCTTTGGGCCCCATATCTGAGAAAGAATGTGCTGGCATTGGAGATTGACCAGAGGAGGTTCATGAGGATTATCCCAGTAATGAAAGGGTTAATATATGCCGAGTGTTTCGCTCTGGACCTATACACACTGGAGTATACGCTCAAATGGCAGAGCAGACTCGATGGGACGAATGAGCAGAATTAGGCCATATGTCTAATAGTCTTATGGGTGCTGAATTTTTGAGAGCCTACTGCACTGGGCACAAGAATGGAGTCCATTTTCAAGCTTGGCACTGTAAGGACTGGTACTTTTCTGATTCTCCTTCAGTGGCCATGGAAATGAGACTTTCAGTCCCAGTGGTGTCACATGTGTAAGGGAACCAAATGTATCACCTAAACAGTCCAGGGTCATAAGTTCTGCAGAATCCCATTTGCTAATGTTATCTAGGCATTCCAATGAGTTTTACTGGTCTCGGTTAAGATACTGTAGATAGATAGATATAGTTGCAAGAAATTCTGCAGATGCTGGAAACTTTGAGCAACACACACAACATGTTGGAGGAACCCAGCAAATTAAGTAGCATCTATGGAGGGAAATAAACAGTCTATATTTTGGTCTAAGACTCAGGGTCTGGGCCCAAAATGTCGGTTGTTTATTTTCCTCCATAGATGCTGCCTGACCTGCTAAGGTCCTCCAGCATTTTGTGTGTTACCAGGTTCTATCTGTAAGTAAGGACTGTGTATATGTGATTGGTGTAATAGACCTCACTACTCATCTGTCGTATATCAAATCTGTCTGCCTAGAAAAGGTACAGTAGAACTACTCAAATGTAAATAATGAAATTCTTCCATGAATCAGAGCTTTTAGTAATTGTGCTTTAACAAAAATATACACTCAGTGGCCACTTTATTAGGTACACCTGTACACCTGCTCATTAATGCAAATATCTAATCCGCCAATTATGTGGCAGCAACTCGATGCATAAAAGCATGTAGGCATGGTCAAGAGGTTCAGTTGTTGTTCAGACCAGACATCAGAATGGGAAAGAAATGTCATCAGAGTGACTTTGACATGCAATGACTGTTAGTGCCTGATAAGATGGTTTGAGTATTTCAGAAACTGCTGAGCTCCTGCGATTTTCACACACAACAGTCTCTAGAGTTAACAGAAAGTGCTGCAAAAACATTTTGAAAATCCAGTGAGCAATAGTTCTGTGGGTGAAAATGCCTTGCTAATGAGATAGGTCAGACAATAATGGTCAGACTGGTTTAAGCTGACAGGAAGGTGATATTTACTCAAATAACTACCGTAGATTTCGCACTACAGAGCGCACCTGATTAAAAGCCGCTGGCTCTAATTTTAGAAATAAAATCAATTTTGTACTTGTACAAGCCGCACCGGATTTTCGGCCGCAGGTGTCCCACGTTGTAATATGAGATATTTACACAGAAAGATATTACACGTGAGGATTTTTTAACTTTTAATTAAATCCATATGGTAACATAAACAAATACATATTGCAAATGCTTTTTTTCGAACCGTGCCTGTAACGCGGCTACTTTTAAATATACGTTGCGTATACTTTTTTACTGAACAACATTCCAATATCTCCTAACAACTGGTAAAAAATATATATACTGCAGCCTACCAGGAAAAGTTATTGATCGCCTTTAACTTAAAAGCAGCGTTTTGGCTCCGCCGCTCCGCCGCTCGCCCCCCTCCTTCCCGTTTATCGCAAACGGGTATTTTTCCCACAAGACGCAGCGAAACCGGGTGTGACGTCATAGCATCCCGGGATGTAGTACAGAAAACAAATATAGTTAAAACACTTCTAACTTTAACTAACAAATGAATTACTAAGCGAAAATATTATAAACTAAATAACTGCCATAAAGGCTGCACAATGCTTTTCTTCGAGTGTTTTTCATGTTGATGAGGGTGAGTACAAATGACTGATTTACAATAATTTAATTGTGAAAGTGCGCTTGATTTATCGTACAATTTCATTGGACCTCTGTGAACTACTCATCAATTTTATTGGTCTACTGTTACGAGGCAAAATGTTTTTGACGGCATGAAAAAAAACCAGGCATTAGCCGCACCATAGTAAAGGCCGCAGTGTTCAAAGCTGTTCAAAATGTGGGAAAAAAGTAGCGGCTTATAATCCGACATCTACGGTAGGTGTTACAGCAGTGGTGTGCAGAAGAGCAGGTCTGTACACACAACACGTCGAACCCTGAAGTGGATGGGTTACAGCAGCAGAAGACAGGGAGTATCTAATAAACTGGCCACTTAGTGTATATGGAATCTGGTTTCCAGCACTTAGGAATTCAGATAGAGACTTTATTTGTATTTCAAGTGTAATTTAATTGAGTACATGTCTTTAACTCCAGTTAAGACACCAAGAAAAGTAGTTTCTTAAATGTGTTCCTTTCTAGTATAGGCTTCAGCAGCCATTAAAACAAGATTGGTTAGACAGGTTGCAACCTTTTCCTGAGCATGTCCACCATTAATCTGTTACCATTCAAGGCAGCTTCACTTCAGAAAGGGAATCTCAAATAGGCTTCACATGTCCTCTTTGCACTTGCAATAAATATACTGTTGGTTTGGTTACTTTGACACCTGCTTTGTGCAAGAGAAGAATGCTCATTTGCAGAAATGTCTGCTAATTCTGTAAATCCTTAACATCCAGCTTAAAGTTTTGACTCCAAGGCAAAAGTAAAATACAAATCTAAGGCTTCTGCAGAATAGGCAGCTGTTATCTGGCAGCTTATAAAGTATTTACTATTCATGATCTAATGTTTTTAGGTTTAAACATGATAAACATTGCTTTTAGGCTAAAGGTATTGCCGCAACAGTAATCAAGGTAGCAGGCATAACACAAAACATCTTTGGGGAACAAAGAGTTATTCTGTTTAACTTCAGAATTAAATGTATTTTTACATGAGATCTTTCATGGTTCATGGCTTGTCATAGCTTACTCCTTTATAATAACCAATTTAGAATGCATTACATTTTTGGGTAGATTTCCCAATGCTGCACCTAAACATAAAGGATCACCTGGAGGGAATGGAAAGGAAATCTAGACAAGGATTGTAACACAACCTATCTGACTATTGTCCTATCTATATTGAATTTAGCTTAAATGGATTAAAGTTTGATATGTTCCTTACTGGGTATTATAATCTCATCATAAAAACTTCCTCTAGGTATCCCAACATAGTTAAGAGCACAGGTGGAAGATAAGCGGCCATTGATCAGATTTCATGCTGCACTCTACCCAGAACTTTAACACATCCATATATAAATGTATGTGTGAAAGGCAGAGTGTTCATTTGCACATTTATACAATGTGCATCCACTTCCACCTAGTGGTGGTTATTCTTTTTGGGAGCCAAGCCAATCTTAAGCATAATTAAAGAGTAAGTTGATAGATAAACCAGCTTTAATTATGAGGTTTGTGTTTCATTTTCAGTGATTTTTTTGGTATTGATTAGTTATCTGTGTCTCTCTCCAAGGAGGTTGGCTGGCCTACTGATCAATTATACATAAAGATTTCTGAGCTGGTTCTGAGCCCCTTAGCACAAGCTTGCTTTGTTATCTCAGCGTTTGAAGAGCAAGCATTCCTATCCCAACGTAAGTCACTTCTTAATAACAAATCACATTAAAAATATATCAGTAGAAACTACCATGATTGCACAAGACAGATTTTATTTGTGTAGTTTTAAAATTTATTCCTGGTGAAAAATGAAGTTTCCAAATATTCAATTATGTAAAACCAACAGTATATGATGGTAATAACAGAAGAATTAAATTGATCATTGGGAGCTGGAAATCTGACTAAGACAGCAAGTCCACCTTGAAGCAAATTGTGCACTTTTGTGAAGGAACTGGTGCACTTCACAAAATAGATGGCATCATGGGGAAGGGAAATTATGTGGATATATTGAAGCAACATCTCAAGACATCAACCAGGAAGTCAAAGCTCGGTCGCAAATGGGTCTTCCAAATAGACAGTGGCCCCTCCATCATGTCCTGTTTAAGTTTAGAGAAAATAAAAAGTCGAACATTTGATACATCCTGTAAATTTGAAGAAAGCTGGCAACCTTTTATTCAATATTTTCATATGATTTGATTTATTGATTTTTGTACTGACTTTCTTCCAGCTATTTTTCCGAAGTTTTGGATTTGATCAGAAAGTCTTTCTCTTCTTGGTTTCACTCTCAGGATGGACTGCCCAGTCCTTTTTATTTTCCTTTTTGTTTTCGTTTGTATAGAATAGTGTTATTTTCATATAAAAAATTCAAAAAGTCTTTTTTTCTCTTTATGAATTGATGAGGAGAATTAATTAATTATCTTTTTCCTTATTATACATAGATTAATACTATGCATGATTTTGATAATGTTTATTTCACCTTCTTTATGTATTGTTATTGATATATATATTTGAGATAATGCTCCTCTGGCTTGTATATACGCTCTTTTTAAATTAATAAAAAGATTGATAAAGAAAGAAAGACAATGACCCCAAGCATACCTCCAAAGTTGTGGCAAAATTGCTTAAGGACAACAAAGTCAAGGTATTGGAGTGGCCATCACAAAGACCTGACCTCAATCTGATAGAAAATTTGTGGGTAGAACTGAAAAAGTGTGTGCGAGCAAGGAGGACTACAAACCTGACTCAGTTACACCAGTTCTGTCTGGAGGAATGGAACAAAATTCCAGCAACTTATTGTGAGAAGCTTGTGGAAGGCTACCCAAAACCTTTGACACAAGTTAAACAATTTAAAGGCAATGCTACCAAATACTAACAAAGTGTATGTAAACCTCTGACCCACTGGGAAAGTGATGAAAGAAATAAAAGCTGAAATAAATCATTCTCTCTACTATTATTCTGACATTTCACTTTCTTAAAATAAAGTAGTGATCCGAACTGACCTAAGACAGGGAATGTTTTCTAGGATTAAATGTCAGGAATTGTGAAAAGCTGAGTTTAAATGTAAACACGTACAAACAAGCTGGATGAACTCAGCAGGTCGGTCAGCGACCGTTGAAAAGAGCAGTCAACATTTCGGGCCGAGACCCTTCATCGTGACTGAAGAAGGAGGGGGCAGGGGCCCTATAAAGAAGGTGGGGGGAGGGTGGGAGGTGCCAGGTGAAAAACCAATCAGAGGAAAGATCAAGGGGTGGGGGAGGGGAAGCAGGGAGGGGATAGGCAGGAGAGGTGAAGAAGGAATGAGCAACACCTCATATACCGTCTGGGTAGTCTCCGGCCCCTTGGTATGAACATCGAATTCTCCAACTTCCGGTAATTCCCTCCCTCTCCCTTCCACCATCCCACTTTCACTCTGCCTCCTCTTCTAGCTGCCTATTACCTCTCTTA
Source organism: Hemitrygon akajei (assembly GCF_048418815.1). NCBI lineage: Eukaryota > Metazoa > Chordata > Chondrichthyes > Myliobatiformes > Dasyatidae > Hemitrygon > Hemitrygon akajei. Next base: position 46,754,767 of record NC_133141.1, read on the forward strand.
TGATTCTGCCTCCTACTACCCATAGTGCTTTCCCCTTACATTCCTTCTTCACCTCTCCTGCCTATCCCCTCCCTGCTTCCCCTCCCCCACTCCTTGATCTTTCCTCTGATTGGTTTTTCACCTGGCACCTTCCACCCTCCCCCCACCTTCTTTATAGGGCCCCTGCCCCCTCCTTCTTCAGTCCTGACGAAGGGTCTCGGCCCAAAAGGTTGACTGCTCATTTCAACAGATGCTGCCCGACCTGCTGAGTTCATCCAGCTTTTGTACGTGTTTATTTGACCACAGCATCTGCAGTGTACTTTGAGTTTAAATGTATTTGGCTATGGTGTATGGAAACTTCTGACTTCAACTCTAGGTGTGAGGTGATGGATGTTTAGATCACATGGTTTGTGACACAGACTAGTGAACTGTTTCGCCATGTAGGCTTTGGGAAACCTTAATCTATCAGAACAACATTTTTTCTCTGATACAATTGTAAAGGCAGTAATTCCTTTTGTGGGATATGCGAACCAATATCCAAAACAAGGGATCATTTTGTGTTAAAAGAGCAAGTATTAAGAGTAGGTAGGATGGGGATGGAAAATGTTGGTATCTGCACAAGACTGCTCATTAGCCACAAAATGAACCCTGATTCTGAAGGGTCTCAACCCAAAACGTTGCCTCTCCATTTTCCTCCATAGATGCTACCTGACCTGCTGAGTTCCTCCAGCACCATTGTGTGTTGCTCTAAATTCTAAATTGCTCTAAAGAGAATTCTAAATGGACGATAAACACTACTTCTTTTTGTTTTCTCTTTTTTGTACTAGTTATTTATTTTTGTTTACATATTTCTTATTCTAACTTATAGTTTTATTATTGTGTGTTGCAATGCACTGCTGCTACAGAACAACAAACTTCATGGCATATGCCAGTATTAAACCTGATTCTGAGCTTCTGCAGAAGTAATAATAGCCTTTGCAAATTTTCTTGGAGAAAGAATATCCAACTAATCATCCCTGATGCAAACAGTAAAGCTCTTGTGCTGATGACATCACTTTCTTTATTGTGTAACATCTATCACTTCACTCATAGACTGAATCTACCATTTCCCGTCAGTTTTCGGAACGTCCTACCTGGAATCTTGAAATTAACCAAAGCTAGTTTAAAAAGAAACAATAGCAATCCACCCACAAATAATAGTTTTGTATTACATTCAGAAAACATTTTTAATATCAAAGTCAGTTTTATTGTTACTGGTATACGTCATGAAATTTGTTGTTTTAAGGCAGCAGTACAGTGCCAGCATAACAAACTACTAGAAGTTACAAAAATAACAAATTGAGTAAGTAGTGCAAAAGAAGAAGAGTGAGGTAGTGTTCATGGACCATCCAGAAATCTGATGGCAGAGGGGAAGAGCCCATTCTTAAACTAATGCAAAGGAAAACACTGGAGTCTGGGAATGGGGGTTGAGCTTTGTGTCTATTTAAAGTGAGTTATGCAAGTATCACATGATAGCCTGATGACATATGCAGTTCATGTATTTTTACATATAACCATAGTGAATTATATAGACAACAAAGAATGCTTAATCAAACAATATATTTACAAGATTATTCAAATAGTACTGAAATACTAAATACACAACATTGAGTGTGAATCTCCAGGCTCATGTACCTCCTCCCCAATAGACAATAGACAATAGGTGCAGAAGTAGACCATTTGGCCCTTCGAGCCTGCACCGCCATTTTGAGATCATGGCTGATCAATTCCTATCAATACCCGGTTCCTGCCTTGTCCCCATATCCCTTGATTCCCCTATCCATAAGATACCTATCCAGCTCCTTCTTGAAAGCATCCAGAGAATTGGCCTCCACTACCTTCCGAGGCAGTGCATTGCAGACCCCCACAACTCTCTGGGAGAAGAAGTTTTTCCTTAACTCTGTCCTAAATGACCTACCCCTTATTCTCAAACCATGCCCTCTGGTACTGGACTCTCCCAGCATCTGGAACATATTTCCTGCCTCTATCTTGTCCAATCCCTTAATAATCTTATATGTTTCAATCAGATCCCCTCTCAATCTCCTTAATTCCAGCGTGTACAAGCCCAGTCTCTCTAACCTCTCTGCGTAAGACAGTCCAGACATCCCAGGAATTAACCTTGTGAATCTACGCTGCACTTCCTCTACAGCCAGGATGTCCTTCCTTAACCCTGGAGACCAAAACTGTACACAATACTCCAGGTGTGGTCTCACCAGGGCTCTGTACAAATGCAAGAGAATTTCCTTGCTCTTGTACTCAATTCCCTTTGTAATAAAGGCCAACATTCCATTAGCCTTCTTCACTGCCTGCTGCACTTGCTCATTCACCTTCAGTGACTGATGAACAAGGACTCCGAGATCTCTTTGTATTACTCCCTTACCCAACTCTATACCATTCAGATAATAATCTGCCTTCCTGTTCTTACTCCCAAAGTGGATAACCTCACACTTATTCACATTAAACGCCATCTGCCAAGTATCTGCCCACTCACCCAGCCTATCCAAGTCACCCTGAATTCTCTTAACATCCTCATCACATGTCACACTGCCACCCAGCTTAGTATCATCAGCAAACTTGCTGATGTTATTTTCTATGCCTTCATCCAAATCGTTAACGTAAATGGTAAACAGCTGTGGTCCCAATACCGAGCCCTGTGGCACCCCACTAGTCACCACCTGCCATTCCGAGAAACACCCATTCACCGCTACCCTTTGCTTTCTATCTGCCAACCAGTTTTCTATCCATGTCAATGCCTTCCCCCCGATGCCCTGAGCTTTGATTTTACCCACCAATCTTCTATGTGGGACCTTATCAAATGCCTTCTGAAAATCGAGGTACACTACATCCACTGGATCTCCCCTGTCTAACTTCCTGGTTACATCCTCGAAAAATTCCAACAGATTAGTCAAGCATGATTTACCCTTGGTAAATCCATGCTGGTTCGGCCCAATCCTATCACTGCTATCTAGATATGCCACTATTTCATCCTTAATAATGGACTCTAGCATCTTTCCCACCACCGATGTCAGGCTGACAGGTCGATAGTTCTCTGTTTTCTCCCTCCCTCCTTTCTTAAAAAGTGGGATAACATTAGCCATTCTCCAATCCTCAGGAACTGATCCTGAATCTAAGGAACATTGGAAAATGATTACCAATGCATCCACAATTTCCAGGGCCACCTCCTTTAGTACCCTAAGGTGCAGACCATCTGGACCTGGGGATTTGTCAGCCTTCAGTCCCATCAGTCTTCTCATCACCGTTTCCTTCCGAATGTCAATCTGTTTCATTTCCTCTGTTACCCTATGTCCTTGGCTCATCCATACATCTGGATAGTAGTAACATGAAAACCATAAGACTATAACATATAGGAGCAGAATTAGGCCATTTGGCATGTTGAGTCAGCTCCACCATTTCATCGCAACTGATCCATTTCCTTCTCAGCCCCAATCTCCCACCTTTTCCCTGTATTTCTTCATGCCCTGACCAATCAAGAAGCAATCAACCTCTGCCTTAAATAAACTCAATAACTTGGCCTCCACAGCCGCCTGTGGCAACAAATTCTACAAATTCACCGCTCTCTGGCTTAAGAAATTCCTCCTCATCTCTGTTCTAAATGGATGTCTCTCTATTCTGAGGCTGTGTCCTCTGTTCTTAGACTTCCCCATCATAGGAAACATCCTCTCCAAATCTACACTATCAAAGCCTTTCAACATTTGATAGCTTTCAATGAGATCCCTGATGCATCATCAATAACTCTCGGAAATGGGAGGCAAACGATAGGCTTTTATTAGCTGCAAGAGACCACGATTAGTAGCAAGAGACCACCACACAACATCCTGGAGACTGAGGGAGGAGCAGTGCCTACAATCGCCTTTATACAGGGGTCTGTGGGAGGAGCCACAGGAGCAGTCAGCAGAGGGGCATGTCCAGACAGGTATACGTAGTTCACCACAATCCCCAATCATTCTTCTGAATTCTAGTGAGTACAGGTTTATGTAATGATAAACCTTTCAATCCTAGAATCATTTTTGTAAACCTCTTTTGAACCCTCTCCAATATGAGTTTATCTTTTCTTAAATAAGAGGCCCAAAACTACTCACAATACTCCAAATGAGGCCTCACCAGTACTTTATAAATTCTTAATATTACATCCTTGCTTTTATATTCTAGACATCTTGAAATGAATGCTAACATTGCATTTGCCTTCCTCACCACAGACTCAACCTGCAAATTAACCTCTGGGAATCCTGCATGAGGACTCCCAAGACCCTTTATAGCTCCATATTTTTGAATTTTCTCTCTATTTAAAAAATAGTCTATGCTTTTATTTCTTCTACCAAGGTGCATGACCATACACTTCCCAACATTGTATTCCATCAGCCACTTCTTTGCCCATTCTCCTAATCTGTCTAAGTCCTTCAATAGACTCTTCTTCCTCAACACTACCTGCCCCTCCACGTATCTTTGTCTCATCTGTAAACTTGGCCACAAAACCATCAATTCTTTCACCCAAATCATTAATATATAACATGAAAAGAATCAGTCCCAGCACAGACCCCTGAGAAACACCACTAGTCACCAGCAGCCAGCCAGAAAAGGCTCCCTTTATTCCCACTCTTGCTTCCTGCCAATCAGCCAATGCTCTATCCATGTCTGTAATACCATGGAACTTGTCAAGCAGCCTTCAGCCTCATGTGTGGCATCTTGTCAAAGGCCTTCTGAAAATCCAAATACACAATATCCATTGATTCTTGTTTGTCTATCCTACTTGTTATTTCTTCAAAGAATTTTAACAGATCTGTCAGGCAAGATTTCCCCTGAAGGAAACCATGCTGACTTTCGCCTATTTTATCATGTGCCTCCAAGTGCCCTGAACCCATATTCTTAGCAATCAACTCCGACATCTTCCAACTATGGAGGTCAGACTAACTGGCCTGTAAATTCCTTTCTTCTGCATTTGTCCCTTCTTGAAGAGTGGAGTGACATTTGCAATTTTCCAGTCCTCCGGAACTATCCCAGAATTCATTGGTTATTGAAAGGTCATTACTAATGCCTCCACAATCTCTTCAGATACCTCCTTCAGAACCCTGGGGTGCAGACCATCTGATCCAGGTGACTTATCAATCATCAGACCTTTCAGTTTCTCAAGGACCTTCTCCTGAGTAATGGCAACTTCACTCTCTTCTGCCCCCCAACACTCTTGAACCTCCACTGTGAAGACTGATGCAAAATACTTATTCAGTTCATCTGCCATTTCCTTGCCCCCCATTACTATTTCTCTAGTGCCACTTTCCAGCAGTCCAATATCTACTCTCGCTTTCCAGTTACTCTTTATATATCTGAAGAAACTTTTTGTATCCCTTTTAATATTATTGACGAGCTTATCTTTGTATTCCATTTTTTCCTTCTTTATAACTTTTTAGTTGCCTTCTGTTGGTTTTTTAAAAGCTTCCCAATCCTCTAACTTCCCATTTTTTGCTCTATTATATGCCCTCTCTTGGCTGTTATGTTAGTTTTGACTTCTCTTGTCAGCCACGGATGTGTCATCCTGTCTTATGAATACTTCTTCTTTGGAATGTATCTATCCTGTGTCCTCTGAATAGCTCCCAGAAATTCCAGCCATTGATGATCTGATGTCATCCCTGTTAGTGTGCTCTTCCAATCAATTTTGACCACTTCCTCTCTCATGCCTCTGTACTTCCTTTACTCCACTGTAATACTGATACATCTGACTTTAGTTTCTCCTTCCCAAATTGCAGGGTGAATTTGATCATATTGTGATTACTGGCTCCAAAGGGTTCCTTTACCTTTAGCTCTCTAATCAATTCTGGTTTGTTGCAAGCACCCAATCCAGAATAGCTGACCCTCTAGTGGGCTCATCCACAGGCTGCTCTTAAGAAGCCATCTCATCGGCATTCGACAAGAGGGTATGTCCCTTATTTTGAGGATATTAGTGATGGATGGTCCTGAGGCACCATCCCTTGAAGATGTCCTCGATGATGGGGAGGGTTGTGCCTGTAATGGAACTGATTGATTCTACAACCTCTTGTGATCCTGTGCATTGTTTTTGGTGACATGCCATATCTCGTCAAATTTCTAATGAGGGCCTTTTGTGATTGTATTAATGTGTTGGGCCCACAGTATTTTCAAATACTGGTTGCCCCCTATCAATGCTCCAATAATTCCTTGCATAGAATTATTCTGAATCAGTTTCTAATTCACTTCAGGCAGAATTTCTGCCTTAGTCAAGTTAACAGCTCTCGATGATCAATGTAATGTTTCTGTTATTAACATAATATAGTGTTGGTTCTTTGTCATCAATTATTTGGAATTTTCATTTTTATAGCATACATTTTGAAAACTATGCAAATAAAATCTGTCTCAAGCAATCATGGCCATTTCTCCTGATACATTTTTAACGTGGTATGTTATTAAGAAAATATTCATTTTAATGGATTATGAATCTTAAGGCAAAATGGGATGCCCATGACATTTACTAAGAGCTGAACACTACAGGGAGCCTTAGGTCTAGAAAGTGTAGGACTGAAATTAAAAAGGAATTTAACAAGTAAAAGTGAGTAAATATGAATATATTGATAAGTAAAACCAATGAAATACCAAAATACTTGATAAATACATAGAGTGAAAGAGGATCATAACAGAAAGAGTGGAGACTATTGGAGGCCATTGTCTGGATGGAGAAAATATGGGCTATTTCTCAATGAATACTCCACATTTTTGTTTGCAAAAAGGAGAAATTACACAGATATTGAAAATAAGGAGGAAGATGTGAAACATAATGAGAGGAGAAATATAAAGTTGTTTATCACTTTTTAAAACTGGATGATTTGCTAGATCCAGTAAAAATGTAACCCAATTTCTTAAGAGAAGCAGGAGAGGAAATAACAGAGGCACTGAGTATCATTTTCTAATCCCCCTTAGCAACAAGCTTGATGCCAGAGTACTGGGAAAATATGATGTGATATTGTTTTGCTTGAAACGAAGAGAAGGCTGACCAAATGATTATATGCTGTCAACTTACCATGAATGGTGGACAAATTATGGATTTTGAGGATCAGTATAAATTACGATATAAAAGGACAGACTAATAAAGTACAGTAAGAGATTTATTCAATGATGGTCATGTCTTACAACTTTATTGAATTTGTTGTGGAGGCAACAGAAGGTCAATTATAGGAGCTTTTTTGATGTTCTTCATGAATTGGTAATTTTGTAATTAGTTTATTATTTTCACATGACCTGAGAACATTGAAAAGGTTTAGTTTAATGCCATTCAGACAGATTATTCCAAACATCAGTACATTGACATAGTGCAAAAAGAAAATAAAAACAGAATGTAGAATACGGTATAGTGTTACAGTTAGATAGAAAGTGCAGTGCAATTAGACATATAAGGTGCAAGGGCAACAATGAAGTAGACTGACAGAGAGAAAGAGAGTTCATTTTGAGGTCTGTTCAAGATGTTTATAGCAGCGGGATAGAAGCTGTACTTCAGTCTGGTGGCATGTGTTCTCAAACTTTACTGCCCTGATGGAAAGGACAAGAAGAGAGAACGAGGTTTTTGACCAAGTCTCACACATCAGAATTATCTGAAGTAAAAGCCCATGAGATCATGAATGGCAACTTATAACTAATAGAGCCCCTGGCTCACAGCACCAGAGACACAGGTTCAATCCTGACCTCAAGTATAGTGACCAGTGACCAGCACAGAGGGCTATAAACACACTTACATACAAGTTAGCAATGCGAGTTGACCCGTTAGGCCTAATCCCCCTGCTATTGGCCATTGGTGATCTGATTGTAAACTCATCGCTGCATTCTCATCTACCGACATTAATCTTTCTCCTCCTTGCTTATCAAGTATCCATTTCTCTCCTAAAAATACTCCAAAAATCCACTTCCATTGTCCTTTATGGAAGAGTGTTCCAAAGACTTAAGACTTTCTGAGAGAAAACAAATCACCTTTAGTCTTAAATGAATGATTTCTGAATCTTAAACAGTGTTCCTTATTTCTAAATTCTCCCATAAGGGGCAACTCTCTCTTGTGAAGACCCTTCAGGATCTCAGATGTTTCAATCAAGTTGCCTGTCTCTCCAGCCAATACAAACCAAATCCATCCAGCCTTTCCTCACATTATATCAGATACAATGCAGGTATTCATCTAGTCAACTTTCTTTGGACTGCTTCTAATGTATTAATATCACCTTAATCAAAGGGACCAATAATGCTCTAAATGTAGTCTCAACAAAGCCATATATCAGAATCAGAATCAGATTTATTATCACCGGCATGTGACGTGAAATTTGTTAACTTAGCAGCAGCAGTTCAATGCAATACATAATTTAGCAGAGAGAGAGAAAAATAATAATAATAATAATAAATAAAATAAAACATAATAATAAATAACAAGTAAATCAATTACATATATTGAATAGGTTTTTTAAAAATATGCAGAAACAGAAATACTGTATATTAAAAAAAGTGGGGTAGTGTCCAAAGCTTCAATGTCCATTTAGGAATCTGATGGAAAAGGGGAAGAAGCTTTTGGTCCTGTGCAGTTGCCCCCCCCATACCAGACAGTGATGCAGCCTGTCAGAATGCTCTCCATAGTACAACTATAGAAGTTTTTGAGTGTATTTGTTGACATACCAAATCTCTTCAAACTCCGAATGAAGTATAGCTGCTGTCTTGCCTTCTTTATGACTACATCAATATGTTGGGACCAGGTTAGATCCTCAGAGATCTTGACACCCAGGAACTTGAAGCTGCTCACTCTCTCCACTTCTGATCCCTCTATGAAGATTGGTATGTGTTCCTTCATCTTTCCCTTCCTGAAGTCCACAATCAGCTCTTTCATCTTACTGACGTTGAGTGCCAGGTTGTTGCTGTGGCACCACTCCACTAGTTGGCATATCTCACTCCTGTACACCCTCTCGTCACCACCTGAGATTCTACCAACAATGGTTGTATCGTCAGCAAATTTATAGATGGTATTTGAGCTATGCCTAGCCACACAGTCATGTGCATATAGAGAGCAGAGCAGTGGGCTAAGCACACACCCCTGAGGTGCGCCAGTTTTGATTGTCAGCAAGGAGGATATGTTATCATCAATCCGCACAGACTGTGGTCTTCCGATTAGGAAGTTGAGGATCCAATGCAGAGGGAGGTACAGAGGCCCAGGTTCTGCAACTTCTCAATCAGGATTGTGGCAATAATGTTATTAAATGCTGAGCTATTGTTGATGAACATCATCTTGACGTAGGTGTTTGTGTTGTCCAAGTGGTCTAAAGCTGTGTGGAGAGCCATTGAGATTGCGTCTGCCGTTGACCTATTGTGGCGATAGGCAAATTGCAATGGGTTCAGGTCCTTGCTGAGGCAGGAGTTCAATCTAGTCATGACCAACCTCTCAAAGAAGTTCATCACTGTCGATATGAGTGCTACCAGACGATATTCATTAAGGCAGCCCACATTATTCTTATTTGGCACTGGTATAATTGTTGCCTTTTTGAAGCAAGTTAAACAATAACATTTACTTATTAAAAACAGCAAATGCTGGAAATGATCAAAAGATCAGGCTACATCTGTGGGAAGAGGAACAGCTAACATTTCAGATCAAAGACCATTCACTCTGCTAGCTTTCCAAAATACTTGCTGGACCTTTATGCTTGGCTTTAGTTAACACGCCACTGGGATACCCAGATCCCTCTGCACCTTTGAGCTCTGTACTATCTCTACAATTCCACTTTGCCCATGTTTAACCTATTTCCAATTCCATTCAAATTAATTGGGTCTAGCTTCCTTCAATTCTTCCTCGTGTAAAGTGAAGTATGGATGTCAGATACCTCCAGACTCTCCACTTAGCATTTTGGCTCTCCATTGTTGAACCATTGACGAGCAGAAGATCAAATGTACTGCCTCCTGACTTACAGCATGCCTTGGACTCCAATCTTTCAACCCATATCTGCAAGCTCATGGAGATTCTAGCTGTAAAGGAGCTATTATTATGTGGAATTGAATATCAAGCAGGAGGTTAGGCTGATTTTAGAGATAAATCCATTACTTTGCCCTATACACCCATCCAAATGCAACCCCATAGAATCAAAAATATATTGGATAGAAATTGATCCTCAACTCCTCATGCTCACTGCACTATTAAGCAGCAGCTTTGCATTCTGCTTCACTTTCAAACTTTAGTTCTATTATTTGTATGGGAACTGAATTACTCAAGTATAAAATTGAGCTGTCTCTAGTTTAGAGTCAAATTACCATCACAGGTCGCTTATTTTTTCTATAATTGCCTCCAACTATTCAGAATTCATTATATTATCATCCAGTGTCATCCTTATTTTAATTTAATCTCCCCCAGAAATTCATCATTCCCTGTGTAATTAAATCAAGAGTGCCCGAGGACTTCCTTGCCTACAGAAGGAGTCTTGCTGGTGTTATGTTTAGATTACATGAAACTTGATATGCAGCCTTGGAGCCAGTAAGGGTTTTCATTTGAATGAGTGGAACAAAATGGCTTGCAAAATGGAATGGACAGTGAAGGTTGAAGTAATTTAAGGCGACGACTAGGATGAGTCTGCAGAAATTCCATGTAATAATTGGCACCCTTGAGAATTTGAGGTCAGCTCTTAAAATTAACAGTGGTGTTGGGGACAGTTAGAGATCATAATGAGATAAATTACCAATTGGTTACACTGGAGAAGCAAGGTTATTGAAAATAAAAAACAATGCCAAAAATACCCAGCAGATCAAGCAGCATCTGTGGAAAGAGAAATAGAATTAATGATTCAGGTTGAAAACCCATCATTGCAACTGGGAACCAGAGAAAACAAGTTGCCAACTAATAAGTTCTAACTAAACTAGTTTATTTGTTCTGTGGCCATACAAATCCATGGCTGAAAAGTAATTCTTGGTGGGAATATATAGAGGTAATTGTCATCTTTATTGCCCAAGATGTAATCCAAATGAACAGATTGTTTACCATTAGATTATTAAGTTTTTGTCTGTTTATTTTACTTTGATATCTATGGAGCTCAATGGCCAAGTTCTGTAATTGGAAGCAAACGATGGACAAATTCAAATCTCATTCTGCATAGCCCTATTGCTTGGTTTAATAAACACTTGCCAACATAGAGGATCTCCTAACCATTTCATGAATTTAGCAATGAGTCATTCTGTTGCAATAAAATGGGCTCTGGCCTAACATTAAAGAGCAGGTGTTGTTATTTTCAACACAATTCTTCACTATCAGGCAAAGTGCAAGCACGGTTAGCTCTATGATTCTGCCCTTGACAGTCTGTGTCAAAGTTTACAGCTGATAACATCAGAATATATAGAAATGAGTGGCTGTGCCTTCAGTTAACATTAAAGTGGTTGCTTGGGTTAAACAACATTAATCTATTTTCTCACTAATCATATCCTTTTTGTTTCACTTTCCTTAGCAGGAGGCCGACATCTTTCACCATTAATACTTTGACTTAATTGAGTAGGAAAATTAATTTAGTCTTGCCCTTTCTCCTCATCCTCATCATTGTACTGCATTCTATGTCAAGCTCCGGTTACAGCTGATTTTCTAGAAGATGTTAATTGAATACAGAAAGCATAGTCTTATTATCTCTCAAAGGCAATTTAATATAATAGGAAATTCTCTAAATGTTGCAGACAATGGGCTTTGACAGTATGGTAAGGGAGGAATTTATTGGACTAATTATCCAGAGATCTATTGATCTGTAAGTCCAGAGTTCAAATGCATCATGGGAGCTGGGGAAGTTAAATTCAAGAAATTAAGTAAGTATGAAATGAGTACCTAGTATATCATATTATACCAACTATCAGTATTAGTGATGGTGAATGTGAACTAACCAATTGTTGTGAAATACCATCTGGTTCCCTAATTGTCTCAGGAAAAGAAATTTGCTATCCTTCACCTGTCACTCCACAATGATTCCCAAAGTATGGTTAACTTTTAAATGTTCTCTAAAATAGTCCAGGAACTCATTCAATTCATAGCCAGTTATAGAGTGAACAATAAATATCAGCCTTGTCAATATCCACTTCCCATTAGTAACTAAAAATATTGTATGTATCACACAATGGATTAATCTATCCATGTGTGAAACTCCATTGAGAAGTGACTGCCTATTTCCTAAAGGAAATTAGAGTTTGTCCATTTTTCTATTGATCAAGCCCCAATAACAGCTTTCATCACATGCTCAATATGTCTCACCACAAGCTTTGATTCTAGTTTTATAAAGATTTTATAGAAGATAACACTTTATTCCATTTGCTCCTCCATCTTGAGTTCAATTCTTGCATTTCTATGATGCAAAAGAAACATAGAAAACCTACAGCACAATACAGGCCCTTCAGCCCACAAAGTTGTGCCGAACATGTCCCTACCTTAGAAATTACTAGACTTACCCATAGCCCTCTATTTTTCTAAGCTCCATATACCTATCCAAAATTCTCTTAAAAGACCCTATCGTATCCACCTCCACCACTGTTGCTGTCAGCCCATTCCACGCACTCATAAACAGAAGAAAACTTTATTGATCTAAAAAAAATCCTTTCTTTAATTAGAAAGATTTTTTTTTTGCATTACTTAATTATGTAAAAAGATATTAATAGCAACCTTAATAAGGCTGCTAAACAAGATATAAGCCCAGTACAGGAAAGATAGGAAAGAGTGGGAATAAGTGGGACCTGGTAAGATTTAGGCACCACCGTAGTGTAGTGGTTAGTGCAACACTATTACAGCTCGGGCAGTCGGAGTTCAGTGCCAGCTGTAAGGAATTTGTACATTCCCTCCATGGAATGCATGCACTGATTAGTAGGTCCTCTCCTCCGGGGCCAAGGGGCTTTGTGAACAGATGCTGGTGGCAGTGAAACCGGATGGGGTGCAGAGGAGGCTCATGGGAGAGATTATCCAGCAGTTTGAGAGAAGGGGCTTCCAGCTGGTGGGCCTGAAACTTGTGCAGGTACTGCAAGATCCAAGTGCACACTGCTTGCAAAGTCAGCCAGCCTTCGTTTAATTTGCTAGGACAAACCAGGGTAGGACTTCCACAGTGAACGGTAGGACACTGAGGAGTGCGGTAGAACAAAGGGATCTGGAAGGCAAATCTAGAGGATTGGAGAGACAGTGGGATGTGGACCAGATGGAGAATTGGGCTGAAAAAAGACAGGTGGAATTTAATGCAGGCAAGTGTTAGGTATTGCTCTGTGGGACAACAAACCAGGGTAGGACTTACACAGTGAATGGTAGGGCACTGAGGAATGTGGTACAACAGAGGGATATGGGAATACGGGTACAGGATTCCTTGAAAATGGTGTCATGCGTAGAGAGGGCCGTAAAGGAAGATTTTGGTTATTGTAAATTTTCCCATGATTGGGCTGGCAGCATGGCTCGGAGGGCCAAAAGGGCCTATTCCATGCTGTATCTCTAAATAAAATAAGATTAGGGGAATAGGCAGGAGGAAAACAGTGCAGGGAAGTGTAAGGTCATGCACTTAACTGCTCTACATGAAAGAGGTGGGAGCTCCCAAATGATCTAACTAAGTTGAACAGATAAACCATTTCCAATCCACTGAATTAGAGCTATTCTCATCTAATCTACTTGGGTGATCTAAACTCTAACTTGTTCTGTGGAGGAATAAGCTACCTCACTTCACCAATCAAATAATTTACAGCCACCATTAGCTTAATATACCAAAAGAAAAAAAGATCTCAGTTCTGTTCCAGTGAAACTTGTACAAAAATATCCTCAGCTCTGACAGAATAGAAAAAAAAAATGAGGCTTCATCCAATCTAGCAAGAGGAAGGTTCTTAAACATCAGTAAGTGTTATTCTTTGGAGATCACCTCACTTAAAATAACAATGAAAACAGAACTCATTTGAAACCTTTTCAATTGTTGTAAACTAGGAACTTGTTTTTTTTTAATGAGTTTTTCCTTTGTATCTTTGAGAACCTACAGGGACAATATTTTTATAGTTCAATCTGGAACATTAAGGACTGAAGTTCAATTTTGGTGAATGATAAAAGTCAATGGAAAAGAAAATAGGGCAGAAGGTAAGTCCAATTGCTGATTCAGTATCAAATTTCCTTACTGCAGAGGTTGAATTTCACCCCCATTGGGTTTAATAGCAATATTCTCTCAAGCTTGTATAATATTGAGTAGTGTGCTTGTGGTGAACTACATATACCTGTCTGGACACGCCCCCCCTGCTGACTGCTCCTGTGGCTCCTCCCACAGACCCCGGTATAAAGGCGATTGGAGGCACAGCCCCTTCCTCAGTCTCCAGGATGTTGTGTGGTGCTCGCTTGCTGCTTGTGCTTTCTTCTAGCCAATAAAAGCCTACCTTAACTCAACTCACATCTCCGAGAGTTATTGATGGTGCATCAGTGCTAAATGTGAAACTTCAAAATTAATGTAATAAATAATTCATCAAACAACCAAAGAGATTTTGATTCACAAATTGGACTGAAAATAATGGATGGCAGAGCGAAGGGCGCTGAGTAGGCTACGGTCAATTATGGAAAACTCTGAACATCCTCTACATAGCACCATCCAGAGACAGAGAAGCAGTTTCAGCGACAGGTTGCTGTCGATGCAATGCTCCTCAGACAGGATGAAGAGGTCAATACTCCCCAATGCCATTCGGCTTTACAATTCTACCGCCAGGAGTAAGATATGTTAAAGTGCCGGGGTTAGGACTCAATGTATTTAAGTAAACTACTTAAGAACTTTTTAAAGCTATTATTAATGCTTTTTGAGAGGGTGTTTTTAGATGCATATCATATTCTTACTGAGTTAAGTATTGTATGTAATTAGTTTTGCTACAATAAGTGTATGGGACATTGGAAAAAATGTTGAATTTCCCCATGGGGATGAATAAAGTATCTATCTATCTATCTATCTATCTATCTATCTATCTATCTATCTATCTATCTATCTATCTATCTATCTATCTATCTATCTATCTATCTATCTATCTATCTATCTATCTATCCATCTCTGACAGATTACTTTACAATGAAGGCAAAACTATATCCTCCGTGCCTTTATTTTCATATCATACAGGAGATAATGCCTCTCAAAATTGGTCAATAGACATTTTTCACTGAGCATTTTATGACATACTTCATACAATTATAGATCAATGTACAGAAACCAGATCATCAGAATGACAATTATTTAATGACAATCACAATGCATGAACTGAAACAATGTCATACCACTAGTAGTAACTTTAGTAATAGCCATGAGCAGATTTCCTCTTCTGATGATCAGAAGTTACATGAATAAGCTGAGTGTCCCAGAGGAAGAACTCACTTTTTAAAAAAATATATGTTAGAACTACTTGCTAGGTTATGAGCATTTTGCTCCTTTTGATTGAATCCATGCTCTAATACGGACATGCATTTGACATGGAACATCATTTATCTTTAATTTGTTTCATTATCTCCATTATAATCATTTCACACCAACATCTAAATTGGCTCTTCTTCTATCATAAATTTACACTTCCTGGGTCATTAAAAAAAGCAATAAAATGCTCAAGTCTTCAGCTTCTGCCTGCAGCTTTACCATTATTCACCACAGGATATATTTATTATTTCATACCATCCTGCAAAATGGAAGTTATCCCTTAATTATTTTATACGAACATGCCTCAAGATCTATTGATTTATTTCAATGTTTACATTCTGTACTAGTCCAGTGAGCTGTCTTGAACATAAAGGCTCAATACAGAAATTATATTACAGAAGAGAAACATGAAATGATAAGGCAGTTTATAAGATCTAAGACTCTAGTCCTGAAATTAAAATATTTATTTGAATTTTTTCACCTGGTACTGGGGTGCCAGTTCTGGATTCTGATAAGTAAAGGGGGTGAGGACGGGAACCATTAGGGGAGAAGTGTGTGACATTTGGCTGCAGAACCAGACAGGGAAGGGTGAGGGAAAACTGCGGTTGAAATGTGTGTAGTAGGTGGATGAAAGTAGGAAGAGGGAGGAGATAAAGATGAAAGATGAGTTTTCTGGGGGGAGGGGAGTTGAGAGAAAGGGGATAGAAATGGGAGGACTGTAGGAGAATCAGAAAGAGATGAGGGAAGGATGAAAAAGTAGAAAAGCACCAGAAGGAATGGCTCCCTGAAATAGGAAATCTCAATGTCCGTGCCATTGGGTCCTAAACTTCCCAAGCTGAATAATTTGCTTTGGACCTCACCCAGTAGAAAAGGCTGAGGATGGACATGTTGGTGTGGAAATGGGAAGAACAATTGAAATGGCATCCAATGGGGAGCTCAGGGAAATGAGAGCCGGCAACTTTGTACAACAGAAAAACTGTTGAACTGTAATACATCACAAAAGATGTGCTATCTGCTCATTGTGCAATGAGTCAATGATTGTTTTTGCCCTTGGGCTGCTTCCTTGATGCACTGCAGAAGATGTGGATGGGCCTGAGGCTAGAATTGGAGGAATATGGAGGGAAGCCAGCTGCTTGTTGAGATTGTGATTATGTGGAGACGTGGCAGCTGGAAGTTCAGGGCTTCCATTGGAGTGTGAACAATCAGTGGTCGGGGAGTTGGATAATTGGAAAAAGAAGTTTGGGCCATGTGTAACAGGCATGGAGGAGGAGGTGCATTGAGATTGTGGAAGAGGGGAAACATTAAGAATAGAAAGTATCATTAATATTCTAATTTCCCTGAAGTAAAAGGCTAACTTAATGGGGTTCCTGTACAGCATTGCACAATAAAAGCATTGTTCTTCTGGTAATGAAGCATAGCTGTCACTTCTTGGAACAAAAGTATCATTGCGCAAGGAAATACAGTATATCACTTCAAAGATTTGTGCATGATGGTGTCTGTTCAAGTTTCCAGATTGATTTCACTCAAGGAAATATCCATTTTCACTCTGATAGCACTGAAATAAACAAAGCCATTCTCTTTTTCCATATCATTCTATTTCTGTCAAAGAACAGTATCAAGTACTCCTACATCAAGGTATCATACAGCTCCCAGGCAAAACAAGGCTTCAACTGTCCAATTGTTTTTCACTTGGTGTGTGCAACAGAGGCCTTCTGTTGGTCGGGGTCAACCACCGATGTTGTGTCCCAGCTGTCTATGTGATATACAAGCCAGGGCTGTATGATATGGAGGACAAGCTGTTGCGTGTGTAACCGGCTCCCTGTCTCCATGCATCAGATGAACCCAAAGGAACGTCCAAAACCGATACAGCTTGGCACCAGCAGCATCACAGAAGTTGCCAGTCAGCATTGAACTCAATGTAGGACTGCCTTAGACGCTGCAGCTCCAGATTTTTTCTCAGGGTTGACTCCCAAAGCCTTTCCCATGAGTGGGTAAAGCCACAAGGCAGCAGAGTTTTGAGATCAGAGTTTTCCTTCTCCTAGTTGAGCTGCCAACCACGGCTGATGAGCCCCATCTGCCGGAAGCGACTGGTTTTAAGGTGCCTGTAGCCCATCTTTGCCTCTTCTCCTGTCAGTAGAAATGGTTCCACCGGACTTAGTAGCTAAGCTACACGTGAAGGCCAGGAGCTGGACTTGGTTGTCAGAGGTTATTTGAGATGCACGTCATTGGAAGCAATTAATCGGTAGTGGGAGCTTATACCTTTATCACCCCCAGCTATAACGATCTTAAAGAACCAATGTGCAACAATTGCTTGACATTAGGTGAAGTAATGGGAAATGGGAGAGAGGTGACAAACAGTACAGCTGAGTTCTCCTAGATTTGACACAATCATCTTTCACACCAGTTATGAGTTACAGTAATGTGCAAAAGTCTTAGGCACATATATATAGCTAGGGCTGCTAGGACTTCGGCACAGTACTGTACTGGTTAACATGGAGTGGAGAGCAAGTTCATAAATCAGGCAGGAGCAAAGGATATTGGGAATGGTGAGGGTGGAGCGCCATGAGAGGGGTGTGAGACAGGTGGCAGAAAAGGAGTGTTGGGGCAGGGTGTGGAGCAGGTGCAGACACACCCAGCCCTGGGACACCAGGCAAGGTCATTTAATTACAGACAATTGGTTTATTGATCATTACTGAATGTCTCTCTGGTGGTTCCCGCTCCTTCCCCTCCCCCTTCTCCTTTTCCCAACCATGATTGCCCTCTTCCTGCAATACATAAGATTACTACAGTACTGTGCAAGAGTCAATAGACAATAGACAATAGACAGTAGGTGCAGGAGTAGGCCATTCGGCCCTTCTAGCCAGCACCACCATTCACTGTGATCATGGCTGATCATACAGAATCAGTACCCCGTTCCTGCCCTCTCCCCATATCCCTTGACCCCACTATCTATAAGAGCTCTATCTAACTCTCTCTTGAATGCATCCAGAGACTTGGCCTCCACTGCCTTCTGGGGCAGAGCATTCCACATATCCACCACTCTCTGGGTGAAAAAGTTTTTCCGCATCTCTGTTCTAAATGGCCTACCCCTTATTCTTAAACTGTGGCCTCTAGTTCTGGACTCGCCCATCAGCGGGAACATGCTTCCTGCCTCCAGTGTGTCCAATCCCTTAATAATCTTATATGTTTCAATCAGATCCCCTCTCATCCTTCTAAATTCCAGTGTATACAAGCCCAGTCGCTCCAATCTTTCAACATATGACAGTCCCACTATTCCGGGAATTAACCTCGTCAACCTACGCTGCACTCCATCAATAGCAAGAATGTCCTTCCTCAAATTTGGAGACCAAAACTGCACACAGTACTCCAGGTGGGGTCTCACCAGGGCCCTGTACAGCTGCAGAAGGACCTCTTTACTCCTATACTCAATTCCCCTTGTTATAAAGGCCAGCGTGCCATTAGCTTTCTTCACTGCCTGCTGTACCTGCATGCTTGCTTTCATTGACTGATGTACAAGAACACCTAGATCTCATTGTACTTCCCCTTTTCCTAACTTGACTCCATTTAGATAGTAATCTGCCTTCCTGTTCTTGCCACCAAAGTGGATAACCTCACATTTATCCACATTAAACTGCATCTGCCATACATTTGCCCACTCACCCAACCTGTCCAAGTCACCCTGCATTCTCATAACATCCTCCTGACATTTCACACTGCCACCCAGCTTTGTGTCATTGGCAAATTTGCTAATGTTACTTTTAATCCCTTCATCTAAATCATTAACGTATATTGTAAACAGCTGTGGTCCCAGCACCGAACCTTGCGGTACCCCATTGGTCACAGCCTGCCATTCCGAAAGGGACCCGTTAATCACTACTCGTTGTTTCCTGTCAGCCAGCCAATTTTCAATCCATGTCAGTACTCTGCCCCCAATACCATGTGCCCTAATTTTGCCCACTAATCTCCTATGTGGGACTTTATCAAAAGCTTTCTGCAAGTCCAGGTACACTACATCCACTGGCTCTCCCTTGTCCATTTTCATAGTTACATCCTCAAAAAACTCCAGAAGGTTAGTCAAGCATGATTTTCCCTTCATAAATCCATGCTGACTCGGACTGATCCTTCTACTGCTATCCAAATGTGTCGTAATTTCCTCTTTTATCATTGACTCCAGCATCTTTCCCACTACTGACATCAGGCTAACCAGTCTATAATTCCCTGTTTTCTCTCTCCCTCCTTTCTTGAAAAGTGGGACAACATTAGCCACCCTCCAATCAGCAGGAACTGTTCCTGAATCTATAGAACATTGGAAAATGATTACTGTGTTGCCTTTAAGGCATTTGTTTAGTTTATTATATTTTCGCTTTAGTAATTAGTTTGTAATCATTTTCTAGTTAAAGTTAAGGTTGTTTAAAGTAAATTCATTGTCTGTGATATATCGCGGCATGCGATGACGTCACACCCGGTTTCGCCACGTCCTGTGGGAAAATACCGGTTTGGAGAAACGGGAAGGAGGGGGCTTATGTGTGCAGGATCAGCGAGAGAAAAGTTTTCTTTCTACATACTAGAAACATCAGAGAAGCAACGCCGTAAGTTCATAGATAATCGATATGTTGAATTAAAAATGTTAATGCTGATTCTGTTAAAAGTAATGACGGCTGATAAAGTTTATGTTTTTTGTTATTTAAAGAGTTGCAAATAGTTTGTGTTGATGTATTTAAAGCCAGTCGATGCGTAGGTAGATTCTGACTGTATGTTGCACTTTAATGTAATATAGTTGTTGTAGTTTTACTTTTGCAAGTATTTATGATGTAAATGTGATGTCAAGAAGGAAACAAATACTGTATATATTTTGTATTGTTTTATCAACAGTTTTCACCATACATTAATGTGGAAGAGTGAACAGTAAACGGTTAATCTTCCTGGGACCGCCTCATTGACTGGTTTATGCTTGGTGTTTAGTTCAGAGTTCTTTTACACCTGTGCGAGAACACTACAATTACCAATGCATCCACGATTTCTAGAGCCACCTCTTTAAGTACCCTGGGCTGCAGAGCATCAGGTCCCGTGGACTTATCAGCCTTCAGACTCAACAGTCTATCCAACACTGTTTCTTGCCTAATATAAATTTCCTTCAGTTCATCCTTTACCCTAGTTCCTTTGGCTACTATTACATCTGGGAGATTGTTTGTGTCTTCCCGAGTGAAGACAGATCCAAAGTACTTGTTCAACTCATCTGCCATTTCCTTGTTCCCCATAATAAATTCACCCATTTCTGTCTTCAATGGCCCAATTTTGGTCTTAACTATTTTTTTGCTATTCACATACCTAAAGAAGCTATTACTATCCTCCTTTATATTCTTGGCTAGTTTATCTTCATACCTCATTTTTTCTTGGCGTATTGCCTTTTTTGTTATCTTCTGTTGCTCTTTAAAAGCTTCCCAGTCCTCCGGTTTCCCGCTCATCTTTGCTATGTTATACTTCTTCTCTTTTATTTTTATACTGCCCTTTACTTCCCTCGTCAGCCACGGCCACCCCTTACTCCCCTTAGGATCTTTCTTCCTCTTTGGAATGAACCAATCCTGCACCTTCTGCATTATTCCCAGAAATACCTGCCATTGTTGTTCCACTGTCTTCCCTGCTAGGGTATTGTTCCATTGAACTTTGGCCAGCTCCTCCCTCATAGCTCCATAGTTCCCTTTGTTCAACTGTAATATTGACACATCCAATTTTCCCTTCTCCTTCTCAAATTGTAGGTTAAAACATATCATATTATGGTCACTGTTTCCTAATGGTTCCTTAACCTCGAGGTCCCTGATCAAATCCGGTTCATTGCACAACACTAAAGCTAGAATTGCCTTCTCCCTGGTAGGCTCCAGTACAAGCTGTTCTAAGAATCCATCTCGGAGGCACTCCACAAACTCCCTTTCTTGGGGTCCAGTACCATTCTGATTCCCCCAGTCTACCTGTATGTTGAAATCCCCCATGACAACTGTATCATTACCTTTGTGACATGCCAATTTTAACTCTTCATTCAACTTACACCCTACATCCAGACTGCTGTTTGGGGGCCTGTAGATAACTCCCATTAGGATCTTCCTACCCTTAGAATTTCTCAGTTCTATCCATACTGACTCTACATCCCCTGTTTCTATGTCCCCCCTCGCAAGGGACTGAATATCATTCCTCACCAACAGAGCCACCCCACCCCCTCTGCCAGTCAGTCTGTCCTTTCGATAAGATGTATATCCTTGAATATTCATTTCCCAGGCCCTGTCCGCTTGAAGCCATGTCTCAGTTATTCCCACAACATTGTACTTGCCAATTTCCAACTGAGCCTCAAGCTCATCTACTTTATTCCTTATACTTTGTGCATTCATATATAATACTTTTAATTCAGTACTCCCCTCTCCTTTCATATCAATTCCTATTTCACTTGGCCATACTGTATGATCTCTTCTTGAGCTTTCTGCTCCATTGATTCTGTTGTCCTTTTTAACTTTTCTTATTTTCACTTTCCCTTTAACTCCATCCTTATATTTCCAGTTCATCCCCCCCCCCCCCCCCACTACTTAGTTTAAACACATCCGTGTTGCAGTGGCAAACCTGTCTGCCAGAATGCTGGTCCCCTGTCTATTAAGTCTTAGGCACCCTAACTATAAATATGTGCCCAAGACTTTTGCCAGTACTGTATGTAATTGAGATTGTTTCATCATTGCCTGATTTTGTTTTGCAGATAGAGAATTTAATGTCAGCTGGAGCTGAACAGTAAAAATGAGTTGTCCCAAATGAGTTCATGATTCTGTTCTATGATAGCCTGCCTTATTAATAAATTCATATGTAATAAATTATGAGATAAGTAAATTGCATTGCATCCAGGGAACTAAGTAGATAAACTCTATTAAGATGATTGCATTATTTATCCACGTCAGGCCAGTGAGATAATAAAACTGATGAATAAATTTGGTTCATAGAGCAGTCAATAATACGCAGATCCATAGTGAAGACCAAAAACGACTTATCCTGTTGCAAACAGATTAAGTCCGACAAAGCTCATTTTTATGTTTACTTAAACTCATGTTTAAGGTATCTTAATTCATGAAGTTATAGAGTTATAGAGCAGAGCAGCGCAAAACCAGGTAATCTACACTGACATTCTTGCTCATTTATACTCACCCCATTTACCTGCATGAGATTTGCCTTGCCTGTTTAAATGCCTGTCTAAATGCCTCTTGAGCATAGTGATTGTATCTGACTCGACCACTTCCAAGTTCAGGATAACAATCGCTGTGTGAGCAAAAAAAGAATCTTTCCAGTCAAAACCCTTTAAAACTCCCTCCTTTCACCTTAAAACTATGCTTCCTTGTTTTCAATACGCCCCCCCCCCCACTACAGAAAATGGATTTGGACTATGAACTTATCTGTGTCTCTCATAATCTTATGAACCTTGATCAGGTCACCCCCCCCCCACCCAAGCTTCCTTTGCTCCATTGAGAACAAACTATAACTTCCCGTAGTTCATACCTCCAATCTAGGTAACATCTTGATGGATCTCCTTAGTGTTCTCTCCTGTGCAACTACTGCCTTTCTGTACCATGACAACTAGAACTGCACACAGTACGCTAACTAGTGCTTAGAGAATGGTCTAACTAGTGCTTTGTATTCCATGCTTCAACCAGTGAAATTAAGGATCACAAATATAAAATGCTGGAGAACTCAGCAGGTCAGGCAGCATCTATAGAGGGACAGTCCACATTTCAGGCCTACACTGTTAATCAGGACTCCTTTTTTATAGAATATCTTGGCATTCTCCTTAATCTTATTTGTCAAATATATATCATGACCCCCCCCCCCCACCTTCCTAACTTTTTTCCCTCCTACAAGAGACTCCACTATCCCAGTTATCTATACCTGTCATGAGATTCTGTTTTTCCCTGAACAAACCTTCAATATCTTTTTGACATCCACGGCTCCTAATCTTGCCTTCTTTGCCCTTTATCTTTACTCGAACATTCTGAACTTCTACTGTTGCAAACTCTAATTTAAAAGAATCCCACAGTCACTTTACCTGAAAGTATCTGCTCTCGGTCTCCTTTAATGAAGTCCTCCCATACACTATTGAAATTAGCCTTTCCCCAATTCAAGAGCTTAACTTGCAGACAACAGCTAATATTCCATTCATATTGCAACGGAGCAGAGCTACAGTAACAAGGGTAAGATTTGTCTTAAAAATGGCATAATCTATTTCTTTGCATCAGCTCCTCACTTCTCACTGCCTCAGTAAATCAGCCAGCATAATCAAAGAACCCACCCACCCCAGACATATCTTCCCTCCCATCAGGCAGAAGATAGAAAAGCTTAAAAGCTCATACCACCAGGCTCAAGGACAGCTTCTACCCCACTGTTATCAGACTCTTGAGTGGACCTCCTGCACAATAAGATGGACACTTGGCCTCACAATCTACTTTATGATTGTGCACTTTATTGTCTACCTGCACTGCACTTTTTCAGTAGATTTCACATTTTATTTTGCATTGTTATTTTACTTTATTCTAGCCCAATGTATTGTGTAATTCTTTGACTTGTACAAACAGTATGCAAGACAAGCCTTTCTCTGTATCTTAGCATATGTGGCAATAATATACAATACTTATACCAAGACTAATTTCAGTTCTAAGTCAGTCATTTCTTCAATGATCCCAACTGTTTTTCAAACACATCTGAGATTGCTGACTTTGCAAACAGTGCACTCACAACGTGGCTGAAACTTGCTGCCTGGATTGTCTGACAATGTGAAACTTTGATCAAGGATTGCCCCTGTCATCTGCGAGAATAGCTAACAGACAATTTTGGGCACAAAGGGGCATTTTCATTATGTCAGCTGATGTACCCAGCTGATATTGTAACCCAAAGTTTGGAAAGAGAGCAATGTGAATACAATGTATATTAACAAGTGTGTTATGCCTTTTGAAACTCCACAGAAAATTGTTTTATCCACTGAATTACAGTATGGATTATATTTCCTTGATTAGTATTTAACTTAATGTTTGTAGTCCAAATATTCTACGTTTATCAATTGACCATTAATTGTGGAGAATTTGAAAAATATCACATTTTCTTTGGATTAGAACATAGAACCATAGAACATTACAGTTCAGAAACAGGCCTTTTGGCCCTTCTTGGCTGTGCCGAACCATTTTTCTGCCTAGTCCCACTGACCTGCACCTGGACCATATCCTTCCATACCCCTCTCATCCATGTACCTGTCCAAGTTTTTCTTAAGTGTTAAAAGTGAGCCCGCATTTACCACTTCATCTGGCAGCTCATTCCACACTCCCACCACTCTCTGTGTGAAGAAGCCCCCCCCCATATTCCCTTTAAACTTTGCCCCCTTTACCCTTAACCCATATCCTCTGGTTTCTTTCTCCCCTGGCCTCAGTGGAAAAAGCCTGCTTGCATTCACTCTATCTATCCCCATCATAATTTTATATACCTCTATCAAATCTCCCCTCATTCTTCTATGCTCCAGGGAATAAAGTCCTAACCTATTTAACCTTTCTCTGTAACTCAGTTTCTCAAGTCCCAGCAACATCCTTGTAAACCTTCTCTGCACTCTTTCAACCTTATTAATATCCTTTCTGTAATTCGGTGACCAAAACTGCACACAATACTCCAAATTTGGCCTCACCAATGCCTTATACAACCTCACCATAACATTCCAACTCTTATACTCAATATTTTATCATGTACAGTACTGAACACCACCCAACAGGAAGGACATGATTGGATTAGAGAAGGTGCAGCGGACATTCAGAAGGATGTTCCATGGATTGGAAGACCTTATTTATGGAGAGAGATTGGATAGTCAGGACTTGTGTTCCTAGGGACAAAGGCTGGGAGTTGGATCTCAGGGGCATAGATAGAGTAGATAGTTGGAACCACAGGCCAAAGTCCACAGAAGATTTTTGAGGAAGAATTTTTTTCCTCAAGTGGCAGTTGGAATCTGGAATTCAGTGCTTGAGTGAGTGGAGGAGGGAGATACTCTCAGAGCATTAAAACTTTTTTTAATTTTTTTTAATTAAATTTTCAAATAGGATACATAAGATAGAAAAGAATAATGAGTAATATCAACCCTCCCCCCTCCCCTTAACCCTTCCCCCCTAACATGTCCCTATATATAAAAAAAGAGAAAAAAAAAGAAAGAAAGAAAGAAAGATTGCTTGGATATCGGAAGATCCCCACATGCTCCATGGAGTTCAAAATAACTTTTAGATATATATATTTATTTCTTTCCCCAGATAACCAATAACTTTATCTTCGGAGCGCCTATATATTTAATCCTATCTTTTGTAAATAAGGGCGCCAAATTTTCAGAAATATGTCATATTTATTTCTTAAATTCTAAGTAATTTTTTCAAGTGGAATACAGCTAGAAATTTCATTCTTCCAATGATCTACACTTAAGCATGAATCCAATTTCCAAGTAACTGCAATAGCCTTTTTGGCTACTGCCAATGCAATTTTTATGAATTCTTTCTGATATTTGTTCAGTTTAGGTTTCGATTTTATCCCAGAGTAATAAAACTTAACACAGGTTTGGGGGAAAGAGGGTCAAATAGAAGTCTTGCTTGGTGACTTACATTCATAGTGCAAGATTGAAGACATTGGAGAGGAAGGAATGGAACAGCTAGAAGCCATTGTTTACATTGGAGCTAAAAAAAATTGGAAGGAAAATGGTTAGAGTATCTGCTGCAAAGACACAAGTTTCAAAAAGATCACAAATATGTAGTGGAAATGTTTCAGATTCTTGGAATATTGAGACCAGATCTGTTGCAGGAGGGACTTACTCGAGATTAATGAAGGGCCCCTTTATCAATACTGGCGTCAATATCTTCACAAGGAGGTTCCCAAGTGTGCTTGGGAAATATTTAAATTAAGTTGGCAGAGGGCAAACACCAGCATATATCAACAGAAATGAGGAATAAGATTTACAATAGAATGGGATGTTAGGTAATAGTAAAGTAGTTCGGATTAAGTGGGAGCCAATTAAGAGAGACTACAGGGTATACAAAGACAGATTTAGAATTCTTTGTGTGTAAGCTTTCAGGCAAAACAAAGTCAAGCACAAAGATCTCTCTTGCATGTCTCTCAATGACGATACTTCAATCCAGTTCACTGAAGACCTTTCAGTTTCTTGTTCTGATCGTACTCTCTGTAGAGAGAATGCTGCCTGTAAAAAAAAATCACTGAACAACACTAGCTGCGACTTAAAAGTTGACCAAAAGTTTGATGACATGTTATATAGTAATTGAGGTTCCTTTACTGCTGACTACAGAATCTGGCCCATTGTGTTAGACAGATTTCCATTGGCCTAAGCTCAGTGAGGTGATGAGTCATGCAGTAGCTTTGTCTGAATGTGTAGATCTCATGCCTTCGAAATCCAGTACGCAGATTGTTTCTAAAGATTGTTTCTGACAGGTCATTGTCAGATTTCATTGTGCTTTTATCTGACAAGAAAGATTGAATTTCCTCAGAGATGTGATTCTTTATTCTTCTCAAAGATAGGATATTTTACTTCATTTTCAAATTTCTTTTGCATTAAAAACACATTTGCAGCAATCCTGTTCTCTTTGAAGGAAAGGCAAGTGATAAACGAAACCAATGAGAAGCAAATTATTTCCTGAAACTGTTTCCTACAGTTCATGTAGGCAATGAACTGCTGAGATTTTATTCAAAATGTCTATTACTTGAAGTAAAGGAGGTTCAATTGATCCATTAGCCAGGCAATTTTCCATGCAGACAAACAGTCTTGAAGGTCATCATGGCAGAAGTAATTTTAGTGAGTCTTTGTATCCTTAGCATTATACACTGATCTGACTACTAAAACTGCTTGGTGGTTGAAATGATTCTTTATAACCTGTTACCTCACCATTGCATTCAGCAATATTGACGGTATACTAAAGACAAGTTATTCTGAACACTTCACATAGGTCACTGACTAAAATTGCTGTGATGATGTTATCTTTCATATAATTGAAAAAGCTAAAATATTTAAATTGCTTGAATATCTGAATGTATAATAGCTTTTCTGATCATCTTTATGAATAATCATCTATTGAGCATTTTGCAGAATTAACAAGATCTAAGACAATAAGGATGCAAGAAGGCTCTTCAGCTCCTCAAGGCTGTTCTGCCATTCGGTTAGATTAGATTTTAACTGGTCTTCATCTTGTCTACTTACCAAGCTAGAGTTTCATTACTCTTAATATTTTTACCCCAGCAAAGGTGTATGATAATAACCATAAACCAGACGAAAACAATTTGCTTAATTAATGTTATGTAAATAAGCTATTCCTTCAATTAACTCCTTTTCTTTATTAAAACATTGCATTTTCTGAGGAAATTACATGGTAGGCAGTGAGAGGCCTCCTCTCATGGGGAAATTTAGAACAAGTGTGCATTGTTTCAGGGTGGCAATGAGAAGGAATTTCTTTAAGGAATTTCATTTAATTATGACGAGCCTTTGAAATTCTGTTCCAAAGAGAAGCTGAGAAATTGAATATAAAGTATTTGAAGATGAAATAGATAAACTTTCAGACTCTAAGAATCAAGGGTCATTTGATGAGGCAGAAAAGTGGAACTGAGGCCAAGTTCAAATCAAACATGATTGTGTTGATTCGTAAAGGGCTACACAGTGAATTCTTGTTCATATCTTATGTTCAAAAGTTAAAGAACCAGCATCTCCACCATTCACCACAGAGTAGACAGTAAGTGCTACTGAACCAACATTACTCAGATTCTAAGAGTAATGCAAAAGAAATATAATTCTGAAGCAAGAAT
Source organism: Hemitrygon akajei (assembly GCF_048418815.1). Classification (NCBI taxonomy): domain Eukaryota; kingdom Metazoa; phylum Chordata; class Chondrichthyes; order Myliobatiformes; family Dasyatidae; genus Hemitrygon; species Hemitrygon akajei. The sequence goes on from NC_133141.1 coordinate 46,783,017, forward strand.
TATTGTACGGCCCTGTAATTGACTCCACGGAGTGTTATCAGACCATTTCTGAACATTGCCACTGAATATTGTTATGTGAGCAGTGTGATAATAAACCAATTATCCTTTATTGATATTCCACCAGAAGTGTAATGAAATGAAAGGGCAATTGCTGAGTGAAATCAATGAATTGGAAACACTTTACATGATGAGAAAATAGCCAATCTCTCAGAAACAATGGAGAACCTTCTACTAGTTTGCTTTAGTTTTGTCAGTGAAATTGACTGTCATTGGTCAAACCCAGCACAAAAGTTTGTGTCATTTTAAATGCAGGTTACTTTGAGTGTAAATGAAGTTTAATCCAGTTTTTAAAAAATGTTGCATTGTGCCCACAAATCTAGGCCTGATTCCAGATCATAATACCGAGTTGCCAGGTTTCCACTGATTACACCTGTTAGCAGCCATTTGAGGAGATTGTTTAAATTAAACTTTCATTTGCTCTAATAGAAAATTTTATCATGACTTTTTTAAAAGATTAATGTGTGAAGAAACCAAAACAACAATCAATGGTAAATGGTTCAGTTTATTTTATATATTATTATTGTCCTTTTCAGTGATCTGAAAATGGAGTAGGCATTATTATTAAAATGCTTATTAGTGTGATGAACATATTTTCACATGGTGGGCATGATGCACTGGTGCTGGAATGTGTGGCAACACTTGTGGGCTGCCCCCAGCGCATCCTTAGGTTGTGCTATTTGTTAACGCAAATGATGCATTTCACTATATGTTTCAATGCACATGTGATAAATAAATCTGAATCTGAATCTAGATTGATGGGCTTGAACTAACTCCCACCCACAACTGCCTGTGCTTGCATCTAGCATACAACGTTGGTGCAAATATCTAAATCTCCCAGTATCCTCTTGTTGTTCAAAATGCTTAGGTCCTCCAGGGTAATGGGGTCTTGCACAATAGCCAAAAAAAATGCTCTCTCAATCACAGTGTGGATTCTTTTCATACTGAGGAGCAGCAGACGTGATCTTCACTGTGTAAGAAATACAGTGGGCAACAAAACATACATAGCCTTTCTCGACCCCATCAATTGGAAGGGATTATGGTGCACAAGCTTCAAATTTGTCTACCTACAGTAAACCATTCATCTAATGATTGCTTCTCAATGTCATGCAAACCAGTGTATTAACGAAAAGGTCTAAAACACCATACTCATTGAAGACTGCTGTCAGAACAAGGTTACACCATTAACCATCACTTCACTCAACTTTCCTTGCCACAATGTTCCAAGCCACTTCCATCAAATTTCCCTCCAGTGCAGAACTAAACATCGGAGCTAATGAGGAGCTGTTCACACTGTGGTATCTTCACACCAAGAATCAATGATACGCAAGCCTCAGTATTTGAGCTGCAGTCTGCTGATGATGTTTGCATTGCTGTCCCTTTCACTGAATCCTACGCCAGGATGATCTCTGCACTCAACATCTGCAAGGTAAAGTTCGTCCACCAATCTATTGCTGCACAAAGGATTACAGTCCAACATTAACAGTTCATATCTTGGTTCTGGGAAAACATTAGTCATTTCTCACATTTGGGAGCCACCTCTCGATGAAGACAGATATAATTGATGAAATTTACTACTGCGTCCAATGCACCAGCACATCCTTTTGTCAAATGAGGCAAAAGATATTTAAATATGAATGCCTCACAGAGAAGCTGTGAACCTTGCCCTCCTATACATTTCTATATACAGCAGCTGTCTCAAATTCTGAAAAAATAACGTCAATACTTTTTCATAAAATCCTCCAGAAGGATAAGCTAAGTCACATTAGTATCCTGTCCCAGGCCAACAACCCCAGCATTAAGATCCTGATTACATCAATCAACTACATTAGGCAGTACATGTTGTTCACGTGTCCAACACCATATCTGGGACATAGTGGGGACTTCTTGCAACGTTTAATAGCAGTTAGCTGACTAACGTAAGGTTCATTACCACAAGCTACTGTGTTGGATATGGTGGGGACTTGTTGGTGAGTTTCACTTAACAGGAGCTGGGACTTGGAACAGAGGCACCAGAATTTGAAAGAAGTCGGGTCTTGGGACTTGCTGATGAGTTTCACTTAACAGGACTCCTAAAGAGGCATATTTGCAATTTGTTAGTTAGTAGTTGACTGGTTAATTAGCTAATTAACAGCATTATTATTTAATATTATGATTAATGATATTTTCTCTGAGTTAAGTATTGGGGTGGGTAAATCACTTTTTGCAGATGATGGAGCTTAATAGATCAGAGGTAGAAATATTAATTTAACTGTCTATAGGATGCAATTAACAATTAATAAGGTCGAACAATGGGCAAGTAGATGGGGTTTTAAGCCTTCATTATCTAAAACATAAGTTTTATGTTTTCCGAAGAGGATCAATAGACCGGCACTTAATTTGAAGAAGTGTCAGTGGTAAGATATCTTGGCATGTGGCTGGATAATAAGATGACATGGAAGCACCATACCAGTAAGATAATGGACAAATGTAAAGGGGCATTAAATATCCTTAGGTGTCTATGTGGGTATTCTTGGGGTGCTACACGAAAATCTCTGACCATTTACATTTGTTTAATTAGATCTGTACTTGATTATGGCTGTGTGGCTTATGGATCAGCTTCATCTTCAAATTTAAAACGTTTGGATGTGATACATGCACAGGCTTTAAGACTGTGTTGTGGTGTGGTAAGGTTGTCCCTGTTTCAGCTTTACTGGTTAAAATGGGTAAACTACCCCTACAGTTGTGGAGGTTGATGTTGTTGTTATCATACTCAATTAATTTCAGGGGGCTAAGAAATGATCACCCTGTTGAAAGTGTGTTGGAAGTGTGTTGGGAACATCACAAGAGGAGTGTTTTTAGTTTTGGGTGGCTGGGTCCTTATCACGCTAGGAATATGGGTTTACTGGATTATGTAATATGTCCCACTGTAGCTTTCTCGGTAACACCACCGTGGTTTACTTTAGTTCATCTTAGGTTGCATGATTTAATGAAGTCCAAAGATCCTGACTTGCCTGAGAGTCTGTTGGCCCATCAATATGTTAAGGAAATTATTATGATATATTAACCATTTTAACAAATGGATTGAAAGTTAATTTAACAGGGAATGTCAGTGTGGATGTTTTTGTGCCTGAATTACAGGTAACAATAAAGAAATGTCTTACTAACCATTTATCAGTATATTCTGCAGAGCTGGTTGCCATCATTTTGGGCTTACAGTAGGTGGAGAAAATCTGTCCTTGTAAAGTTATAATTTGTTCAGATTCTTTTTCAGTTTTGATTAATCTTAAAACAGGTCATTCTAGCAGTAGGTCAGATTTACTGCCAGAAGTGCTTCAAACTTTATTTCATATTCAAAGTATTGGTCTTCATGTCTGCTTCTTATGGGTCCCTGCACATAGAGATGTTGAGCGGAATGAGCGGATTGATTGTTAAAAGTTCATCTGATATAGACCTTCCATTTAGCAAATCAGAATCTAAGGGTTTGGTGAGGCTATAAATTAGGGGATTATGGCAAGATTTGTGGGATAATGGGCATAAGGGGAGACACCTTTGCAGAATACATAAAACTGTTGGATTGATGGGAGAAGGGGGCAAGACAAGAAGGGAAGGAATTATATTCTCAATTTAAAATTGGGCATACTATGCTTAATTATTCCTTGTATCTTGTTGGAAAACAACACTCTGGGTGTGTAGGTTTTGTCATCATTATGAAACAGTTGAACACATTCTTTTACAATGTGAAGCAGAAAAGGTTGAAAGAAAGCAAATGCAGGCTGCACTACTAGCTTTGGGGGTTAACAGTTTTCATTTAAAAACTTCACTAAGTTATGGAAGTGATTTTAATTTAATTCACAATATTGTCTTTCATTATTTACAATCTATAGGGCTCTTTGGGGTAATTTAGTTTTCATTTGGTAAAGAACTAGTTAGGGTTTTATTTCCCAATTCTCTACACCACATTCCTGTCCAGTTGGTGGCGATAATGCACCTTTAAGTTGGACTGCCAACCGCCATTGAAAGTCAGAAGAAGAAGACCAGTGTAAGAGTTGGGAGCTGAGGCTTTGGTGTGAAGAACCAGTGTAAGTGGGGAGTGAGAATAGCACTTTGGAAAAAAATACTTTAGTGAGATAGTATCTGTAAGAACAGTTAAAGGTTTTATTTTGTCGTTCATCCTTAGTCTTTGGTTGAATGTGAGAGTGTTGGTAGTAAGAGCAGCAGAATGCTTTTTCTGTAAGATGTGACTAGGTGGGCTGAAGAGCCTGTTACAGGGGGCCTCACAGACTCCTTGATGGCCTCATCTGTGGGAAGTGCACCCAGGTGCAGCTCCTGACTGACTAGGTCAAGGGACTAGAGCTGGATCTGGAGGCACTCAAATCATTTGGGAAGTTGAGGACTTCATACCCGAGATTTTTACAAAGATGGTCATGCCCAAGGTTTAGGCTTCAGATAGCTTGGTGACCACCAGAAAAAGTAAGGGTATTAAGTATTCAGGGTTGGATTTCCCTTTCCCAATCTGTTTACCTCTATGGAAACTGTTGGGGTGGGGTGTTCTTTCAGGGGCTAGCAGCTCTAGTCTGGTCTCTAGCACTTTTCCCCCTCAGGTTGAGTGAGATTAGAGTTCATAGGTTAAGGGTGAAAGCTGAAATATTTAAGGGGAATCTCATTACTCAGGGTGGTGAGAATGTGGAATGAGCTGCCAGCAGAATTGGTGGATTGCAACATTTAAAAGAAGTTTAGATAGGTACAGTACATGGAAAAGAGGGGTATGGGGGGGTTATGGTCTGGGTGCAAGTAGAGGGGATTAGGCAGAAAAACAAGTCTGCACAGACTAGATGGGCTGAAGAGCCTGTTTCTGTGCTGCAGTGGTTTATGACTATGCCTCTATTACTAAGTAGAACTTGGGCAGCTTTTTGGGTCCAGTGACCACAATTCTATTAGTGGAGGTGGCATGGTAATGTAGCAGTTAAAGTACTGTTTTACAGCACCAGTAACCCAGGTTTAATTCTGCCACTGTCTATATGGAGTTAGTATATTCTCCCCAAAGATGTATGGGTTGCCTCCGGGTGCTCTGGTTTCCTCCCACATTTCAAAGATTTATGGATGACACTTGCAGGCTGCCCCCAACACATCCTCGGATTGCGTTGGTCGTTGACGCAAATGACTCACTTCACTGTATGCTTTGATGAACATGTGACAAGTAAAGCTAATCTTTAAAAAATCTTTAGTTGTAAAATAGTGATGAAAAAAGATAGAACAAGTCCACAAGTTAAAGAAATGGAGCAGGGCCAACTTTGAGCATTAGGTAGGATCTAGCTGGGGTCAACTGGGTGACTCTATTTAAATGCGATGGAACGGTTTGCAAGCGGGAGGCTTTTAAAAGGGTCATATCAAGAGTCCAGGGGCAGCATGGTTTTGTTGGGGTGAAGGGTAGACATACCATTTTCAGGGAACCCTGGCTGATGAGAGATATTGAGGCTCTAGCAAGGAAAACTAAGGAAGCGTACATCATGTTTAGGCATGAATACTTTTGATGAATATACTGTAAGTTTAAGTGGTGACTCATTGTAAACTGCTTCCTGCAGATCCACTCATCATTTCTATTCTAATCGTTTTACAATTCTACATCTAAATTCGGTCTCCCTTGTTCTACCTCAATGCACTATGTAATGATTTGATGTGTAGGAACATTATGCAAGACAAGCTTTTCATTTTATCTCAGTACATGTGACGATAATGAACTAATTCCAATTCCAAGAGTAATATTAGAAGGGCAAAATGAGAGCTTGAGAAGAATTTGCCAGGCAGGGTAAAAAAAAATCCCAAGAGGTTGTTCAGTTATATTAACAGCAAAAGGATGACAAGGGAGAGCCTGGGTCCTCTTAAGGACCATCAGAGCCTGTTGTGGAGCTGCAGGAGATGGCTAAGATTTTTCAAGTCTATTTCTCCTTGGTGCTTACTAAGGAGAATATCATAAGGCCAAAGAAATGAGGGTAATAAGTAGTGAGGTCTTGGATCCTATGCCTGTTACAGTGAATTGCAGCCATTGAGTGCATTAAGAGGACACATCCCCAGAGCCTAACCAAGTGTACCCCCAGACCTTCTGGAATGCCAGAGAAGAACTTACAGAGGCCCTTGTAGAGGTTTGTTTTGTTGTTAATCACTGCCAAAGTTCCAGAAGATTGGAGGGTGACTAATATTCCATTGTTCAAGAAAGGTAGGAAGAACAGACCAGGAAACCACAGGCTGGTAGGCCTGACTTCAGTTGTAAGGAGGTTATTGGAGGGAAATCTGAGGAACAAGCTCTACCATCACGTGAATAGTCAAGGCCTAATGATGAATGGTCAGGGTGGTTTTATATGTGGAAGGTCATTGTCTAACAAAACTTTAGGAATTTTTTTGAAGAGGTAACAAATGTGAATGTTGTCTATCTGGACTCTAGCAAGGCCTTTGACTAGTCTACACGTGGGAAGCTGATCCGAAAGGTTATGTCAAATGGAATTCAGGGGAAGTTGGTGATGTGGATTCAGAATTGACTCAATGATGGGAAGCAAGGGTGATGGTCAAAGTTCAATTCTCTGACAGGAAGCCTGTGACTAGTGTTGAGACTTATTCTTCATCATTTAGGTAAATGCTTTGGATGTGAATGTAATGGCATGATTAGCAAGCTTGTGAAGCAGGTTACAAAAAGTTGCAAAGAGATCTTGATCAGTTAGGGAGATGAGCAGAGGAATGGCAAATAGATTTCAACTTGAATAAGTGAAGTGATGCATTTTGGACAAATCAGAATGTGACTTGTACAGAAAATGGCAGGGCACTAAATGCTGTGGAACAGAGGGCTGCACTTGGTATATTGTATTATTTTGGCCACCCTGTTAAAGGAAAGCTGAAGAGGGTGCAGAAGAGATTTTAGGATTCTGCCTGAGTTATAGGAAGAGGCTGGCCACACTGGATCTTTGTTCCCTAAAGTGCAGGAGAATAATGGGTTATCTCATAGAAGTTTATGAAATCATGAGGGTTATGGATAAAGTGGACTCATTTCCCCAAGTTTGGGGAGTCCAAAATCAAAGGGCACAGATGAGGGGGTTGCAATTTAAAAGCCTGAGAGGAATCTCTTTACACGAGTGTAGTGAGTACCTGGAATGAGCTGTCAAAGGGAGCTCCAGGGTACTAATCTCTGGATTGCTGCTTGTGTCATGTGTCAGTGAGGCTAAGAATAGAACAATTTTGCAGATGAATGTGTGTCTGAGGAACTGGGGCAGGTTTTCAGATTTCTGGATCATTGGGATCTCTTCTGAGGAAGGTAAGTCCTGTACAAAAAAGATGGGTTACACCTGAACCCAAAGGGGACCAATATCCTCACAGGCAGGTTTGACAGAGCTGTTGGGGAATGTTTAAACTAATTTGGCAGGGAGGTGGGAGCTGGAGTGGTAGGGCTGAGGATGGAACAATTGGTATATAAGTAGATGCAGTGTGTAATGAGATTGTGAGGAAGGACAGGCAGATGATTGGGCAAAATTGCAGTCAGTGGGTTGAGTTGAAGTGTGAATGGGGGCAAAATCAAAAATTATGATGAAAACAGGACTGAAAGTGTTATATTTGAATGCATGTAGTATGCGGAATAAGGTGCAGTTAGCAATTGGCAGCTATAACATTTGGGCATCACTGAGTTTTGGTTGAAAGAATAACATAGTTGGGAGCTTAACATCCAAGGACACAGATTGTATTGAAAGGACAGGCAGCTAGGCAGAGGGTTGAGGTGGCTCCGATGATTTAAAAAAATGAAATCAAATCCTGAGAAAGAGGTGACATAGGATTGGAAGATGTAGAATCCTTGTGAGTAGAGTTAAGAAACTGCAAGGGTAAAATAGAATCTGATGGGTGTTATATACAGGCTTCCAAACAGTAGCCAGGTTACAATATATATTAACTACAACAGGAGATAGAAAAGGCATGTAAAAGGGCGATGTTACAATCATCTTGGGGGGTTTCAATATGCAGGCATATTGTGGAATATCAGGTTGGTGTTCGATCCCAAGAAAGGGAATTTGTAGAATGCCTATGAGATGGGTTTTTTTTTACAGCAGCTTGTGGTTGAGGCCACCAAAGGGAAAGGCATTTCTGGATTGGGTGTTAAGTAATGAGCCAGATTTGATTAGGGAGCTTATGTTAAAGGAACCCTTAGGAGGCAGTGATCATAATATGATAGAATTCACCCTGCAGTTTGAGAGGAAGAAGCTAAAGTCAGATGTATCAGTATTACACTAGAGTAAAGAGAATTATAGAGGCATGAGAGAAGAGCTGGTCAAAGTTGATTGGAAAGGGACATTAGCAAGGATGATGGTAGAACAGCAATGGCAAGAGTTTCTGGCAGCAATTCGGAAGATGCAGAACAGATACATTCAAGAATGAAGGAGTATGGAAGCATGAGGCAACCGTGGAGAAAAAAGATGAAATATGATGGTAAGCAAGCCATTAATATAAAAGAAGATACCAAAAGTTTTTTTCAGATACATAGAGAGTAAAGGAGAGGTGAGAGTGGATATTGGACCACTGGAAAATGACGCTGGAGAAGTAGTAATGTGGACAAATGGCAGGCGAACTTAGGTATTTTGCATCAGTCTTCACCGTGGAAGGTGCTGGCAGGATGCTAGAAGTTTGAGATTGTCAGGGGGCAGAAGTGAATGTAGTTGCTATTACTATGGAGAAGGTGCTTGGGAATGGATGTCAGTGGATGTTGTTTGCTTGGATTTTCTGAACTCCTTTGACAAGGTGTCATACATGAAGCTACTTAACAAGATAAGAGCCCATGGTATTACAGGAAAGATGCTAGCATGGATAGAAGATTAGCTGATTTGCAGGAGGCAAATTGTGGGAATAAAGCCAGCCTTTTCTGGTTAGCTGCCAGTGACTAGTGGTGTTCCGCAGGGATCAATGTTGAGACCCCTTCTTTTTATGTTATACTGTATGTCAATGATTTGGATGGCTGTATTGATGACTTTGTGGCCAAGTTTGTGAATGATACAAAGATAGGTAGAGGGGTAAGTAGTGTTGAGGAAGCAAGAAGTCTGCAGAAGGACTTGGACAGATTGGGGAAATGGGCAAATAAGTGGTAGATGGAATATAGTGTATGTCATGCTCTTTGGGAGAAGGGATAAAAGTGTGGACTATTTTCTAAACAGGGAGAAAATTCAAAAATCAGAGATACAAGAGGACTTGGGAGTCTGTGTGCAGGATTCCCTAAAGCAGGGTTCACAACTTTTTTATACCATGGACCCATACCATTAACAGTAGGGTCCGTGGACCCCTGTTTGGGAACCCCTGCCCTAAAGGTTAACTTGCAGGTCAGTAATAAGGAAGGCAAATGCAACATTAACATTCATTTCAAGAGAACTAGAATATAAAACCAAGGATGTAATGCTGAGGCTTTATAATGCATTGGTCAGACTACTTTTTAAGTGTTGTGAGTTTTGTGATCCTTACTTAAGAAAAGATGTGTTTGCACTGGAGTGAGTCCAGAGGAGGTTCACGAGAATGATTCCAGGAATGAAAAGGTTAACATATGAGGAGCTTTGAGGCTGTACTCACTGGAGTTTAGAAGAATGGGGGGTGGATCTCATTGAAACCTATTGAATATTGAAAGGCCTGGATGAAGTGGATGTAGATTGGTTGCTTCCTATAATGGGTGAATCTAGGATCAGAGGACACAGACTCAGAATAGAGGGACATCCATTTCCAACAGAGGTCAGATGGAATTTCTTTAGCCAGAAGGTAGTGAATCTGCAAAATTCTTTGCCACAGATGGCTGTGGAGGCCAAGTCATTGGGCATGCTTAAAGTGGAGGTTGGATGTTCTTGCTTAGTCTTGGCATCAAAAGTTACAGGGAGAAGGCAGGAGAATAAGATTGAGAGGGATAATAAATCAGCCATTATGGAGCAGGCTTGATGAGTCGAATGGCCTAATTATTCTCCTATGTCTTATGGTCTTACGGTAATGACTATCATCCAGCAGCACTCATATCTGTGGTGATTAAATGGCCTTTTCACCTTGAAGTGATGGAAGATGGGAGGTGACCTGATAGAGGCATTGATTGTGTAGATAGTAAGAGGCTTTTTCTCAGGGCTGAAGTGGCTAACACAAGAGGACACAGTTTTATGGTACTTGGAAGTAGGTACAGAGGAGATGTCAGGGGTAAGTTTATTTTCACAGAGAGTGGTGAGTACGTGGTATGGGCTGCCGACAATGGTGGTGGAGGAGAATACAATAGGGTCCTTTAAGAGGCTCCTGGATAGGTAGATAGAGCTTAGAAAAATAGAGGGCTATGGGAAACCCAAGGTAATTTCTAAAGTATGTACATGTTCTGCACAGTATTGTGGGCTGAAGGGCCTGTATGGTACTGTAAGTTTTCTATGTTTCTAAAGGCTTTGAGAGGTTGGTTATGGCTAGAATCAACACCTGTCTCAGCAAGGACCTGGACCCACTGCAGTTCACCTATCACCACAATAGGTCAACAGCAGATGAGATCTCAGTGGCTCTCCATGCAGCCTTGGATCACCTGGACAATGCAAATACCCATGTCAGGACCTCAGTAGCTCCCTCTGCAACTGGATCCTCAACTTCCTAATTGGAAGACCACAATCTGTGCGGACTGGAAATAACATCGCCACCTCACTGACAATTAACACTGGTACTCCACAGGGATGTGTGCTTAGCCCACTGCTCTACTCTCTCTACGTAGAGAGCATTCTGACTGGCTGCATCACCGTCTGGTGTGGGGGGAGGGGGTGCTACTGCACAAGATCAAAATAAGCTGCAGAAACTTGTAAAATCAGTCAGCTCTATCATGGGTACCAGCCTCTATAGTATCCAAGACATCTTCAAAGGAGCGATGCCTTAGGAAACACGAGTGAATCTGCAGATGCTGGAAATAAATAAAAACACAAAATGCTGGCAGAACTCAGCAGGCCAGACAGCATCTATGGGAGGACGTAGTGACGATGGGTGCCTCAGGAAGGTGGTTTCCATCATTAAAGACGCCCATCACCCAGGACATGCCCTTTTCTCACTGTTACCATAAGATAGGAGATACAGAAGCCTGAAGGCACACACTCAGTGATTCAGAAACAGCTTCTTCCCCTCTGCCATCCAATTCCTAAATAGGCATTGAACCCATAAATAGTACCTTACTACTTTTTTATTTCTGTTTTTCACTCTATTTATTTTAACTTATATAATAGACATACTAATGTAACTAAATTTTTTCTCTATATTTATTTATTAGGTATTTCATTGAACGACTGCCGTAAAGCTAACAAGTTGGTCTCCTGACTTGGTGTGTCTGGGTAGTTTTGTTTTGTCTGCTGGGTTTGGAGCTCCTTTCCCGGGAATGCGCTAAGATGGTAGCGCGATATTAATACGCAGCAGCCTCTCCGGACTCTGGATTTGGGGATTGCCAAACGTTATGTGGATTTTCTGGTGTAGTCTGTTTTGATGTGTGCTTTTGTGATATCGTTCTGGAGGAACGTTGTTTCATTTTTTAACTGCATTGCAGTTGTGGTTTCTAAATGACAATAAACCGAAATTCAATTCAATTCAAATTTTGCAACACATGTTGATGATATTAAACCTGATTCTGAGCTCTGAGTATAATTGTAACACTTAAGGGGCATTTGGAGTGAAGGGGCTTGGAGGACTATGAGCCAAATACAGGCAACTGGAACTAGCAGGGAGGATCCTACGATCAACACAGACTAGTTGGTCCATGGTGTGCTGATATCACATGCATTGATGTGCCAGTACATGATTGGACAGAGCACTGAGCATGTGCGGGATTGCCAGAATGTTCCAGCACATGGCTGGGTTAAGACATGTTTGTTTATTACTGTAAATAAAAGTTCTCTAATTCTTCCAGAATATGATTCTTCATTGTTAACCCACAGTACGTTTAAACAGAAGTACGAGGGGAGATTGATAAGATCGTGGCCTAAGGTGAAAGGTGTCAATTTTAGAAAGTCTAGCACATTTAATTTTCCTACATTTACACACCTAGTCCAGTGGTTGTGGAGCATACGGATCCCTTCTTTGTAGAAGTTGGTGTTTTGGACCTCCAAAAGTGGTCCACAGCATGGGGTGATTGATAAATTCATGGCCTAAGGTAGAAGGAGATGAGTTATTAACTTCAAACTTTCTGCATTTTCATTCAAAGAGTTGAACTGCACGTGCATGTAACAAAAGCTGTATAACTCATCTCCTTCTACCATAGGCCACAAACTTATCAATCACCCCTGTTATGGACCACCTGGAGGTCTAAGTTGCTCTCGTTACATGTACATGCAGTTTAACTCTTTGAGTGATAATGCAGAAAGTTTGAAGTTAATAACTCATCTCCTTCTACCTTAAGCCACGGTTATCAATCACCCCTGCTGTGGACCACTTCTACAAAGAAGGGATCCGTATGCACCACGACCACTGGGCTAAGTGTGTATATGTAGGAGGGGACTATGTTGAAAAATAATTGTGCTAGGTTTTCTAAAATTGACTCCTTCTACCTTAGGCCACAAACTTATCAATCACCCCTTGTAACATAACATGGTGTCAGAAGTGGTTCTGGAAGAATAATACGGGAGAATCGAGAATCGAAGATAATCAAAAAAAAAGAGAAGAAAAAAGTTCAAATTGTAAACGGTAAAATGGAAGGTTTACAACCCCCATCAAAACTTCAGCTGACTGGCAATGTAGCTGAGAACTGGAGGATATTCAAGCAACAGTTTGAACTGTACATATCGGCGATCGATTATGAAGAAAAATTGGAAAAAACCAAAGCTGCGCTTCCGCTTCATGTAATCGGGAATGACGCAGTAGAGGTATATAATAATTTTGTCTTTGAAGGTGGAGGTAATTTCAATTTAAAGTCAATAATGGACAGATTTGAAGTATTTTGTATGCCTAAGTGTAATTTTACGTATGAACGATATAAATTCTTCACATATGCACAGCGGGCTGCTGAAACAATTGAACAGTATGTTACTGAGTTAAGAAAGTGTAGTAGAACATGAGAGTTTGGATTGCTCATGGACTCTCTCATTAAAGATAGAATTGTTTGTGGCGTTCGAGATAATGCTCTGAGAGAAAGGCTGTTGAGAGAGCAAGATTTAAATTTTGAAAAAGCTTTCGCGCTTTGCAAAGCTTCTGAGACCGTGACGTTGCAGGCTGAAAAGCTTTTTGTTGAAAACTGCAATGTAAACGCTGTAAAAAAGCACAAATACATCAAGAAATATAATAATACGTCAACAAAACCGACTGAGAGCAAGACGGCATTGGAAAGAAAAAAGTCATGTGATTGCTGTGTCCCGCATATGGCAAAATTTTCAATGGCTGCAGTAAGATTAATCATTTTTCACGCTGTTGTAGAAGTAGAAAGAAGGAAAATAAGATGAAACAAGTAAATGCTGTGCTTGCAGATGAACATGAGGAATTTTATATAGACGTGCTTTGTGAAAATAAACAAAGTAGGAATGACTGGACTACTCCATTACAAGTGAATCAAAACAATATTCTGTTTAAACTTGATACTGGAGTGCTAGTAAATGTTCTTGCAGAATCTGAGTTTAATGCTTTAAAGCCAAGACCGAAGTTACATCAGATGAATATAAAAGTGACTGGGTATTCAGGTACAGACATTCCAGTTAAAGGAACATGTGTGGCAAAGGTATCACACAAAAATATTGTGCACATGCTTTCATTTGTGGTCGTGCCAAAAAACGTACAGTCAATTCTGGGTTTATCTGCCTGCGAGAGACTTAATTTGGTGAAAGGAGTTTTAGTCTTGGATAGTGACACAGAGCTGAAGTGACAGGATGTTGCATTACAGTCGGTAGAAGGTGATGTAACTCGACTGCAGGTCCAGCTCATGGAGGCTAATGCTGACACAGAGAATATAAAAGCAGTAGCTGCAGTGTCTGAGACGACCAAACAGGAGGCAATTGATGATGTGAAAAAGCAATGGCAGGAGGAGGTTGCTTCAATGCTAGCGATAATGAAAGAGACACTGGGAGAATATGAGATTCAGTTTCATCACCGTCTAGAGCAAGAATGTTCACAGTGGGCACAGTATAAGGAAGAAGTGAAAGCACAAGTGAAGGAATTGAGAAGTTTTATTGAAATGATGAAGTCTCAGCATAAAAAAAGAGATTACACAGTTAATGAATGAATTGGATGAAGAAAAGAAGATTCATATTTCATTACAAATGGAAGTGGAACGTGAATTGACTGATCTAAGGAGACGTTTTTCTGAAGGACAAGGAGACAAAGTGAGGATACAAGATAAAATGAACACATGGACACAGACCAGATCACACATGGTCCAAACAGAGGAGGGAGCAGTGTTAAGAAGAAATCGCAAAGACCTTAAGAAAGAGCCAACTTCAGAGTTTCAGTTATCTGCTATAGATGTGCTTTGATTAACGTTGTTAATTGTTTTTCTTTTTAAGGAAAAGAAGATGTGGTGATATCTCGTGCAATGATGTGCCAGTACATGATCGGCAGAGCACTGAGCATGCGTGGGATTGCCAGAATGTTCCAGCACATGGCTGGGTTAAGACATGTTTGTTTATTACTGTAAATAAAAGTTCTCTAATTCTTCCAGAATATGATTCTTCATTGTTAACCCATGGTATGCTTAAACAGAAGTAACATAACACATGGGACCTATTTCCATGTTGTACTATCTGAGCAAACACCTCAAGAGATTACCAACCATGTGCTCAAAGCATGTTTGAAGTAGCCTGTGACATCTCAAATTGAAGGGTCATTCAGGATGGTTTTGAGAACACCAAAACCCATCATAAGCAACAGAAGGAGCATATTATCTCAAATCACCCACCCCATTGCATGGAAGAGTCTGTTGTTCCCTCATTGACCTCACTCATCACCTCAGAATCCAATAAACCAGAATGGAAACAAGTCATCTTCAATCCCCGAACTGCCTAAGAAGAGAGAAAGGTCTTATTTCAGTCACTGTAGGCTATGTAAGTCATTCATTAAAAACATTATCACAATTTATTAAAAAGACTTTACTCTTGGGTAAGCTTCATTTAGCACTTCAGTAGACTTGTCCTTTACAACAAGTAACTTCTCATTCCAAAACCAATCTGACACACTCTGCAAAAAGCCATCAGTTTTTAAATCCTTGGGCAAGATTATGAGCATCAGTGCACAGAATTCAGAAAATCACATTAGTTTGCATGGTGTGCTTCAATTACAAATCTAGTTCAAAGTAAATTCATGTCTGTTTAATAAAAGTCAGTTGTTTAATCCCTGATTAATGAAAAGTACTCACTGTTCTTTGAAAAAGGATCTGCATATCCTTGGCAATGGTAATCCAAATCAATTTGCTTTCAGGAACTACGCGCAAAAGGTTTAATTTTATAAATACATGCAAGAAATTACTTAACTTTTCATTGCCTAATTCTATGACAATATTTGTTGGAATACAGACTAAAAACTCCACAAAATATTGGTGGACTACTATTTGACATGCTGTTTAAATATTCTTTATTGCCTATTTAGTTGCTGGATGTGATATTAACATTGTAATCAGTGGAGTGTTTTACTTTGGTTGCCATTTTGATTGAGGTTGTTAGTATTTTCTGTGAACATAAAGCAAGTTGAGCAAGCACCAGTTTCTATTACTGTGCAAGAAGAACACTACAGCACAGAACAAGCCCTTAACTTTTAACCTACTCCAAGTTCAATCTAACCCTTGCTCCCACATAACCCTCCATTTTTCTTTCATCCATGTGCCAACCTAAGAGTCTCTTAATTGTCTCTAATGCATCTGCCTCTATCACCACCCCCATACACTTACCACTCCGTGTGATTTTTTTTTAAACTACCTCTGACATCTCCCTCTATACTTCCCTCCCGTCACCTTAAAATTACATCTTATCTTATTAGCCATTGCCACCCTGGGAAAAAATGCTAGCTGTCCTCTCTTCCTATGCCTCCTATCATTTTGTATACCTCTATCAAGTCACCTCTCATCCTCCTTCTTTCCAAAGAGGAAAAACCCATAAGTACTATAGCTTGCTGAACTTTTCCTCATAAGACTTGCTCTCTAATCCAGGCAGTATCCTGGTAAATCTCCTCTGCTCCTTCTCTAAAGCTTCCATGTCCTTCCTATAATGAAGGGACCAGAACTGAATAGAATACTCCAAGTGTGGTCTAATCAGAGTTTTATAGACCTGCAACATTACCTTGTGGTTCTTGAACTCAGTACCCTGACTAATGAAGGACAACACATCATACACCTTCTTAACCACCCCATCAGCTTGTGTGGCAACTTTGAGGGATCTGTGGATGCAGACCCCAAGATCCCTCTGTTCGTCCACACTACTAAGATCCTGCCATTAACCTTGCACTCTACTTTCAAGTTCAACTTTCCAAAGTGTATCCCCAACAACCCAATGGAAATATCTTCATCAGAAGTTCAGCAGTACACCACTTTTCACAAGGCTGTTTAATAATAGGTAATAAATTCTTCTCAACCATATCCAGATCCTGAAAAATAAATAGAAAAAAATAGAATCTATGTTGGAAATTTTTTCAAGTCATGATATATTCAGTTTCACAATTAATTATGCTGTTTTATACCAAATAGATCAGGCAATTAGATTTTCATTGACATGTGAGAAAATTGTTCTATGCATTTTAAATAATTCTTTAAAAATGATATTAATCATGGCTAGCTTGAAGAGAATAATGAGAAAGGAATGACTGGAGACATCATTAGATTCACTAACTTTTCAAATGGGCTAATTCTAATTTGATTTGTGGATTCTGATTAAAGTCAAGGTTTTATTCATTCTAAACATGGGGCATTTAAAAAAATAACAAGTGTGATGGTGTCTTGTTTTGTTGGAGACTTCGTTCTTGAACAATGAGCAACTAATGCTCTAACAAACAATATTAAATATAAATAATTACCAGGGACAAAAGTTTACCTTCCTGTTTATTGCAACATAATTCATTTACGATTAAATTGAAAATCTGAGGGACTGAGGGACTTCAGCGAGCACCTCTGCTCCTTCCGCCACAACAGACAGGCTCTCCTGGTTGCCACCCACTTCAGCTCTGTTTCACACTCCCATTCTGATATGTCCATACATGGCCTCCTCTACTGCCATGATGAGGCCAAACTCAGGTTGGAGGAGCAACATCTCATATACCGTCTGGGTAGTCTCCAGCCCCTTGGCATGAACATTGAATTCCCCAACTTCAGGTAATTCCCTCCTCCTCCCTTCCCCCATCCCAGTTTCACTCTGCCTCCTCCTCCAGCTGCCTATCACCTCCCTATGGTTCCGCCTCCTTCTACTACACAGTGCTTTCCCCTTACATTCTTTCTTCACCTTTCCTGCCTATCCCCTCCCTGCTTCCCCTCCCGCACCCCTTGATCTTTCCCCTTACTGGTTTTTCACCTGGCACCCACCCCCCCACCTTCTTTATAGGGCCCCTGCCCCCTCCCTCTTCAGTCCTGACGAAGGGTCTCGGCCCGAAACATTGACTCTTCGTTTCCACAGATGCTGCCCGACCTGCTGAGTTCCTCCAGCGTGTTGTGTATGTTGCTTTGACCCCAGCATCTGCAGAGTATTTTGTGTGAGGGACTGTGATGTTCAGTGTAGACTTGTGTAGGTTTGGATGTAGAGGTGTGTTCCAATATTACATGGGCCAGTCTGCTCTCTTTGGTGGACGTCCTAAAGCACTAGCACATAATCTGCTCATGTGACCATAAAGTTCACTGTTCTAATAATCCAAAGAGTTGTTACCTACTGTTAATATATCTATTAAATGTAATATCACAAAATGGACAAGTTTTAGCAGTCAAAATTAGTAACTAGAATGGTGATTATTGCACATGTTCAGTAATGATGACAACCTTGTGATATTTTCCCACAAATGGAAGATGAATCCTCTCCTGATGGCAAAAATTTGTATGCAAACCAACCCATCGACAGAGTACTGCAAGATTACGGTCAACCTTGAGTAGCTCCAGTTGGAGGACAGAAGTTCTCCCACAGCTTTCTAGGAAAGGTCATTCTACAGTTACGATGCAACTAGGAACATATTGTACTACCTTGCTATTTTTTCCATTGCTTTCGGGAAGCACATAAGTGCAAGTGGCGTTTGGCTGCACAGAAGTCCCATGCAGCTCCCGTAAATAATCTAGACATTTCCCTGGGTGGGGGGGGAGCAGGTCAAATGAAAATATGCAGAAGCTTATGGGTCATCAAAGGATTTTCCAAATTGTTAATTCCATTTTTCCAGAATCAAGAAGTCAAAATTGCCAAGTGTTGTCCATGGCCAACAGGGTCAATAGAGATGAACCCCAAGGGAAAAGGTTCTACCCTCTCTTCCCCTAGTTCTGGACTCATATGTGCTCCCAATATAATGAGAACTATATCAACACCATAATCACTGTGGAAGACACAATTGTCTTCTGAAAATGAGGATCCAGTTCCTGCAACAGTTGGTGGGATGGGTGAGGATGGGGCGTGTGGAGGTGGCTACTCTACATTATCCACTCAGAAGGTCCAGAAACGTCAGTTTTGTGTGCTGCACAATTTCTTCTTCTTAGCCAGAACCTTGGAATCAAGGATGACTTGAGTTCACCCTGGTTCTATGGCTTCTGTGGAGATGGCGCATAGGCAGATTGATGAGGTGTACTCCTCTTATTGTTCACGTGGGACCTTTGTATGCTCCAGTTGCATGTGCTCAAAGTTCTCAATACAATCTGGAATTCTCTTCCACCAATTCAGGCAGTGCTGGGCCAGAGATTCCCAAGAGACAGTTGCATCATTTCAAGGAGGATTGAACCAGATCATTGAATCTTTTCCTCGGTTGGCTTGATGACTCTGTTGACTCTTTTCCTGACGGGAGTTCTATTCTAGGAGTCTGATGGGAACAAATAAACGAAGCAGCCTGGTCAGTGGATCTGACTGAATGCAATGAGGACCTCATTGCTGGTGATATTCCCCTAGGAAAAATCATTGATATTGGCTTGTTTATCCTTCCAATGAACTTGCAGAATTTCCATCAGTGGGAGAATCTCTGTGCAATAACCACCCTAACATCTTGTCAAGCACCTTTTAGCCAATTTCTCAATTTTATGTAGGGATAGTGAATTGACATAAAAACACTAAAGCAGTGTAAGACCCAATTTCTAGCTGATAATACAAAAGGCAACAATAATATTCAGTTTATAAAATAAGTCCCAATTAATGCCCCTCAACTGACACGTAACTCATTGTTACACAACTTCCTGCAAAGACTTAATTTCTCATGGTTTACTACTACTGATAATTTAACAAATCAACCTTTCAGTTGATGAAAGTTGTGATGAAAGCAGTGGATGAGGTAGAAATCACCGAGTGCTTCAGAAACAAGGCTCGACTCTTCTACCCAGCAGGCAGTAGACTCTTGAGAGTCACCTGGTACAATCACCTGATACTTCTCCCAGACAGACTGGTTACTCACTTGGTCACAATCTTGGTTGTGAGCAATAATTGGCATGATATCTGAACCTGATATTTAAAATTGATGCTTATTTTTGATTCAGTTCACTGCTTAACCTGTCATCTTTACAACATTTCCTGCTTTGAAAAGCACATTTTAAATAATTCTTTACAGAATTATTTTAAGCAACGCATTACATTCCTGAGTTATACCACAGATGTGGTTGCAGATTTCTGTTCTCTGGTGACTATTGGCGTTTTTAACAATGTTCTGTTGTTTCAAGAAAATTGCTATTACATTGTGTCATCAAATAAATTCTAATTAAGTCTGTAAAGGTTCCAGAGCACTTGTTATTAGCTGCCTGGTATAACTGGGCCCAATAGAAATCAGTGGAGCAGCAAAATACATAAAAGAAAAATCTTTTACCTTTAATAAAATATTTTAACATTAACTGGACAGTGAAGTATCATCATATTGCCTCAATGATCATATTTCAAATATGTTTAATAGTTTTACATGAAAGAATAGCTAAGAGGCAGCAGCTAAATTAAGGTTAAGGAAAATAAAGGGTTGGGATATGGAACAGGATTTTTGGGCCCATTTTCCCACTAGATCCCCATTCACAGAGTCGACCCACCATTGGAGCTGCTATACCAGAAAGAAGCTGAGCATCAGTTAAAGGGTCGTGATGATGGATTAAAAAACAGAAGCAGCTGTGTATATTATTCACATGCTTCCGTTATTGAAAGCCAACACACAATCAGTATAACATTGTACATTAGAGCATGCAACTGAAGACAAAATTAAATTCAATGCTGTTGATGCTTAATGTCAGTTCATATTGGCATGAACTATCTTTCCATTTTAGTTAATTCTATAGTTTTATTCCAGTACGGAGAACATCTGTTGTCATTGCAACAGAAGAGTTTGCCTGCCATTCTCCAAATGTAGATGGAGAGTATAAGAATCAGAGTGGAGTGAGGAAATGGAATTGCTCTGGGTGCTAGTATAAAATTCAACAGGCCAACTGGTCTCCTATGTTGTGATGCAAAATGTGAAATCATCCTTTCTTATATCTGTGAAACAGGTGAGGAAAAGAGGAATGCCAGTTGGATAAGGTTGTACTTGATGTGATTCATAGCCATATGTTTCTACCCCAAAGATGTTGACAGCAATGGAATAAACAAGCAAAGGACAAACCAACCGTAGTGTTCAACAATTCTTAGGGGACAATGTAATGAAAGAAGACCAATCAAATGGAACCACTTTTGCATACTCCAAGTATCACCAGAGTGTGATCTTCCAGTCCAATCACGAAACTACTTCGGTGCATTCGTAACTTATTTCTGATGTCACTGTGCCTGTCACTGAATATTTCCACTTCTAGTCAGGGTCACTTCCTCATTTTGCAACAAACATTTTTAATTCACACAATATCATTCAGGTGTGAAATTGAGTTAATGAAATGATGCCACCACAGTGTAAAGAAAAGACAATCAGAGGCAAATTTATTCAAAACCATGTACAAGTCCTGTCTTGCATTGGAATAATGATAATTCTATTCTAATGACCTGAACATTTAGAACTGACAACAATTCATATGATGTTTTATTTTGACAGGTTGGAAGATTGTCTTCAGCAAGGTTTTGTTCATTGAGACAGAAGGTATAATTCTATTAGCTGCAAGTGCATGTAGTGCTAATTTCATTGGATATAGCACGTGGCAGGCAACATGTCACACATAGGCACAGTGTATGACACCATGCAATATACAATGCTGAATTAACACCATTGCTGATATTTTGTGTTCAATACTTCAGTTGTACTTTCAACAACAGGAAGGTGCCCTACCTGCACTATGAAAAGGATCATAAACAACATTCAGGCACCTGCCCTAATGAGAGCTCTTGCACACTGCTCCATCAAGTTATAAGACAAAGCTGGGTAGACAAATGGGACATTTTTCCCTAGCACATAGGAGGCTGAAGCTGTGGTCTGCTCTACCTGACTGGCCCAAGCAGTTTCTGAAACCGGAGCTATTCTAAAACATTCTAAGCACCTGATAGATTTGACAGATGGTAAAGTCAGTGAATGAGCTTCAAGCTTAGGTTTATTATCAAAGGCAAATATATCCAGGATACAAATGCCAAGGTGCTTTTTACAGCAACTGCACAGTACGTTACAAACATAACATAGACTTAAATTAACAAAAATTATACATAAATTGCACAACAAAATAAACTGAAATAAACATAATTTCAATGCTAGTTGCAAAAAAAAAAGAAAAATATTTTCTGAGGTTGTGTTAGGGCTTTTCTGGTTGGTGGAGAAGATTGAAGGCAGAGACCTCAGTGGCTCCTCCAAATGACCCGACTACACTGCTTAAGGCCCTGGCGCTCTTGTAGCTCCCCAAATGTGCAGAAGTCTTAGGCATATATACATATTCATACCCAGCCCTGAGACACCAGGCTAAGTCATTTAATTCCAAATAATTGGTTTATTGATCACTACAGAGTGTATCCCCTTTCCCTCCCCCTTCCCCACCCCCTTTTCTCAAGCATGATTCCCCTCTTCCCTGCCTCCTTCCCACTCTCAGTCCACAATAGAGACCCATATCAGAATCAGGTTTATCATCACTCACATACGTCATGAAATTTGATTTCCTTTTTTTTTTGAAGCAGCCATACAATGCAATACATAAAATTACTACAATACTGTGCAAAAGTCTTAGGTGTATATATAGATAGACATAGCTAGGGAGCTTAAGACTTTTTTCACAGTACTGTACATCAGAGGTAATTGAACAGCTCACTATAAGCATTTCAATTTCAGGCACTGTATGAGACAGTAGATGAACTCTTCTTTTGAAATTCATTTCTTTGATTTCTCTATTTACCTCCACAGGTATAAATCACAGTAACCTTCCCTGAGCTACAGAAATCTTTCGTGGTTCTGAAAATAGATAATTGTAAATTAAATTTCAATCTTATGGTTTCTCAAATGAACATCTTAGTCCACTAGTAGGTCAACTATCATTAAATAAAGGCTTATAGTTTTTAAAAACAGGCACAATAATGTCAGAGATTTTCATTTCAAGAATTGTCAAAGTCTGAGTAGGAATTGATAATGCATCACATTAAATTTTAACATATAATATGGTTAACAGGCATATTAGTTCAATGTGAATAATCAAGCTTAAATGTGAAGACATTTGCCTTCAGGGTGATATTGCAAAGTTTATTATTCAGGCATTCCAGACGTGCCTAAGACAGGACTAAATAAGCTAAACTACACTGCCTGTTGAAGGACCGCTCTGTAAAAATGTTTGCAGGGCTTTGTCTACTCTGGGTAATTCTGTAGGTTCCTAAGCCTCCAACAAAGATTACTTATTATTTGTAAAGATCCTTTCTCTGGTGACTGGAAAACAAGGAGCTCTTTCTTTGCTGGGACTGTAAAACCCAATGACTTCACCCCAAAGAGGTACTTGAGGCTGCATTTTGGGATGCTCTACAGTAATTACATTGGGCTTAGAGTAATTTCTATATTTAATCATTGTGAAGTAGAATATTCTGGATCTAAAATGTCTCAAAACCTAATGTGCAAACATATTATTCATCTCACTAAAAACTTGCAGGTGCTGAACTGCTCTTTATTTACCTTATTGTTTTATAACTGCCTGTTAGGAGATGAATTTCAAGGTTGTATAATGGTTACACACTTTGACAATAAATGTACCTTGAACTTTGTTTATTGGGAATATTTGTGATACAATATTACAAAATATTGTTAAGTTTCACACTGAATATTGGAAAGGAACCATGTTGATTAGGTCGTTAAGTCAAAACAGTTAGTTGTTATCTCATTAAATAATACTGACAGAGTCCGAGCAGAGGTCCTACCAGGGCCAATATGCTTTGTGTATCCTGGTCTAAAAAAAGGAACAAGGGCTCTAAGGATGAATCCTAAACATAGGAAGGGAACTCTGGGCTTTTGCTGATCCAGATAATGGTCCACCCTCTGACAAGTCCTGCACCAGTGCATTACATAACTTATTGGATACCAACAGGGACCTCCCGGTCACAACTTGCTGGCTGCCTTTTTCCAGCATTTCATATGTCAGCGGATTCTCGATCTGAAGCACTGTCACCCACAGTAGATGTGGTCCCCAAATTCACCTCAAGAGACTTCTTCACAAATATCTAGGTCAATGCTTCAGCACAGTGTAATCGGAGATCATGGTTATTGGATAAAATGTTAAAGTCAACCCCTGACCCTATTACAGCAGCCAGACTGGCCAATTAGATGTCAGCTTGGGACTCACCCATCATTTGCTGCCATTCGATGTTTATTGAGGATCTCCCTTATTCTACACTGAGTATAAGAGGCTTTTGGCAAGTTCTGTACTATTCTTTAATCATCAGCACGAGGAGGAGGGCTTGTGACCTTCACCTGGATTAATTAATGGCAGGTAATACTCAATCCTCCTGGGCAATTGACAGGGAAACGCCTGGACACATTTCTTGGCTGTGACCTATTTTGAGGTGAGGATTGTTAATTCCAAGTAAGGACTCAGCTGAGAGATATCGTCAAGAGTTTCAATGTTAATCCCTAGGGATGAGGATACATTTAAATAAAACACAAAGTAATTAACTTTGCAGCCCACTTTACACTTTCTTAAAATTCATGAAGACTGCTATTCCTCCCAAGCTGTAAGTCCAAAACTCTTTGCTCTATTCCTCTGTCACACCAACAGCCAGATTCCCATGCTTCACATCTCAGCCTGAGCCTGATATCCTATCCCATCCCAGGGTGTCTCTCAGCCAGGTTTGGCTCATCAATCCAGAAGCACTGAGAAACCGCGACAAGCTAGCACTGCTAAGTGGGAAGGCTACCTGTTGATGTACACGTTGGAAGATGAAGGTCCCAGCCATGTGGTGGGGAATACGCAAAGAATATGCCAGTTCGTAGGGAGTTGGGAGGTCAACATTTCAATGATTGCTGAAGGCCTTTGCTAACAGGCCACCGACCAACCAAAACTGAAGGTCAATAGCACTTACTCCAGCCTCTAGCAGTCTGTAGATCAGACAGTCCAGCCCACTGTCAAAGAAGAGAAGCAAGTTAGTTCCAATATACTGCAGTGGCTAATCTTTGACCCTCAATCAACTTTATTAAAACTAAGTTTCCTCCTTACAACAGTGGCTGTTCTTCATTAATTATTTCATTGGTTGAAAAGTATAGTATGGTGTTGTAAGAATGTAAGAGTTACAAGCTATTTCAGGAACATGAGTTTGTAAGAAATCAAAGGGGAGATAGGCTATTCAGCCTTTTAAACTTGTTCCTCCTTTCATTGAGGTCATAGCTGATCTTTTCCTTTAGTGCCATTTCCCAACACTATCGCCATATCCCTCCATTCCCCTGATGACTAGGAAGCTATCAATTGGTGCCTGAATGAACACAATAAGGAGTGAGCCTTCTCAACCCTCTGAAATAGTGAACTCCAAATGTTTGCCATCCTTAAAGTGAAGAAATTTCTTCCTTTCTCAGACCTAAAAAACTGACCCCTTAATCTCAAAATGTGCCCTCGGTCCTAGACTCTTCAGTCAGAGCAAACATCAGCCCTGTCAAGCCCCTTTAAGAATTTAATAAATTTCAATGCAATCTCCTTTCTATCCTCTAAATTCCAGAGAAGACAGTTGTAGTCTACTTCATCTTCCCTCATTAAGCAAACCACTATCCTGGAACCAGTTTATTGAATCTTCATCACACTTCCTCTTTGACAAGTACATCCCTTCTGAAGTAAGGAGATCTAAGATTTACACAGTACTGCATTTTCTTCCAAATCCTCTCCTAATAAAGACATTTTAATCATTTACTGCGCCTACATGTTGGCATTCAGCAAGTCGTGTTCAAATATTGTGTATTGGTGCCTTTGACGAACAACAATACTCAATCCCTCACCATTTAACAGATATACTTATTTTGTTATTTGCACCAAAGTGGATAGCCTCACGTTTTTTGGCATTATATTCCATCAGTCGTGTTCTTGCTCACTTACTCAACTTGTCCCTATCCTCTTAAAGTCTCTTTATATCCTCCTGCAAATTCACAGTCCATCTTGTTTAGTATTGTCAGTAAACTGGGAAAAATGATAATTGGCCCTCTTCCCATCTTAAGTAGTTAGCTCTCATTGCCACCCTCCAATCCACAAGAAAAGTTCCAGAATCCATAGAACTTGAGAAGGTAACTAGAGCATGTCACACATAAAAAATACTGGAAGAACTCAGCAGGCCAGGCAGCATCTAGGAAAAGAGTACAGTCAACATTTCAGGCTGAAACCCTTCAGCAGGATGCTCTTTCCATAGATGCTGCCTGGCCTGCTGAGTTCCTCCAGCATTTTGTCTGTGTTGCTCAGATTTCCAGCATCTGCAGATTTTCTCTTGTTTGTAACTACAGTATGTACTCATTTTCCATTTCCCTCAAACCTCTGGGATGCAGATCATCAAATCCTAGGGATTTGTCAGTTCTCAAGCTTCTCTCATATTGTTTTATGACAGTTAGTTCCTTCAGTTCCTCATTGTTCAACCTTTGATACTCTAATATATCTAGCAGGTTTTATGATTCTTCCCTAATGACAGACATAGTCGTAGAGTAATTTCTTGATAACTCCTCCATTTTATGTCGATTATAAATTCACTGATTCTCTCCGCAGGGACCCATTCTTTCCCTTGCTGGTCTTTTCCTTTCTGCATACCTATAAAAGATTTTACAATTTGTATTTATGTTTCTCACCTGTCTGCGTTCATTTTCTATCTTCAAAGGTTTCAGAGGTTTCAATAGGTACATTTAATGTCAGAAAAATTTATACAATATACATCCTGAAATTATTTTTCTTCATTACCATCCACGAAAACAGATTGCCCCGAAGAATGAATGACAGTTAATGTTAGAACCCTGAAGCCTCCCCCCAGCTCCCAGAGAAAACAGCAGCAAAGCAACGATCACCTCTTCCCCCACCAGCAAAAAAAACAT
Organism: Hemitrygon akajei; assembly: GCF_048418815.1. Taxonomy (NCBI): domain Eukaryota; kingdom Metazoa; phylum Chordata; class Chondrichthyes; order Myliobatiformes; family Dasyatidae; genus Hemitrygon; species Hemitrygon akajei. The sequence goes on from NC_133141.1 coordinate 46,809,591, forward strand.
CGGCACCCCCTACCGAGCACTCAAGTGTGCAACAAAGCATCACTAAAGACGCAGCCTTGCAGTACCCCAAAGACTGCTCATTCACCCGGTAATTCGACATATCACAGGCTCACTCTCTCCCTAATAAGGGAAAAAGAGATGTCTCTGTTTCACAGCGAGAGGGGAGACATAAGAAATAACTCACTGATTTGCGATGTTAAAAGTCTGTTACGTCATTTTTTCTGAGCTCTGTACCCAAAGAACTCAGGTCTCTGGGCACACAGCCAGCAGCCAGCTTGCTGCTTTCAATCTTCTGTCTCCCACAACACACCGATTTCCTGCAAAGGCACCGATCTCGAGTCCACCTACCTCCAGAGCCACAAAATCCTGAAACTCTGAAGTCACGTCGTTGGTATATTGAATAATGACCAGTCGTGAGACCCCGAGAGCGGGTCCCATTTCCGCAAAGAACCGAAGTTGGTGTGTAACTCCAGATCAGGGTCTTCAAAAGAACCGTGAAGGGGAAAAATAAAGATATTAAAGATGGAAATAGAGCTGTTTCCGAAGATGCAAGCAAAGGAGAAGCCGTTAGACATCATTAACCCTCCTAAGCTCCACCCCCTTCCCGCCAATTCATCAATTTCTTGGTCTTTCTTTGCCAAGTTTTAAAATGCTCCTGAGTCTCAAACCTACTGCCATTCCTGGCAACTTTATAAGCCTCTTCATTTGAATTTAACACTATCATTAAGTTCTCTTGCTAGCGATGAATGAATAACTCTTTCCTGGATTGTTTTGCCTCAAAGGAATCTTGTTTTTTTACATTATTTCTTTAAATGCTAGCTATTGCTTGACCACCCATTCAATATATTCTCCCAATCAGCCACAGCCAGATCTCCTCTTATACCTTCATAGTTTCCTTTGTATATAGTGAAGGCGCAACTGGCAAACTGTAATCAGATCTGGGCCTAAAATAGTCAAGTTTCAGACTAATTACATTCAGATGGTGAGAATTACCTTCTTCATCACTTACTAAAATACAATTCCCAATTAATATACCATCTCTCATACTTGGAAATTATACTCCATGGCAAAGAAATGTTCTATATTACACTGTGGGCATGCTATGTTGGCACCGGAATGTGTGGTCAAGACGTACAAACAAGCTGGATGAACTCAGCATGTTGGGCAGCATCCGTTGAAAGGAGCAGTCAACGTTTTGGGTCGAGACCCTTCGTCAGCACTAAAGAAGGAGGGGGCAGGGGCCTTATAAAGAAGGTAGGGGGAGGATGGAATGTTCCAGATGAAAAACCAATCAGAGGAAAGATCAAGATGGGGGAGGGGAAGCAGGGAGGGATAGGTAGAAGAGGTGAAGAAGGAATCTAAGGGGAAAGCACTATGGGTAGTAGAAGAAGGCAGAGTCATCCTTTGGGTGTGCTGGTTGCTAATGCAAGCTACATATTTTACTGTATGTTTCGATATTGGTACGAAAACCCCGTAACCAGGTAACTTACCAGCAAAGATAGATGGATCAGCTGAGTCGGATGCTACTATTTTCAAACGTTTTATTCAAAAAGGGGCACAAACGTAAGGTTAATACAAACTTTCAGATCATATACGTCGTCAATACTCAATCTAAAACACCGGTGTAATAATAATTAATCAGAAATAAGCTCTATAGTTGTCTAGGGGTAATACTGAGTCCAATTGAATATTAAAGTCACTTAGAAATCTGCAGTCTTTTCCGTTTGGGAACCGCTGGCATTTCACGTGTTGGAGAGAGAGAGGACTGGTGAAAGAAAGAACACTTGCCCGTTGTCTTTGCGAAACAATTCCCTGGAATCAGTTGTTAGCTAAAAGCGATTTTCCTTTGGCTTCAGCCACAGATTCCCGATCCGGAATCTGACGCACGTGGCCTCCTAAAAAAAAATGGCTTCCCGCTCCCACGGGAATCGGTATCATGCTTCCTTGGTGTCTCCTTGGTGCGTCTGAGGGTCCTCCCCTCAGACCCGCCTTTATACTTCTTCACGGGATCGCAGGTGTCAATCAAGTTGCAGGTAATGCGATCTCTCTCTCAACCAGCCCACTTTGCCCGAGGGCTTTTCAGGTGGTCTCCATGAGACAATAGTCAAAGTAACTTTTTATTCTGCTTCTTGGGAGAACGTGGTCTTTCGCACGTCTCTCTCTCTTGGGTCAGTTGACCCCCCTTAACTAGAGTTCTTGCGATTTTCACAAAGGAGGGGGCCAACGGCATAACAATATACACGTGATAAATAAATCTGAACCTGAGCTGGTGTCACACTAACTGTTATCGAGCTCTCACTAGGACTTTGAAATGTGGAATATTTTCTCAGTGCGTCACATGGTGAAGAACTTTGATAGCAAGAAATAACAGATTTACTATTACTTTTGAGCTGTGATTCTTTATTCTTTTTAGAACATTACTTTAAGGGAGGGTTCCATTCCTCTTTATTTAGAGGTCATTGCTTCATAACAAGCAGAGCAATGCTTAGACCATAAGACATAGGAGCAGAAGCAGGCCATTCAGCCCATCAAGTCTGCTCTGCCATTCTATCATGGCTGATTTATTATCCCTCTCAACCCCATTCTCCTGCCTTCTCCCAGTGACCTTTGATACCCTGGCTAATCAAGAACCTATCAACCTCTACTTTCAATATAGCTTGTAGTGTGTTTCACTTTATGCTGCTATTACGCTGAAACCAGCTCACTGAAGGTTGGCACTTCAAGAGGGATGGAAATAGATAATTTGAAATGCTATGATACACAAATTAATCTCACCCAAGAAAGAACTGAGCTTTACTCTATTCAAGCCCTTTGGAGCAAGGTTAAATTAATAGAGAAGACTTGAGAAATCCACTTAGGTAATGCAAATCTCCAGCAAATGTAATTATTGCCATGCAACTATAATCCTCAATTCAGTTGCTCAGTCTACCCCAGAGACTAGTACAGTACTTTGCTTATTATATATTATTGCCAAACTTTGGCTGTTGGTGCAGCATCCTCAGGAAGAGTTTTATGTTAATACAAATTTGGGCTCACACTAGTGTGGTTGGAGCAGTAGGCTTATCTCATTAATGTTAGTTGCCAGGTAATCGGTTGCAAGCCCAAAGCACCATTCCCCATTCGCTTCTACAATAGGGCTAACAAGTGGTTTGGTCATTTTGAAAGCAAGTCTTCATTATCAGACCATACTGGGTGCCTCATAATTTAACCCTTCTGGACCTATATGGAGTATGCTATGTTGTGCCTCACCAAAGCTGAGATAGCTTTCCAAAACTGAATACTTTATTATAGCTGGGGTCTGACAAAGGTTCCAAACAAGTAAGGGATAACATCTCTAATTTTTAATTTCAATCCTGTTGAAATGAAGACTATGATTCCATAAATCACGTTTATTTTCTGCCTTTGCAACAGCCTTTAGTGATCTGTGCTCATTCACACTTCCTTTATTCATTTGTGAAACGTAATTCTCAGGCGAAGCTGGCATATATTTATTGTGCGCTGCATTGTGCCTCTGAGTTATTGGTATTGAGCCATGTTCTTAAACCTTTATAGTCCTTCTAATGAAGGTAGCCTTTCAGTACTGTTGGTGACAAAGCTCCAGGAATTAGTTTCACTAGAGTAAAGAAAAGGTAAAATGTGAATTGTCAAAATGGTGATGCTGGCTTGGAGAACCTACAGGTAGTGGCATTCTCATTAATCTGCTACCCTTTACCATCTAGTTAATAAAGATTGTGATGGATATTCACTTACTAGATCTCTTGTTTACTAATCTTGCTTTCTAAACACAGCAACTACCACATGTAAGATCACAAACAGTTGTAAGTAAACTTCCAACTAACAGTTTGTTAAGTTTCTCATCACAAAAAGGGAGTCAGTCTTCAGTTCTTAAAATGTAAATAGAAAGTGGTAATCAGCTTGAAACTTAAAAATACAGCTTTGCAAACAAATCAAGTCAAGTCAAGTCAAGTCAACTTTTATTGTCATTTCGACCATAACTGCTGGTACAGTGCATAGTAAAAATGAGACAACGTTTTTCAGGACCATGGTTTACATGACACAGTACAAAAAACTAGATTGAACTACGTAATAAAAAAAAACACAGAGAAAGCTATACTGGACTACAGACCTGCACTGGACTGCATAAAGTGCACAAAAACAGTGCAGGTATTACAATAAATAATAAACAGGACAGTAGGGCAAGGTGTCAGTCCAGGCTTCGGGTATTGAGCTCTATAGATAGAAGATGCTCTGTCTGTGAGAAGCAAAATGTAGCTCACTGCACCTGCTTTATTGCTGCTCAAGATGCGGCATATTACAATGGATTGTTTAATCTGTCTTATTTCAAACAGACTAGCTAACTGTAAGTTGCTTAGTTCAAGGAAGCTTGCAGATCAGATGGATAATATAATTTAGCACATAAATTACTGATGTGTTTATAATTGTAAGTTTTATGTACTCAGAGAAGTTAGCTTTACATCATTCATTGAGAACTGTGTCTGCAAGATGCTTTTGACCTTTTGTGTTAAAAGGGTATCTGAGGAAATATCATATTGGTGTGAAGTCACTCAAGTGTAAAAGAAGGGTATAAATGTACAGAGCAATTTAGGCTTACTAGAGATGGGGTAAAGAACAGCAAGAAACCTGGAAGAAATGCATGGTGAACTAGAATCTATTCCTCTTGCATTGGCTTCTGCGACAGAAACCTTGTTAATATGTCTTTGTAATTTATAGGAATTGTGTCTGTATTTTGGAAATACTTCATGTTTTAGAAATGGTTTGTAATTTGGATATGTGTAAGATAGCAATCCTCTATGAATTTTAAATGTGTTTTAAGAATGTTGTTTGGATTTCAACATGTATCACTGAAAATAATTGAACTGTGTATTAAATTACTTTGTTAGCTGGAAGTATCTTCTCCTTGGGAAGGAGAGGGGACCCACCACTTGATGAGTGGCAGCGAAATTCAAGTTATTGGCAGCTAAACTCATCATGAAGAATAAACAGGGAAGTGAATCAGAAATTATAGACAATAGACAATAGGCAATAGACAATAGGTGCAGAAGTAGACCATTCGGCCCTTCGAGCCTGCACCGCCATTTTGAGATCATGGCTGATCATCTACTATCAATACCCGGTTCCTGCCTTGTCCCCATATCCCTTGATTCCCCTATCCATAAGATACCTATCTAGCTCCTTCTTGAAAGCATCCAGAGAATTGGCCTCCACTACCTTCCGAGGCAGTGCATTCCAGACCCCCACAACTCTCTGGGAGAAGAAGTTTTTCCTTAACTCTGTCCTAAATGACCTACCCCTTATTCTCAAACTATGCCCTCTGGTACTGGACTCTCCCAGCATCTGGAACATATTTCCTGCCTCTATCTTGTCCAATCCCTTAATAATCTTATATGTTTCAATCAGATCCCCTCTCAATCTCCTTAATTCCAGTGTGTACAAGCTCAGTCTCTCTAACCTCTCTGCGTAAGACAGTCCAGACATCCCAGGAATTAACCTCGTGAATCTACGCTGCACTTCCTCTACAGCCAGGATGTCCTTCCTTAACCCTGGAGACCAAAACTGTACACGGTACTCCAGGTGTGGTCTCTGGGAAGTGTGGACTGGGACAGGCTGCTTTCTGGCAAAGGTGTGCTTGCTAAGTGGAAGGCCTTCAAAAACAATATTTTGAGAGTACAAAGCTTGTATGTGCCTATCAGAATAAAAAGTAAAGATAACAAGTGTAGGGAACCTTGGTTTTCAAGAGATATTGAACCCCTGGCTATGAAAGAAGGAGATGCATAGCAAATATTGGCAGGTAGGAACAAATGAGGTGTTGATGGAGTATTAGAAATGCAAGGGTACACTTAAGAAAGAAATCAGGAAGGCTAAAAGAAGGCATGAAGTTGCTCTAGCAGACAAGGTGAAGGAGAATTCTAAGGGATTCTACAGGTACGATAAGAGCAAAAGGATTGCAAGGGACAAAATTGGTCCTCTGGAAGACCAGAATGGTAATTCATGTGTGGAGACAAAACAGATGGGGGAGATTTTTAATACATTTTTTTGCATCTGTATTAACTCAGGAGATGGATACAGAGTCTATGGAAGTGAAGCAAAGTAGTATCAATTTCAAGGACGCTGTACAGATCACACAGAAAGAGGTGTTTGCTACCCTGAGGCAAATCAGAACAGATAACTCTCCAGATCCTAACAAGATGTTCCCTTGGACTCTATGGTAGGCAAGTGCAGAAATTGCCAGGGCCCTAGCAGATATACTTGAAACATCCTTAGCAACAGGAGAGGTACCAGAGGATTGGCGGATAGCCAATGTTGGTCCGTGTTTTAAAAAGGCTCTAAACAGAAATCAGGAAATGATAGGCCGGTGAGTCTGATATCAGTTGTGGGAAAATTATTGGAAGGTATTCTTAGGGACTGGATAAATAAGTATTTGGATAGATATGGAATGATTAAAGTTAGTCAGCATGGCTTCAGGCGTGGTAGGTCATGACTAATCAATCTTATAGAAATTTTCAAGGAAATTACCAGCAAAGTGGATGAAGGCAAGGCTGTAGATGTTGTCTATATGGATTTTAGTGAGGCATTTGACAAGGGCCCACATGGGAAGCTGGTCAAGAAGGTTCAATCGCTCGGCATTCAGGATGAGATAGTAAATTGGATTAGACATTGGCTTTGTGGGAGAAGCCAGAGAGTGGTAGAAGAGAGTTGCCTCTCTGACTGGAGGCCTGTGACTAATGAAGTGCCGCAGGGATCAGTGATGTGTCCTTTGTTGTCTGCCATCTGTATCAATGATCTGGATGATAATGTGGCTAACCGGATCAGGAAATTTGCAGATGACACCAAGATTGGGGTGTAATGGACAGTGAGGAAGGCTATCATGGTTTGCAGAGGGATCTGCATCAGCTAGAAAAAATAGGCTGCAAAATAGCAGATGGAATTTAATGCAAACAAGTGGAAGGCTTTGCACTTTGGTAGGACCAACCAGGGTAGGTCTTACACAGTAGGGCACTGAAGAGTGCGGTAGAACAAAGGGATCTGAGAATACAGGTGCATAATTCATTGAAAGTGGTGTCACAGGTAGACAGGGCCATAAAGGAAGCTTTTGGCACATTGACCTTCATAAATGTATTGAGTACAGGAGATGGGATGCTATGTTGAAGTTGTATAAGATGTTAGAGGAGCCTCATTTGGAGTATTGTATACAGTTTTGGTCACCTACCTGAAGGAAAGATGTAAATACCATTGAACGTGTACTGAGAAGTTTTGCAAGGAAGTTGCTGGGTCTGGAGGCCCTGAGTTATAAGGAAAATTGAAGAGATTAGCAATGTGTATTTAGACTGTAGAAGATTGAGAGGAGATTTGATAGAGCTATACAAAATTCTGAGAGATGTAGATAGGGTAAATTCAAGCAGGCTTTTTCCATTGAGGTTGGGTGGGTCACAACTTAAGGGCAAAAGGTAAGAAGTTTAAGTGGAACATGAGTGGAAACTTCTTCAGGTCAAAGAGTTGTGAGAGTGTGGAATTAGCTGCCAGCACAAGTGGTCCATGTGAGTTTGATTTCAACATTTAAGAGAAGTTTGGATAGATTAATGGATAGTAGAGATATGGAGGCTATGGTCCAGGTGCAGGTTGATGGGAGTACGCAGTTTAAATGGTTTTGGCATGGACTAGATGGGCCAAAGAGCCTGTTTCTGTGCTGTACTCTATGACTCTATGAATTCATCTTTGAAGAATGGGTAGTTACAGTATAATCTCCCTTTAGTAAGAGTACTCATGGCTTTTTATATCCGATAGGGCTTAAGGTCTTCCTTTGAGATTTGAATTTCGTGGTCACAAAACCAGAGGTTAGGAAGTGCCTTAGAGAGTTACCACAATTCATTTTATAGATCTTACATACTGCAGCTTTAGAAGGTCTGAAGATTTATTTGGAGGATTGGGTAATGAAGGAAACAACTTTGTCATGGATGCTAAAGCTTCTTTCGTGTCGTTGACCCAAGACTTTTGCAAGCTGTGAATATTTTTTGACTTTCTTGATGTGGACAGACTTTGGCTATCAGGAGAGATCAGAAGCCATTCAATCTTTTAAGTTGCTCATGTAGAAATATTGTAAGTGTAACAGCACATACAGTATGTGGTCTGTTGGTTTAATTTTATGTCCCTGATTATTAATAATTAATGGAGGACTTGAAATTATCAGAAATTTGTCAGAGTCTGGATATTCTACAATGACTGAATCACCTATTATTCATCAAAATCTTTCCATAGACAGCATGCAAGCCTAAGTTGATCACATGTCCGTAACTGGTACCAGGCAATCAACATCCAGAATAATGATGAATGATAATTAATGATCACTTTTGCAATGAGTTTATTGTGGCTGCACTGTGCATTATTTACAAGAATTATTGCAACAACTCTTCATCAGGATAGATCGCAATCCAAAATTCCCCTTCAAAAATTCTGCCTGACCTGTTGAGTTCCTCCAGCATCTGGTGTATGTTGCTCATGATTTCCAGCCTCTGCAGAATCTCTTATGTTTAAGATTTCCAGTTTGTCCTGTGGCCAGTTAATGGGGACTGTGAAAGGGTGGGGAAATTGGAGGTCAGCATATGGGTGAATTGACTTGGTTAGCTCTGGTCAGATGTAGTGAGGACAGGAAATTGCCACATTGAAGTTTCACACCAACTTGTTCACCTGATTCATGTATCACTATCCTTTTACTTGCTCTTCTTAGTTTGAGAACATTATTTAACCTTGAAGTATTTAACAACTCATTGAGCATTAGGGGCTCAGCCACATTTGGATATCTTGGTATTAGTTTTTGAATTCTCCTATGTCCCTGCAATCCTTATTCATTTCCTTCATAAAGACTATTGTTTCTTTTTCATAGTTTTGTACCTTGTTCTCTGTTGTCTTTAATGGAGGACTCGTAACACGAACACACACAGAGAATGTTCCATTAAATTAGGCGCAGCATACATCATCATTTTTCTGTCATATATGAGATAACACTAACAATATATCAACCACACACACTTAAAGGTATCATTTATCACAATCACCCTTGTATTAGGCTGGGACACTCCCCTAGATATCAGATAATAAGTGAGTGAAAAGCACAATAACAACGAACTACAAAAGAGACAGACCTCAGTTACAGGAATCCTGCATCCTACTCTGCCTTGAGGTTTGCTTTTCATATTCACCCACATCCAAACATCAGTTTCTGAAATGTTCTTGTTAATACTTTCTCTCCTGCCCTCCACACCAAGTTTTTTTTTACTCCTTGTTGTGGTACAGTTCTTCAGGCATTTAGTATTGTTGGGAACAATAGCTCATGTTGCTCAGTGCAGACTTTGTTATCTGCCAGCCTTTGACATCCACATGAATAATTACTTCCCAAAAGAGGTTGCTTGCTTTTGTTAATAGTAATACATCTCATATTTTTTACTTCTCCAACCAAGGGATATTGCAGTCCATTGGAGTAACTCTTCCTCAGTGCTAAAGAGCAGCAGCACAATCCTCACCTGCATTCTCCTGACACCAAACACAAGCCCACTTTCTAAGTTACATTGGAGAAAAATTAAGTTCAACATTCAACATTGGTTGTCAGTCTTGGTAGCACAACTCCTAGAATCCATGGGAAAAGTAGAAAGAATTACTTAGAAAAGTATGGAGTCAACGTTTTTATTCCTTTCCATAGATGCTAACTAATCTGCTGAGTTCCTCTAGCATTTTGTGTGTGTTTACTCTAGATTTCCAGCATCTACAGAATTTCTTGGTCTAAGAATTGCTGTCTGGCCATTTCAGTTCTCATTAGCCTGTTGCCTGGTGATAACATAACAGAGAGAGAATTGCATATGATTATACTTAGCATTTAAATATTCATATTAACAGATACTCATTTGCTGTATCAGATATCAATAGATACACATCCTGCTGAGAAAGGTGTTAGAGCAAGGTACTAGCACAGATAGAAGATTGGCTGACTGGCTGAAGTGGGGTTAAACAGATCCTTTCCAGGTTGGCTGCTGGTGACTCGTGGAGTTTTGCAGAGGTTTGTATTGGGACCACAACTTCTCACTTTGTATGTGAATGATCTGGATGAAGGAACCAATGCCATTGTGGCCACGTTTGCAGATACCAAGACAGGTGGAGTCTTGCTCTCCATATTTAAGGAAAGCTATTCAGGATGATGCTGTGAAGGTTCACAATGTTGATTCCTGGGATGGTTGAACTGATACTCTCAAGGAGATAAAGAATCAGAAATGATTCTATTAAAACAGTTAAGATTCTAAAGGGGATTGAGAGAGTGGATGCTGATAGAATGATTCCCCTCATGGTGGATTCAGAATAAGAGATTGTCCATTCAAGGTGGAAATGAGGAGGAGTCACTTCTCTCAAAGGGCCATGAATCCTTGGAATTCCAGCAGCGATGTATGGAAGCACATCACTGAACATATTCAAGGAAGTGATTAACAGACATTTGGATCACAATAAGTGAGGAGAGATAGCTGGACAGTAGTATTGAAGCCAAGACTGGATCAGCCATGATTTTATAGAGTGGTGGATAATGGCTGAGGAGCGTGGGTTGGGTGGGGGAGGGAGATGGGCAACTAGTCTTCTACTGCTCCTGTCATAAGTAACGCCATATAAAACTGTTGGAATTGTAGCTGTTAATGCATTGCCCAACACTCAGGCCAAATTGGGCTTCTTCTTTCCAAATTCCTAAGTCCACTCTAAGAAAAGAGTAGCTTTTTTTTTGTTTCTTTTCTTGGGCTCATTGGACTGAGGTTGCCAGTAAAGAGTAAACATTCAGCTTTGATACTTACCTAATACACCCAGATGGTGCACCAGAACTTATAGGCAATTGTTTCCAACCTGAATTATTTGACATCTGGGAAGTCTTCTGTTCAAAATTATTAAATGGAGGACCCACAGTTGTTTCTAATGTCCTAATTGCTTTTCAATCAGCAATCCAGAGCTTTTGGTTGTCTACCGTTTTAAATCACCATCCCGTTCCCACTCTGACCATTGTCTGTGCCTTCCTGCGCTGTTTCAATAAGGCCCAATGCAAACTTGGAGACCCCCACACAAACAAGAGAAAATCTGCAGATGCTGGAAATCCGATCAACACACAGAAAATGCTGGAGGAACTCAGCAGGCCAGGCAGCATCTCTGGGAAAAAAGTACAGTCGACATTTCAGGCCGAGACCCTTCGGCAGTACCCCTACCATCTGTCTGGTCAAGCTGAAGCCTTCAGGATTCAATATCAAATTTTACAGTGTTAGGTAACTCATTCTTTCTTTCTATATTTATCAGAATTGGTCTTTTCTTCTCGTCATCCTTATGACACTATTTTTCTTTAGTTTTGTATAGTCAGGTCTATTGGGCATGTTCCACAGCCTTTTCTTTAATAAAAACATTTCACAAACCAAAAAGCTTAATCTGATCTCAGTTGTTACTAAGTTACCATATTAGCAACTGACCTCACCCTGTCGGAGATATTTCCTTTGTACTATCCATTCCTCCCAAAGTTCTCCGCAATCTCAGAGAAATTTGGTTTCCTTCTTTCCCAGTTCTGATGAAAGATCAGAATTGAAATGTTAACTGTTTATCTCTCCAAGAATGTTGCCTCAGATGCAGAGTGTATCCAGTGTTCTCATTTTATTTCAGACTTTCAGTGTTTGCATTTTTATTCTTTTTATTCTATTTTAGTTATGTCTCTTTAAGGTAGCTTTAACCTCAGTGCAATTTCACTGATCATAAGCTTTAATATTTCACATACATTGAAATCACGAGGCTCCAGGACCGTATCTCAGAGAACTGTAACTTTAGCAGCAGTCATTGAAGTGTAAGTTCTTCAGATCCTACCACTCCACCAGCACATCACGTTGAAGTGTCCATCTGCCCAATTGCAAATGTGTCATTTTTTTTTATTTTTATAACCATATAACAATCACAGCACGGAAACAGGCCATCTCGGCCCTCCTAGTCCGTGCCGAACTCTTAATGTCACCTAGTCCCACCTACCCGCACATTTCCAGAGAGACATCAGGCCATCAGTTCAGCTAGGTGTCAGTGACAGGTCAGCCTCCTTTTTTCACAAGAGGTTCCAAGGGGCACATGAACTAAGTAAAAGAAATTGCATAGAAATTGTCTGAAGTTAAGATGCTACAAGCTGAGCAGCACAAAATTAGGTATGATGAGTCCACCAGAGTGTCACCAGGCAGAGTTCCACCAGAGCTCATGGTGAATGTTGGACTGAGCTTTAATGAAAATAGAGTGTCATAACTTAGCTGAGTTAATCATCTCTATTCTTGATTAAATTTTAATCAGCTAAGGGAAAAGCAGCAAATAGGAATCCTTTCTGGACAAACCTAACAAATTATGCCCCATCTAACTCTTTTTGCACTAAGGTGGTGCCAGTCAATATTAGGAAATTTGAAGTCCTCCATGACAACAACCCAGTTATTTTTGTACCTCTTCCAAAATCTGCCTCCCAATCTGTTCCACAGTGACTCTATTGTTATTAGGGGGTCTAAAGAATATTCCCAATACAGTGATTGCTCCCTTCCTGTTTCTGACTTCCACCCATACTGACTCAGTAGACAATCGTTCCATGACATTCTTCCTTTCTGCAACTGTGATGCTAATGGTTGCCTTCATTAATCTTGCAGAAAGAACACATTAGCACTGAAACCACATTAAAAGTCCAAACTACACTCTTTATTTTTCTGCTAGGTAATAAGTTCTTAAGGATTGTTTTCAATATGAACATGGCACTAGGCAGTGGTGAGACACCTATTGCTATCCATGTAGTGAATGTACTCCTATGGAGTATCAGGATTTAGACTCAAGGATAACAAAGAAATCCAATATATTTCCTGGTCAAGATAGAATCATGAGAATGTTCTCTGGATTTTACTTTCCTACAGAGAAATTTGGTATTCATAGGTTCTGTGAAGATGTTTTACAGGATTACAGCATCTTAGTAAAGTGGACTCAATAAATAAATGATGACTACTTACATCCCAAGTGTATTATCGTCCATTTTTTCCTTTGAGGAAACACATTAATTTTGGGGGGAATTTTATAGTGCTAAACAGAATGTTTTGTCAAAATATGCCTCACCTATAATCAAAAATATAAAGCCATTCCATGCACAATTCCAGCCCTGATATTCTAAGATTTCTTCATCTAATGATGCTGGTTATGCATTAGTTGACATTCAAAATGGCTTTCTTTCCTGCCATCGGTCCCACAACTGATTTCATATCAAGCAAAATATGTGTGCACTGAATCTTTGCACAGGGATTATCCACCAGAGACTGCTGTAGCTTTGGAAAAAAATATCATGTCCATATTCATACATCAGTGTTTTATAGAAGGTGTTGCTTTGAGACTCACATAACAGTGTTTGTGTTGTACTCATGAGGTTCCTATAACTTAATAATTCAAGTAAATGAAGCAATGTGTAAACATCCACTGAGTGGAAGTAAAGTGATATTACAGAAATTGAAAAGAAAAGTTCTGCAAATAGAGGAAATCTGAAATAAAAAAATAGAAAATGCTGGAAATGCTCAGTAGGTCAGGCAATACCAATGGAGAGGGAAACAGAAAAATTGAGTTAATGCTTCAGGTCACTGACTTTTCTGTTATTTCTGATGAAAGCTCACATTGACTTGATACGTTAACTTTGTTTCTCTCTCCATGGACACTGCCTGACCTTAGTATTTCTGGCATTTTCTGCTTTTGCCTAAATCTCCATTCTTATGAACCATCCATGGAGATTATGTGCTTTAACACTTCATCTATTAGTTGAATCTTGTGATAAATTTAACATGTTGTTCTTTACTAAATTTTATGCATTGTACTGCTGCTGCAAACGACATATGCCGGTAAACCTGATTCTGACTTTAATTCTGATTCACTGTTACCACAAATCCCACAGTGTCTTTAAGGCATGTTGTTTTTTTTTGTAACATGTTTGAGTAACACAGACATGACAAGATTGTAAAATCCATTTCTGAAGCCATTAGTCAAGTGATACGCTGAATGAAATTCTATCAGTTATACACAGAAATGTTACGCTGACCACATGGAGTAAAAGACCAAACGGATCTAGGGTTCTAAAGGAGTCGTGATCTTTTAAAATTCACTAGATTCTGGAAAGTTTCCAGGAGACTGAAAAATTGCAAATATCAATCCACTCTTTAAGAAGGGAGGGAGGCAGATTACAGGAAATTATAGGCCAGTTAGCCTGATCTCAGTGGCTGGGAAGATGTTGGAGTCTATTATTAAGGATGAGGATTCAGGTTGCTTGGAGGAACATGACAAAATAGGCCAAAGTCAGCATGGGTTCCTTAAGGGGAAACTTTGTCTGACAAATCTGTTGGAATTCCTTCAGAAAATAACAGGCAGGATAGAAAAAGGAGAGTGGTTGTTGTTTATTTGGATTTTCAGAAGGACTTTGTCAAAGTGCCACACGTGAGGCTGCTTAGCAAGATAGGATTCCAAGGTAATACAGGAAAGATACTAGCATGGATAGAAGATTGGTTGATTGGCAGGAGGCAAAGAGTGAGAATAAAGGGGCCTTTCCTGGCTGGTAGCCTGTGACTAGTGGTGTTCTGCAGGGTCAGTGTTGAGTCACGACTTTTCACGTTATATGTTAATGATCTGGATGACGGAATTGATGCCTTTGTAGCCAAGTCTGAAGATGATGGAAGATAGCTGGAGGAGCAGGAGCAAGGAGTCTGCAAAAGGACGTGGACAGTCTATGAGAATGGGCAAAGAAGTGGCAGATGGAATACAGTGAAGGGTTGTGTATCATCATGCTCGTTGGGAAAAAGAATAAGGGTGTAAACTATTTCTAAATGGTGTGCAAATTCAGAAATGAGAGGTTAAAAGGGGCTTAGTGTAGTACTGTGTTCCCTAAAAGTTAACTTGCAGGTTCAGCAAGGAAGACAAATACAATGTTAGCATTTATTTGGAGAGAACTAGAATATAAGAGCAAGGATGTGATGCTGAGGCTTTGTAAGGCATTAGTCAGACCACACTAGCAGTATTGTGAGCAGTTTTTGGCCCCTTATCTAAGCAATTTTTGGAGAGGGTCCAGAGGAGGTTGACGAGAATTTTATTCCAGGAATGAAAGAGTTAACGTATGAGGAGCATTTGATGGCTCTGGGCCTGTACTTGCCAGAGTTTAGAAGAATGAGGGAGTACCTATTAAAATCTACCAAATATTGAGAATCCTAGACAGAGTGGATATGGAGAGGATGTTTCCATTGGTGAGAGGGTCTTGGACCAAAGGGCACAGACTCAGAATGGAAGGACGACACTTTAGAACAGAGTTGATAACAGATATCTTTAGCCAGAGGGTGGTGAATCTTTGGAATTGATTGCCATGGGCAGCTGTGAAGGCCAAGTCATTGAATATATTTAAAGCAGAAGTTGATAGGTTCTTGATTAGTCAGAGTGTCAAAAGCAGCAGGGAGAACGCCAGAAAATGAGGCTGAGAAGGATAATAAACCAGCCATGATCAAATGGGGTACCAGACTCGATGAGGTGAATGGCCTAATTCTGGTCCAATATCTTTTGGTTTAAGTGAAGTCAGGATTCCACTTTCATTAAAATCTCAGGCACATTTAGAGTGCAGCATCCACACAATATTGTCATAACAGATGCTGAAAGTTAAAGGCTGGGAGACAAACAATGTCTTACTAAATAGATTCTGGAAGATACTGTGTTTGTTTTTTTCTGTACCAAATACAGTAAAAATACAAATAAAAAATACAGTACCCTGCCGTTTATAAAATAGACAAAATTTCTGTAATTTACTCTTTTTAATATCTGTAGATAATTAACATAATTTAAAGGTTATCTTTATCTCTGAAGTATAGCTGATAAACAAATTAATCTTGATTCAGGCACGACTTCATAAGAATCAACTACATTAAATAGTCTACTCATTGAAATTGCTGTTTATTAATTCTGGCAGGATAGTATTTGTGTGAGTAACCTTCTTTAAGCTTGAAGATTCGGAGAAGCAGATTAACTTTAACTATCAGATTGCTTGAATGGACATGACTGTGCAACAAGCATGAAAGTTCTCTTGACTGTCATTTTTAATGCTTTCTACAGAGCTCCTTTTCAATGCAGATAAACAAAAAGCCCTGTCAATTTCTGTAATTTATAATAGTACAGGTAGAGCACCCCTTATCCAAAGTTCCAAAATCCAAAAACATTCTTTTTTGACTGCTGACATGACATCCAAATGGCAAGTTCCACGAGGTGCTGGGAATGTTCCCAGGTGATATGGAGGTCTCTGCACACCACAGACAATTCTGAGAAGTGACCTCACATATGTAATGAACAGAAGTTAATGAAAAATAGAAAAAACACTGCATGAAGCAAAAAATGAACATCTTGATGTACATATATTGAAAGAGAGGATTTGTCAGTGTCAGAGTGAACATATGTCGCTTAACGGTATGCTGATCATGAAACAAGCCAAGATCTATCACAACAGACTGAAAATTGAAGGTAATTGAGAATATTCAGTAGGCTGGCTCCAGAAATTTAAGAAATTTTTAAATATTTGTGGTGATAGAGCATCTGCTGATCATGAAGCAGCGGAGAAATTTATTGATGAGTTTTCCAAGATCATTGCTGATGAAAATCTAACATGATGAACGGCTGTATCAGTACATGTGTGATGAACAAGTGTAAAACAAAGACAGCTTATTGGTAGCATAGAAATTCAGAGTCAAAAAATGATGCCAATCCCAGCTATATCATTATATATTCCAAAATCCGAAACACTTCCAGCCCCAAGCATTTCAGATAAGGGGTACTCAACCTGCTTCAGGAATAATAATAAGCAAATCAATTGTGAACAGCCAAGATAACAATGCCTGTCAAATAAAATATTGTGTCTGCAATATATTTTAACTGCATTGCTTTTGAAATGCCTTTAGCTTTGAAAATCAATATGGTAAAGGTCATTAGTATGTTCTTGAGAACAACTAAAATTTCTAGTTATTCCCTATTTAATGTTTCATTAAAAACTCATTCAAAAACTGTTCAAAAGAACTATAAGGCCATTGCCCTAGAAGTTTAGAGCTAGTTATATTACATGCACTTCAGACTTTACATTGTTAATGACTTTCTTCTGTTATGCTGTGATGATTCAGACAGTGTGACAGAATGGAATGCAGAATATGGCAGGCGTCCTACATGACTCCAGTGTATTCTACAGCAAAGTAATAGCCATTTGTTAGAGCTGTGTATCATTTTCTATCTGCAACAAGGTGAATACATCTTTCAGTTTACAGCAGACTGGTGTATTTGTGGTTTCTGTCTGAACATCAGTTTAAATTACTGGCAGAGGGCCAAACTCTCGGCATTTGCTGTAAACCAATTTCATTATAAATGAATCTACTCATGACTGCATAGTAAAATTCTCTAGCCAGCATTTAACTCTGATAGATCTGCACTTAGTAATGATTAACCAGGAGCACCTTGTTTTGCATTGAAGGATAGACCATCAACTGATCAACTTAAGCTGGAATGAGATATCCACGAATAGTTGTCGACAACAGACTTGACTAGAAAACTCACACCAAGGCTATTTACAAGAAGGGGATGAGCAGACTCTATTTTCTAAGGAAGCTGAGATCTTTCAATGTGTGCAGCAGGATGTTGGAGATCTTCTACCAGTCTGTTGTAGCGAGTGCAGTCTTCTTTGCGGCTCTATGTTGGGGGAGCAGCACCGGTGCTGGTGATGCAAAAAAACTAAATAAACTCATCAAAAATGCTGGATCCGTCCTTGGCTACAACCCGGACTCTTTTGAGTTAGTGGCGGAGAGGAGGTCACTAAACAAACTGTTATCCATTATGGACAATCTGCCACATCTTCTCCATAACCTACTGAATAAGCAGCGGAGCCCCCTTTCAAACAGGCTCAGTCAGCTACACTGTCACAAGGATCGTTACAGAAAATCCTTCCTAACAAATGCACCTAGCATATACAACAGTTCATCTCTGTAGGACAGGAGAATACACATCATAGTACAATAGTCTCTGCTTTATTATTTTGTACATTATTATTGCACAGTTTTGCACATTAGTAAATTATTATCGTGTATATTATTCTGTAATTTATTATTAGTTAAGTCTGCATGCTGTTAAGAGTGTTTTTAAATGTTGCTGCTGTAACAAAAGAATTTCCCACTTGAGATCAATAAAGTATTTATTATTATGATTGAAATTCTCTGAAGGCTCCCAAACAAATATTGCACAGTGTAACATCAACCCTGGCACAACTGGTGCAGAGACTGTGATGCAGAACAAGGATTGACCACTCTAGGATGTACCCAGTCCAATTTCCTGACTGACCCAGAAACATTTCTTACCATTTTTCATTCCAGAGAAACACAATGAATTGCTTGACGCTGAAAAGAATTGCATTGTGTTATTTAACTTCCAAACAAGCAAACTTTAACAACAACATTCAAAGCCAGATTTTAAAGCACGAAACATGAATTGGCCAAAACAAGATTTAACACTGGTAGAGGTATGATGATTTACTGGTAGAATGTAAGGGGGTTGAAAGGGTGATAGGTAATTATAGTAGACCTCATACCCATTTCATTTGCCAGGTAGTTTTAGGAAACAAGAGAAGAGAAACAGGTAGCAGGGCACTGATTTTTGCATCAGCTAAACTTCAGCCGTTCTGGAGTGATAAATTAATCATTTCCAATGTCATTATTGGTCATATGTCAACCATGGGCAATCCTATTTCAGAGTTCCAGTATAACGATGTTGAGCAGAAAGCTCAATATGCCATCTAAAATCACAACAATGAATCAATTGGAATGCACAGATTGATCTTTTGATCTTCAAACATGAACAAATTTCAACCATTTTCAATTAGGAAAAGATCACAACAAGTTGTCTTAACAACTTGGAAATCCATGTATAATTAACAAAGGTTAAAAAAATCAAGAATTCCCTGTTTTAATTTGTCAGGATGTTTAGAGATTTACCAGGAGGTTGCCTGGATAGGAGTGTAGTAGACATAAGGAGAGGTTGGACAAACTTGGATTGCTTTCTCTGGAGTTCTGGAGGATGATAAAAGTATATTAACTCATTAGATGCACAAATGGTCATTTTCCAAGGATGAAAATGTCAAATGCTTAAAGAATGTATGTTCAAGATGAGAGGGAGAAAGTTTAAAGGTGATTTCTGAGGCAAGTTTTTTTACATGGAGAGAGGTATGTGCCAGGAATGCACTGCCAGAAGAGGTGGTGAAGCAAATTTTATGAGGCATTTAGGCAGAAACATGAACAGATGGGGAATAGAGGGATACAGACTGATGGGATTAGCTTAGATTGATTTTATGGTCAGCACAGACATGGTGGGCTGAGGGGCTTGTTCCTGTGCTGCACTGTTTTATGTTCTGTTCTATGTTCCATGCATGATGTGCTTAGGCAAGGATTGAACAGAATAGCATCAAGTCATTCATCACAATACATCTTCTGCAATATTGCAGCAGGTTGACTGCTATGTTCACCTGAATAGCAAATGCTTTTACATAAGTAGTTCAGAGAAGACATGCCATAAGATGTTCAGTGAATTAGTGATATACAAGGAAAAAAGGACCTTGTGTATATCTCATTTGCAATGTGCAACGTTAGCGGGATTTTACTCAGCCATTTTTACCTTACTCTGTAATGATTCTAAACAATAGCTTACACTTGCTCCTGAATTGAAAATCTCAGTTAATTGCTTGTTGAGCTCAATAGTTACTGCTTCCTTCCAGTTCTTGACAATTTATTACATCAATTCTCAACACATTGTGAAAGAAAGTTGTTTCCAAAATTCAATATTGTCTTCGGTTAGTTTGTATTGAATAAAGCTTATCTGTTTCCACTTAATTGGAAAATAAAGTTGTTTTTGCATCCTAAAGTTATCAGAGTACCAAATTCAGCAAAGGCATATTCTTATATTTATTTAAAAATTATAAGTAGTAAAATTCAAATACTATAGATGTAATGATTTTAAACTTAAATTTAGATGGTCAGTTTCTCCAATCAAGTTTTCCATTTCTCTTCAGATTTTGCACATGACTGTGAGACTTTGGTAAAAATTTACAGCCACAATGATACAACAGAACTGCAGATAAAAACCTAGCCAGGAGGAAGTTCTTTCAGCTGATATTAATTTATCAATAAATACCACCTCTAATTGATTATGAAATGGAGTCATCCGAGATAAAAATATTCCTTTCGCTTGAAGATTCTCAAGGGCAGCACTCAGATTTCATAGAGATAAATGAGTCCTTTCCAAATAATGTATACACACAGAAATATAATCTGTATTTCTTTAAAATCTGTATAATAAGAAACCCAAATATTTTTCAGGTAGTAACTGAAACAGAATTGAACTAAAGTCCCCTCACATAACTCATCAAATGTTTGCCTTGACAGTGGCAAATCCTAAAATCAGACTGCGTGGTTGGTCTCAAGAAACATCAACATGGTACAATATTTATGTTGTTGCTTGTTTAAGATTATGCAACACTGCCATCTATTGTTTACAAACTGCATTTGCTTCTCCCAAATCATTTAAAATGGAGGGATCAGCTCATGGATTTGATACTATAATGCCAGAGTCAGATTTGTCAAATTCTTCAGTATTTTTGCTCTGAAGTTTAAAATCATTCTCTTTCTCATTCTTATCCCAGATAATGTTCAACCTTCAGTAAGGCTGGAAAGCATTGGAATAAATTCACAAACATCTCCCTGTCAATGGCCAACAATAAATAGTAATTTACCTCAGAATTATTGCAGTATTCCACTGATCTCTAACTACTTTTCTGCTAACGACTTTGTCATAAATGTCATTCGAAACTCCATATTCACAGGAGTGGATAGGAGCAGGCATAGATATTTGCCAAAACGTGGGCATTCAAACATGCCCATAAGCAGCCTCCTGCTAGAAACACCTGGCTGTAGCTCTGGTAGATGTGTGAATTGCACAAGCATAAAGAATATGTTCTTTTTTCAGCCCTGTGCAGATCCCTCTGACCCCTGGAGGCACCTCCCATTCAATTGCAACATTTCCCTGCAGCAGGAAGAATGTTGCTTATATTGCGGGGTAATCCTTTATAAAGTGGTTGTAAAGATCGTGCCTGCTGTGTCTCACACACAGAACTGCAGGAACTACAACACATCAATAGGGTTACGGCCACTGAAACCAGTTTCATCATTACATTATGCAGAGAAACACAACAGTGTTTCACTTTTCTGAAATTCACACAAAGTTCGTGGTCCTTATACAACTTTTGAAAACAATGTTAGGGTGACTCACAACATTGCTTTAATGCCAAAAATATAGCATAGCAACTTCTAGACCAGACTGTCTGTTGAAAACATTGTGTTATGAGTTGGTTGAAGGATTCCACTAAACTCACCAAACTGCATATGCTCGAGTAATCAAAGTCAGATTGCTCAGGAAACAAGAGTCCTTTTAATCAGCAGAGATACAATAACTTCTATTGTGCTTGGCGGCTGTCTGACTGCTATCACTGATTTAATGGGCAAGGTTAGAAATGTGCATGGTATGTGTAATTGGGAATTACAAAGTATTTTTTCTAAAATGAGCAAATATTCTAATTATAAACCTTTTAAACGATGATCTCTGAAGGTCTGTTTCCATTTTCCTTCAGGTTGAACAGGCTACTTGTGTCCTCCAGATGGCATCATCCAGGTCACACAAAGAGCAAGAATTGCATTTGAAAGGAAATTGGGATCAGAGAGGGATGAAGTGGGAAGAGAGAGAAGAGGGAAGAATGCTTTTTTGATTCTAAGAACTTACATTTTGCTTTACTTTTTAGATTGACTGCTTTAATATGCTTTTTAAGCTTCTTCACTTTTAACTGTCAGTATACTACATTGGAACAGCACAATGGCACAGATCACAGATCTGCTGCAACACATACAAAAAGCTGGAGGTACTCAGCAGGTCGGGCAGTGTTTAAGGTGTACGAGATGGTGGGTTACTTTGCCACTCATAATTGCCCCCCTAGAGTATAGATGGGTAGTACGAATCCCTGGGGAGATAACTGGAGTATGAGGAGAATAAAATGAGATTGGTGTTTGATGTAGGCACAAATGCAATTGGTCAAAGAGCCTGTTTCAGCTCCGTATGCATCTCTGACCTCAAAACAAAAGCAAGTAAAGAGGATTTTAGTTCAAATTACTGTAATATATAAAGCTTAAAAATAAATTTAGAGACAACTTACAATACAGCTTTATTCAGTGGTTAGTTTAGGCAGGAATGTAAGCAGGCATTTAAACCTAACTACCATTCTCAATAACAACAGTATGTCCTTCTCTACAACATAGGCATTGTCCCTAAGATCACTTAACCCAAAATATTATATTTTCAACTGCAGTTAGAGATAAAATTCCAGATTGCAAATATCTATTAAAAACAAAGCGAATTTAAAAATGTGTTTTAAACAGTGGATAAATTTACAGATCAATAACTATTGAAATTATAGTCTAGTTTTTCCATTAGTTTGACTATCAAGATAATGGATAATGACTCATCCATTTTCTATATGAGGATTGTTCCTGACCTTGGCCACATTATGATTTATCCCTACAGCATCATGAGTAAGATATCACGTTTCTAGAAAATCCTGATAAGGTACCTCATCCTGTTAGGTTTTTCTGCTAGCAAAGCAGTAACACTACATGAGGGAATCATGATCTGGCACACTTTGTCATAAGATGATTACGATATTATAAACTTGCTGTTCATTGAGGAAACAATCGCAAGGTCAGTGTTTAACCAATTATGATTTATATATTATGCAGCAGAGAACTCAAGCGTGAAAGATATTTTTGTAAGACTGGCCTCAAATCTGTAGTATGAGCTGAAGATTCCAAGGGAAGAAGATCTTGGACATAATTTGCTGTCAGCAGCCATTTTTCCCTGAAAGTAAATTTCAGCAATCACATCAGAGGTGTAAATGTGTGCCAATATTAATATTTATTACTTTGCTAGAAATTCAAAGTATTAATTAATATTGCTTTATCATTGTCACAAATTGTCTGCTTTTATTTACCTTTCAGGTGGCCATTTTCTGAGATAAATTCAAAACCAAAAATATAGTGTCATATTTGGTTTTAAGTTATTCCAAAAATATTTTCACTACTCTTGCCAATTTTTTAACAGCATATACAATAAAAAATGTATTTTAATACAATTTGGTTTTGCCACAAAATAATTTCACTCAAAAACAGTGGTTTAACATGAGATCTAACGAATCTCATGACAAGTCACTGCCAATATTCAGGAATCAGATTTATATGCTGATGTTTTATTATCCTCCACCATCACAATGCCCTCTCTCCCCATTTACACCTGCTCAAACATTCACAAACCATCATATAATAGTTAATTTATTTGTTATGATTTGCATGCTCATTCCTGGTTTCCTTTAGTTTTCATGCCTTTTGTCAAGATTAAACTAATTTGACAGAAGACTAAAGTGCTTTGAATGAAGAGTACCGCAATCTAATGCATTTTCTAATAGGGTAGTGCAGTTCTAATGTACATGACATCATACTTCCAGTTACAAGATACTCTTGTTGACATACTTTGTCCTTGGCTGCAGTTTTACTTACCTTGGGTTTCACAGCATAAGATTGTTGAAGGCACATTCCTGTTCTATTACACAAAATTATTGGCTGTAAATTACTAAGTATTATTATAGTCTATGCGCTTAAATTAAATTGATCAATTTGCCCATTAGATATTAATGAATGGACTGCTGTATGAAATGCCTGAACTTTGACATATAAATCTACAATAAACTTAATTAGTGAAAATCACACTGTTAGATTATTCCTCCAGTGTAAATATAGACAATAGAATTCTGAAAGGTCACCTTAAAATTACCTAAATGCTTTTAATGAGCCCTTTTCTCTGCTCTCCCTCAGGTGCTTGGTGCCAGTTACAAAAGGATAATGGATTTCACTGTTGAAATTTAAGCCTATTTATTCATTTCTTGGCCTCTTACTACCCTGCTTCCTGGTTACATCCAGCTCACTGTCTGCACAGTGAGCTATTGTTTCTCTTTCTTCATTGAAGTGTTCATGGGTCTCATCTCCCCAGTTAGATTTACTTCATAGCTCAATACCTGACCACTTAACATGAATGGTCTGCACCCTCTTCTCATATGCTCCTATCTCTTTCCATATTTCCATGAAGAAAGAACATCTTCAAAAGGTGATGCCTCAAAAAGGTGGCATCCATCATTTAAGGACCACCCCCACCCCCCACATCAACCAGGACCCCAGGATGTGCTCTCTCTTTCTCTCTTCATTACTATCATTAGGGAGAAGGTACAGGGGCCTGAAGACCCACACTCAATGTTTTAGGAACAGCTTCTTCCCCTCTGCCATCAGATTTCTGAACTGACAATTATCCAATCCATGAACACTACTATTTTCCCCCGCCCTGATCTTCTGCCCACTCTGGACCTTTTCATTGCCAACTGCCAACAGGACATCAACCATCTCAACACTCCTCTCTCCAATTCCAATCTCACTCCTTCCGAACATTCTGCTCTCCACTCCCCCTGCACTAATCCTTACCTCACTATCCAACCCGCAGATAAAAGGGGTGCTATAGTAGTCTGGTGGACTGACCTCTACTTTGCCAAGGCCCAGCAACAACTCTCAGACACTTCGTTTAACTTAACCCTTGAACAGGATCCCACTAAGGACTACCAGGCCATTGTCTCCCACACCACCACTGACCTTATTAGCTCTGGAGATTTCCTCTCCACTGCCACCAACCTCATAGTTCCCACACCACATTTCTATCTCCTACCCAAGATCCACAAACCCGCTTGTCCAGCTAGACCCATTGTTTCAATTGCTCCTGCCCCACTGAACTCATATCTGCATACCTCAACTCTGTTTTATCCCCCTAGTTCAGTCCCTTCCTACCTACATCCATGACACCTCACATGCTCTGGATTTTTTCAATGATTTCAGGTTCCCTGGTCCCCATTATCTTATTTTCACTGTAGATGGCCAGTCCCTGTACACCTCCATCCCCCACCAGGAAGGCCTCAAAGCTCTCCATTTCCTTCTGGACACCAGATCCAACCAGTTCCCCTCCACCACCACTCTTCTCCATCTAGCAAAACTTGTCCTAACTCTTAATAATTTCTCCTTTGGCTCCTCCTACTTCCTTCAAACAAAAGGTGTAGCCATAGATACTCGTATGGGTCCCAGTTATGCCTGCCTGTTTGTTGGCTATGTGGAACATTCTATGTTCCAAGCCTACACTGGTGACCGTCCCACACTTTTCCTATGCTACATCAATGACTGCATTGGTACAGCTTCCTGCACCCATGCCGAGCTCGTCAACTCCATCCACTTTGCCTCCAATTTCCACCCAGCCCTCAAATTTACCTGGTCCATTTCCAACACCTCCCTCCCCTTTCTCTATTTCTGGAGACAGCTTATCTACCGATGTCTATTACAAACCTATGGACTCTCACAGCTTCCTGGACTATACCCCTACCCGCCCTGTTACTTGTAAAAACGCCATCCCCTTCTCTCAATTCCTCCATCCATACTGCATCTGCTCTCAAGATGAGGCTTTTCATTCCAGAACAAAGGAGATGTTTCAAAGAAAGGGGCTTCCCTTCTTCCACCATCAACGCTGCCCTCAACCGTATCTCTTCCATTTCAAGCACATCTGTTCCTACCCCATCCTCCAGCCACCCTACCAGGGAGAGGGTTCCTCTTGTCGTCACCTACCACCACACCAGCCTCTGAGTCCAGCACATAATTCTCCGAAACTTCCCCATCTTCAACAGGATCCCACCACCAAGCACATCTTTCCCCCACTTTCAGCTTTCAGCAGGGATCACTCCCTACGTGACTCCCTGGTCCATTCATCCCCTCCTCCCCCCCCCCCCCACTGATCTCCTTCCTGCTACTTATCCTTGAAAGCAGAATAAGTGCTACATTTGCCCCTACACCTCCTCCCTCACTACCATTCAGGGCCCTAAACAGTCCTTCCAGGTGAGGCGACACTTCACCTGTGGGTCTGTTGGGGCCATATACTGTGTCTGGTGCTCCCGCTGTGGCCTTTTATATACTGGTGAGACTTGATGCAGACTGGGAGACTGTTTCGCTGAGCACCTAGGCTCTGTCTGCCAGAAGAAGAAGAATCTCTCAGTGGCTACTCATTTTAATTCCACTTCCCATTCCCATTTCGATATATCGATCCATGGCCTCCTCTACTGTCGCTATGAGACCACACTCAGGTTGGAGGAACAACACCTTTTATTCTGTCTGGGTAGCCTCCATCCTGATGGCATGAACATTGATTTCTCGAACTTCAGATAATGCCCCACACCCCCCTCCCCTCACCAGTCCCCATCCCCTTTTCCCTCTCTCACCTTATCTCCTTGCCTGCCTATCACCTCTCTCTGGTGCTCCTCCCCCCTTTCTTCCTTCCATGGTCTTATGTTCTCTCCTATTGGACTCTCCCTTTCTCCAGCCCTGTATCTCTTTCACCAATCAAATTCCCAGCTCTTTACTTAATCCCTCCTTCTTCATGTTTCACCTATCACCTTGTGTTTCTCTCTCCCCTCCCCCCACCTTTCAAATCTACTCCTCAGCTTTTTTCCTCCAGTCCTGCTGAAGGGCTTCGGCCCAAAACTTCAACTGTACTTTTTTCCATAGACACTGCCTGGCCTGCTGAGTTCCTCCAGCAATTTGTGTGTGTTGCTCACTATTTTTGATCTCTTTTTGCAAACCTTATTTAATGACATTTATTTATAATTTACAGTATAGTTGTATGTATTGTACTGTACTGGTGCTGCAAAACAATAAATTTCACAACATATGTCAGTGACATTAAACCTGATTCTGATTCTGATTCTGATTCTTCCCAGAGTTACATGAATCCAAATCAGAATCAGATTGATTATCACTGGCTTATGAATGTGACATGATATTTGTTGTTCCAGCTACTTCTTAAGAAACTAATCTATACTAATCTAAGTATAGATCGTTGGAAGAACGAAATTTCCAGCTGTATTCCACTTGAAAAAATTACTTATAATTTAAGAGATAAATATGAAACATTTTTGAAAATTTGGCGCCCTTATTTACAAAAAACAGGATTAAATATATAGGTGCTCTGAAGATAAAATAATTGGTTAGTTGGGGAAAGAAATAAATATATATACTAAAGTTATTACGAACTCCATGGAGCATGTGGGGATCTTCCAATAGCCAGGCACTCTTTCTTTCTTTCTTTCTTTCTTTCTTTCTTTCTTTCTTCTTTTTTTTCTATAGGGATGTTAGGGGGAGGGGCTAAGGGGAGGGGGAAGGGTATTTTTTTCTATTTTTTTTCTTTCTGTAATTATTTGAAAACTCAATAAAAAAAGTTTTTTAAAAAAACTAATCACCAATCTTCTTTCTGCTACAACTGCTGTTCCATTTCTTATTGTGATGAACTACATATACCTGTCTGGACACGCCCCCTGCTGACTGCTCCTGTGGCTCCTGCCCGGTATAAAGGCAATTGAGGCCTGAGCCCGGCCCTCAGTCTCCAGGATGTAGTATGGTGGTCAACTACTGCTTGTTCTTTCTTCCAGTCAATAAAAGCCAATATCTCAACTTCACGTCTCAGAGAGAGTTATTGATGGTGCATCACTTATCTCCAACTTTCACTTCCCATTCAGCTTCAGGAAGTGTTACATTTTGTCCACTTGAATCCAGTTTCCATCCAGACCATAGAACTAGCACAATATTCTATAGGACTGGCACAGTGAATTTCCCATTTGTACAACCATATCCTGTTCTTCCCCTGTACATTTTGCCAGCTTCATTCTAACCCAGTTGCATTCCTACTTACCAAAATGTCATGCATATTCGTGGAAAGGCTCCTTCTGTATCCCTACAATCATCCACAATGTGCATTGGAATTCCTTCATAGTTTTACTTCCTTCCTCTTCCTAGATTTTAATACAAATTCAACACAGTCATTCAGCTTAAATTTTGAATTGGACTTCAAATAATACAATGATACATCACCAGGATCAGAAGCTTCCTCCTTCAAAAGATGACTCTCTATCAAACCTGCCTCATTCATGTCTAATCTTTGCAATATTTTCTTTTCTAGTCACCTAGCTTTCCACTAACCTACCCAACTTTTCACTCGCTTATCACCTCATCCTGCTCAGCTTGATTGACAGGGTGATCACTCATTTTCCAAGCTTTCCAGACATTATTCATCGACCATGAGCTACGGTTCCTTCAGTTTCAGGCTACGCCCACACTAGACCGGATAAATCCATAACCAAAGCTTTTTCTCTTCGTTTTGACCCTCCGTCCACACTGAAACAGCGTTTTCCTCCCCCGAAAATAGAGCTTTTCTAGAACGCCCTCTAGAGTGTGTAAATTTGAAAACGCCGCTTGGACAGAGCAGTGTGGACGGGGTAACCGGAGATTTCTAGAAACGCTGTCATGACGTGCCGGAACAGATGGCGGCATTTCATTGTTTTCCTGAACGCAACCCCCCCCCCCCCCCACACAACCTAACATTTTCAGAACAGGCGGCAACGAGACTGAAGCCAGAAGAGTTAGAAATGTACTCACCAAATACTTTGACCCATAACTTACTGAATAAATAAGTATACTCACTTTGCTCTGTTTTCTATCCTTGCTTGTATGAAGGTGGTTTACCTACTTACCTATCGAGCCAAGTTGGAAGCCCAGGCTAACCAGAGGGATGCCAGTAGACTATGGCAGGGTCTAAATGAGATCACTGGGCACAAAGAAAAGGCTGGGAATATCAATAACTGTAGCGCTTCTCTTCCTGACGAACTTAACGTATTCTACGCAAGATTCGAACAGAAGAGGAGCGTCCCGCCCCCTCTGGATGAACCGGACCTGGTGGCATCAAGATTCATTGTCACCGAGGAAGACGTTAGAAGAGCCTTCCTGAAGATAAATCCAAGGAAGACGACGGGCCAAGATGGCGTCCCAGGACCGGTTCTCTGGGCCTGTGCAAGCGAGCTAGCTGGAGTGTTTGCTGACATCTTCAACTGCTCCCTGCTTCAGTCTAAGATCCCCTCGTGTTTTAAGAAGGAAACGATAATCCCGGTGCCGAAGAAAAGCAAGGTGGCATGCCTGAATGACTACCGACCTGTGGCTCTAACATCAATTGCTATGAAGTGCTTTGAGCGATTGGTTATGGCACACATCAACCATAATCTACCGGTCAACCTCGACACTTTGCAAATCGCCTACCAGAGCAACAGTTCAATGGCAGATACCATCTCTCTGGCACTACATTCTTCTTTAGAACACCTGGAGAATAAAGACGCATATGTAAGGCTCCTTTTCATCAACTACAGCTCTGCCTTTAATACCATCATTCCAAATAAACTGATTCCTAAGCTCCGGAACCTGGGTCTTAGCACTCAGATCTGCAGCTGGATCTTCAACTTCCTCACAGACAGGACCCAGGCTGTAAAAATAGGGGACAAGCTCTCCTCTACAATCACTCTGAGCACCGGTGCCCCACACGGCTATGTACTCAGCCCCCTGCTGTACTCACTGTACACCCATGATTGTTTCAATCGAACTCAATATATAAGTTTGCTGATGACACCACAATTGTAGGCCGTATCTTGGGTAATGATGAGTCTGAGTATAGAGAGGAAATTAAGAACCTGGTGGCATGGTGCGAAGACAATAACCTATCCCTCAACGTCAGCAAGACTAAGGAATTGGTTGTTGACTTCAGAAGGAGTAGTGGACCGCACAACCCCATCTGCATCGGTGGTGCGCAGGTGGAACAGGTCAAAAGCTATAAGTTCCTCAGGGTGAATATCACAAATGACCTGACTTGGTCTAACCAAGCAGAGTCCACTGCCAAGAAGGCCCACCAGCGCTTTTACTTCCTGAGAAAGCTGAAGAAATTTGGTCTGTCCCCTAAAACCCTCACTAATTTTTATAGATGCACCGTAGAAAGCATTCTTCTAGGGAGTATCACAACCTGGTATGGAAATTGTTCTGTCCAAGACCGGAAGAAGCTGCAGAAGATCGTGAACATAGCCCAGCACATCACACAAACCAATCTTCCATCCTTGGACTCACTTTACACCACATGCTGTTGGAGCAGTGCTGCCAGGATAATCAAGGACACGACCCACCCAGCCAGCACACTTTTTGTCCCACTTCCCTCTGGGAGAAGGTTCAGGAGCATGAAGATTCGTACGGCCAGATTTGGGAACAGCTTCTTTCCAACTGTGATAAGACTGCTGAACAGATCCTGACCCGGATCTGGGCCGTACCTTCCAAATATCCGGACCTGACTTGCACTACCTTACTTTCCCTTTTCTATTTTCTGATTATGATTTATAATTTAAATTTTTATTATATTTACTTTGATTTGTACTTCAGGGAGCACGAAGCACAGAAACAAATATCGCTGTGATGATTGTACGCTCTGGTATCAATTGTTTGGTGACAGTAAAGTATAAAGTAAAGTATTTATGCAAGTACTTCTCTGACAATAGATGTGTAACAGTCTAATGTAACATTGTATGGAAATACAAGATAACACTGACGCAGACATGTTTTATACATTTAACAAGGGGCTTTATTAGTGCAACAGAGTTAGTCAGTTTTTCAATGTTCGTCGTCAGCCGGGTCATACTGTCCGTGAACTCCCTGTCGGTTGCCTCCGTACACTCCAGTATTTGTTTTTTTTAGTTTTAAGTCCTCCTGCACGAGAGCCAACAGTTATCCATCGTTTGGCAATTTCCTTTTAAGCTTTTCTAGTCTGTAACTGCACAAACGTGGACTTTCACAGCGAGATTCAACACCAAACATGTTGCTTGTTTTCTGGAGATGTGCCCTGCGCATGCCCAGTAGGAGGAGGTTTGCCCAAACACCCGTTTTAATGTGGACGGAGGTATTTTCAAAAACACCTGGTGTAGACGCCTATCGTTTCTACACGAAACTGGCATTTTCAAAATTATCTGGTCAAGTGTGGACGTAGCCTCAGCCGGCTGTGTGTCTCCCACTCCCTCCATTGCCATCCCAGGCAGATTCTTCAGGTGTTTGATTTAGTCAATATTTTTATCCCAAATTCAAACTCATTTTTATACCTTCCACACACTTTTACAATTTTTCATTGGATATGCAGTATCTCTTTAACCACAGTTGTTATCCACAAATTTCTTCCTCTTCCTCCCTACCTCTGAAAACCACAAAAATGCATTCCTCCACTCCATCATAAACTATAAATTACTTCAGAAACTTTTGTTAAGTTACTTGTCTGTTCTGAACAAATATAGGTAGATTCATTTCATAATGAAAATATTCTTTTGTGGTAGTTGCAGCTGTGCAAATAGTAATCTAAGTTATTAGAATCAGAATCAGGGTTATTGTGAAATTTGCTTTGCAGCAAACGTTTTTATTTGCAAATAGTCTATTTAGTTGAAAGACATCAAAATGTTGATTCAATTGGTAAACGTTTATCTCCATTTTCAATTATTTTAGCAATATGTTAATTTGAACACATAATATATACTGAAATATTGGAGTTTCTTTCCATATAATTGCAGGGTGAAGATTGTAATGCCTTGTTTTTATGGTTGTTCAATTGCTCTGCCTGCCATTTGAGATATTAAGCCTCAGCTCCATGTGCCTTGGTATCATACTTGATCCCAAGATGAGTCTTAGATCACACTTAAATGCCAAGTCCCACTTACTAACATCATCTAATTGTGTCCTTGCTCTGGATAAAAGTGAGGCACCATCATGTCCTCTCAGAGGGAGCCTGGGCACATCCTCAAAAGCCCCGGAAGAAGGACACTACTGCTGATGCCATGACCAGGTGCTGAAGGCAGTGGCAGAAAGTATCTCCTTGGCCATTAACAACAGTCGACACCTCTGCCAATCCAGAAAGCCCATGGTCTTTGTCAAAGCTGGAGACCAACCACAGCCTCAGCCCAGATCACCAGCAGGCTTGCTCGCTACAGCGTCTGACTGGCAGCTGAAAGTCGATCTTGGCAAGCAATTAAAGATCCCTGACTTCATGACGTCATCATCCCTGAGGCCTAACATGGTAATTCTGTCAGAAACCACAAAACAAGTGGCCATGGTAGAACTGACAGTTCCTTGGGAGACCAGATTGAGGAGGCGTTTGAGTGTAAAAAAGTCAAACACCAGTAGCTGGTAGAGCAGTGCCAGAGACAGGGGTGGAAGGTGCAATGTGAGCCTATAGAGGTGGGGTTTAGAGATTTTGCTGGCTGCTGCTGTGCAAAACCTGCTCTCTCCTCGGCATTACGGAGGCTGAACAGAAAAGAGCCATCAGGACTGTCACAGAGGCAGCTGAGTGAGCCTCCAGATGACTATGGATGAAGAGGTGTGAGCTATGGACCGATGCTGTTGGAACACAAGCC
The DNA here is from genome assembly GCF_048418815.1 of Hemitrygon akajei. Classification (NCBI taxonomy): domain Eukaryota; kingdom Metazoa; phylum Chordata; class Chondrichthyes; order Myliobatiformes; family Dasyatidae; genus Hemitrygon; species Hemitrygon akajei. The sequence continues at coordinate 46,842,130 of NC_133141.1, forward strand.
AGGGTCTGATCAACACTGGCTGGATCACCTGGGCGAGAGTGTCTGATGAAAGACCCAAAACACTCGATGACCCCAGGTTACCTCACTGATGATGTGTCCCAGAGCATCCTAGGATGTATCTCAGCATCACGTTGATTTCTTTTTAGCTGACCTCTAACCTTCCATAATTTTATAACCATCCAAAACTTCATTTTCCATTATTTCACGAGCGCAAGTTTGGTTCACTATTCATCCTTATGCTCACTGATCTATGGTGAATGTTTGACAAATAGCCTCCCAATTTTAAAAATTGTTGCTTGTTTTCAAATCCCTCAGTTGCCTTCTATGTGGTAAGAAAATAGACTAGATAGATAGATAGATACTTTATTCATCCCCATGGGGAAATTCAACTTTTTTTTCCAGTGTCCCATACACTTGCTGTAGCAAAACTAATTACATACAATACTTAACTCAGTAAAAAAAAAAATATGATATGCATCTAAATCACCGTCTCAAAAGCATTAATAGCTTTTAAAAAGTTCTTAAGTCCTGGAGGTAGAATTGTAAAGCCTAATGGCATTGGGGAGTATTGACCTCTTCATCCTGTCTGAGGAGCATAAGACATAGGAGCAGAATCAGGCCATTCAGTCTATTGGGTCTGCTCCTCAGATATGAGAAATATAGGAAATACCTCTGTAAACCTCTTCCATCCTTTACTGCTGTAACATTTCTGCATTCATCAAATTTTGCTCTTAGCTACCCTGTCACCAGTAGCCATATCTTCAACTGCCAAGGCTCTCAACTCCGGAATTTCCTCCCAACTCCAACCTCCTGGACTTTTCATCCCTATTTTAAGATGCTCTTTAAAACTGTTTCGATCAAGTTTATGTGGCAGGAAAATTACCCTTCAATAGAAATGATTATTATTGACCTGAAGCTTCAATACTGTTGCTCTCTCCACAGAAACTGCCTGATCTGCTGATAATTTCCAGCAGTTTTGGGGTTTTATTTCAGATTTCCAGCATCTGAAGTTTTTTTCTGTTTGCAACCTTTGTCCAAGCCTTGTTCAGCTATGCTAAAAATCAGTTTATCAGTGTTATTCCTATATTGTTTTCACCATTTTACAAAGTTAATACTGCTATTCAAGAACAAAACTTTTTAAAAAAATTTATTTCCAAGCTTGCAAAGATCCAAATCAACACACACAAAATGCTGGAGGAACTGAGCAGGCCAGACAGCATCTATGCAAAAGAGTACAGTCGACGTTTTGGATCAAAGCCCTTCAGCAGTACGAATCCCTAGCAACGTTTTCCAAACGAGTGAACGATTTTTCTTTGCCTTGGCTGAAATTCTTCCTACAGCAGTTCTTTCAAAACCTGTTAGATATTCACTTTATTATTTGTAAGACTTGGCTATGAGCATTTGGCTATCATGTGTCCACAAGCCAATGGTGACTATAACTCCCCATCAATAGCAAATAAACATGGGCTATACAGAGTCCATGAAGCAGCAAGTGGATCCTATATTAGAAACTCCTAATCTTTCTCTCTTAAAGATCACACCTACCTTAATTTAGGAAAAATACGTATTAAGCAAAATTCACTGATACAGTATGTGACTTTGTCTTTTTGTTCAAACTGTGCTTTTTTATTAAAATTGTGTATAATTTATGTTTAATTTCTGTTTTTCTTGTGAATATTATGTATCTGATTCTATATGTCTGCAATGCTGCTGCAAGTAAGTTTTTCTTTGTACCGGTGCATATGTGTACTTGTGCATTTGACAACTTTGACATTAATATGGGAATTTTGGGAAAAAGAAATCCTAACATCATGTGACATCATCAAGAACCTTGACCTGAAATGTCAACTTTCTGCTTCTTACGTAGTCGCTACAGACTCATGAGGTTCCTCCAGCATCTTGTGTGTGCTAATCGTTGGCACATTCAGTGGTACACAGGAGCAACTAACAATCTGCTGAAAGTACCCAGTGGGTTGAGCAGCATCTAATCATATATCATATGATGATGTGCTGAGCTAACTAAACTAGTAATTAAGAGCTTAACTAAACTTGTCCCTTCTGCCTTCATAAATTCATATTCTTCCATTCTCTGCATATTCACGTGCCTTTCTAAGAATCTCCTGTTTGCCTCCACTACCACTCCCGGTAGTGCATTCCAGACAGCCACCACTCTATGTGTAAAAAAAACTTGCCCTGCAACTTGACTCTGCCCCTCTCATTTTAAATGTATTCCTTCCAGTATTAGAAATGTACTGGCTGCCTACTCTGTCTATATACCACATAAACTTTTATGAAGCACGCACCAAAACAGACGTCAAGTGCTGCTGTAAGGTCATCAACTCAGTGAAAGATGCCCTTTGGTCTGCGTGAAACTTGTTGATCTTGCCGCACAGCAAGATGTCCCTAAGGGAATAGTGCCGGAGAACTACTGATACACTGAAGCTAGGTGCAGTATATGTAAAGGCTCGGTGGGGAAGAGCCACAATCTAAGCTGCTTCTGCGATCGCACCGGCTGGGGAAGCCCCTCAAATAATGAAAGGGTGTATCACCTTGTGGGGGGGGGGGGGGGGGAGGGACAACAAACGTGGCAATGGTGGTATGATTTTAAAAAATAAGCTAACACGACTGAATGCAATGACCATGAACGTAAAAGTTGTTTGTTTTTCGAATAAAGTTTAGTTTTGAAATATAACACAAATAAACTTCTATAAGGTCTCCCCTCCGCCTCTTTTATATCCTATCCGATATAATAGGTATCAGATGCCGCTGGACCTGCTGAGTTCTTCCAGCAGATTATTTGTTGCCCCAGATTCCAACATCTACCGAATCTCACGTCACCGATGGTACAGCGGATTGGGTTACAGGAAAGCTCTGCGCATGCATAGTTTGGGGCGCGAGTTCGGCAATGCTCGGTTCCGCTCGGCTCCTCTCGTGGTTGTCCTCATCCGAGCTCCCGTATTACCCGGCGTGCAGCTTGAGGCAAGATGGAGGAGCCGAGTGACTGAGGGATGTTGACAAACTAGAGACTGAATCGGGCCTTAGATCCTGGGAGCGGCGATGCGAGGTAGGCGCGAGAGCGGGAAGGCAGTTGCCTTGGCTGGGCTGCCGGCGATCGGGGCGCTGGCCCCGAACTGTTGCGGAGCGCAGGCCGAGAGTCGACCGGCAACGGACAAAGCGGCCTGGAGCTCGGTAGAGTCCCCGGTCTTCCCCGGGAGCCACGCCGGGTCCCGCGCCCACCAGCCCGGGAGCGAACTCGGTCTCGTGGCCACCACTCTCCCTGACAAAGCTCGTTCCCCACAATTGGCTTAACTTAATCCGACTGACCCTGGAAATTAAAAAAAAACAGGCATGTGCCTCAGTGAAAAAAGCGTTTCCACTTTCAGGTGATATTTTTGAACAAACGTTTAAAGTAACAAATTTAAACGTTAAAATGAAGTGCAATAAAATTGTAATTTTGCCCTGATTGGAATTTTAATAGATAATTTCCACTGTCAATCTGCTATAAAGTAAATTAGACCACACTATTTGCCATTCAAATCCTACACATCTGTAGGTAAGTTGGCTTAATTCAAAAAATATTTATTTAAAAAATAATGCACATATGCTGTGTCCTTTGGAGAATATTCTCTCTCTCTTCCCCCGCCCGCAGCACCATAGAAAACAATGGGATTCAGATTAGTGAGTGCTGATCTTGGGATGTTCCAACAGCTCAAATTATTTGGTTCAGTTATATTTCAGTCACCTGTGGTCTGTGTAGTAGTTCAGGACCTGGGAATGCTTCCTGTTGATTCTGTCAGTGAAATGACCTCTCAAGCTACTGCATTGGACTATCTCTGTTGCTGAGGAAAGCAATTTGAATCATTCTCTTTGTTTTTAAAACTACAGCAATTTTCTCATTATTTTTCTTTAAATATGGTATCTGTATCGCATTCCAAAACATTTTTAGTCTTCTCTCTGCTTAATAAATTCAGTTCTTGCCAATTTTATTCTCTTAACTTGAGGTCCAAAATGAATGCACGATTAATCAGAAGATCTAAAATTTAACTATAAAAAAGTGCAATATTGTACATTTCATTGTTGATCTTCCTGAAGTTCATATTTCAGATTGTGCTTAGTTAGGAACAAATTGGTACATTGTATCAAAAGCTGGACATCAAACTTTTTAATGGTGTTGGGCTTCATAATTTTTTTTAACTTTCAGCAATACAGCACAGAGTAGGCCCTTCGAGCCATGCTGCAGAACTCCACCCAGCAACTCCAGAAGCCTGATTAATGCAAACCTAATCACAGGACAATTTACAATGATCAGTAAATCTACCCAGTACGTCTTTAAATTGTGAGAGGGAACTGGAGCACCCGGGGGAAACCCATGCATTCCACAGGAGGACGTACAGAGACTCCTTAGAGAATGGCACTGGAATTGAGCTACCAGCTCCAGAACACCCCAGGCTGTAGTAGCGTCGCAATAACCTAATCATGGATTACAATCAGTACAGCAAAAGACACTTTTAATGCTTAGTTTTGCTTGTTCCCTTATTTTAAATATAAAACTAAATCTAGGAACCCCACAATTCTAAAATATTGAGGTAAAGATTTGAAAGCTTATATTTCTGATTAGTAAATCAGTTTTGTTATTTTTGTGCTGCTTCAGTCTGGCTTTTGGGTCATTTTAGATTACACATTATTATTTAACATGAGACCCTTCTGGAGTATTTAGTGAAATTGATGCCTCTAGACAGCTTTGAAAAAGAGGAGAACCCATTCTATTTTCTTTTATGGGCAAAGTATTTTGGACTTAAAGTGCTCTTTCATACCCATATTCTTTTCTAGTTTAATCACTGATAAGGACAGTGAGTGTAAAATGTGATTGGATACTTTCTGAACAGTATTTTGAAAGTATACAGAACTGGGGTGGGTGGGGGGGGGGGAACTTCTGTTCCTGCAGATGTGCCTTCTCTGTAGCTCTTTTAGTTCTTTTGGTGATCAATTTCAAAAAATTCTGTTTCTCAGGGTGAGTATAGTATAACTGAGACCATAAGCTATACTGTATAATAACATGAAAGGCTGAAGATTGAACCTTAATTTTAAAAGTTTAGTTTGGAGAAGCATGTATTAGAACTATCTAGCTGATGCATCTCTATATTGATCCCATGTAACATGCCACTGTGACTGTACAAGCACATTTACCCGTGTCAGTAGACTAGATTTTGTATTCAGTGCACAAGTATTCACTTCACATACATTTGTCCACATACAATGGAGCATACGGTGATATAGAAATCCAAAACTCTACCGGATCTTCTGGTGATGTCCTGCACTGGAAATCTGGCGCCTATATGCACGGGGTAAGCGACTGCTTATATCCTTAAGCAATTGGACTGAGGAATCTTATTGATGCAGTAAGTTGTAAATGGAAAATGTTATTTAATGGGCAGAGAGCAAAATGTAGAAAGGGGTAAGAAAATTTCCAGTATTTCTAGATCTTCACTGCTTAAAATTGGTAAGAATGAAGCTGCTAACTTATTAAAAATTTCAGTACCGGAGTGGTTTTGCAGTGATTGCATGTGACCTATATATCTTGTTCTTGAATGGAAAGGCCCTAACTATGTCCATAGTGTCTTGGAAGTCAGTTACTAAAGTAAGCTTGTGTATATTTGAGTGGCAAGTTTCTTCATTTGTATTAATATACCTGTGTGATTTGTTCCTTAACAATTCTGAGCAATGATTTTTTCTTTTTCCAGCAGAATTCGGGCATTTTATTTTACAAGCAAAAGTATATAGGTATAAAGGTGTTACCCACTTCTTAGTACTTCCATTCAGAATCCATGTTGCTTTGTAGCAATGTTTTTCTTTGCAGATTCAACTTAATCTGCAAAAAATGTTCAGTAGCTAGTACTGGAGATTGTGGAGTATATGAACTGCAGGAGTTAAATAAGTTCCAGCAAGACCGTGACCAAGTCCTGGAATTTTTATTGTGAAATTTGATCAAATTCTCAATCTTAGTGCGAGTAGTCCAGTATGGAGTTAGTCCATCAGTCATCCACTTACAGTAGATTGACATAAGAACAATGTTCATGCTAGATGAGCCAGGCTGACAATGGAAGCTACTTGACTGAAGCAACTCAAATAATGCCTTGAAATAAAATTGAGCTGTACTTAGTGATAAACTTAAGCTAAACACAGAGTTTAAAATATTATTATGAAATCTTAATTTATATTTTCATAATGGAAAAAATCTACCTTTGGAATGTGTAAACTTAATGATATTTAAAATTTAGAAGGGACAAGAGTAACTGCTCATTTCGATGGATGCTCCCTTTATCATGTCCCAAAAATATGCTTTAACTTCAACCTATTCTTCAGCAGATTAGCCCATGTTACACTTATAAAAAAAACATTTTTGTTTCATTCCCCATCCTTTAATTTTGTGTAAAGTAAATGGGTAATTTGTGTTAAATTAACAATATTTTTATTTTGTATGCTCATACATACTGAGTACTAAATTGTGAATGTTCAAGGGTGGTTTATAGCAAATTCAATATAAATTCTGCATTGCAGTGACTTAAGTACATACATAGATAAAATCAATTTTAGGGCTATAATCCATTAATGGCTTTGTCAGAAAGGTGTGGGATTTATTGAAAAGTTATGCTGAGAGTAAATGCAGTGGGAACATTAAAAGAAAAAGTCATCAAGACTTCCATTATGTCACACTTCAAACTGACTTATTTCCTTGTTGAGTTAATCAGGTCCACAAAGATGTGCCTATCAGCAAAAGTTAGTGTAGTATATTGAGAGGAGTTTCTTGAGGTATAAGGAATAACAAAAATAGAAATTAGACCTGTTTTGAGGAGATTCTCCATTACATAAATCTCTAAAGTTATTGTAGTATTCAGTAAATGGTTTGTAGCTTCTACTAGTGATTTAATTTTGTAGGAAGCCTGAATTAATTTTCTGTTGTTCATCATTTTTCCCTACAAGAGGTCTATATGTGTTGTTTCATCTTTCAGGTGCCTTAACAAGACCAAATTCATCTTTTGAACATACTTTTTTATATTGTGGTAGAAAGCTACCATGAGAGGTGCACTTTATCTGACAGACACTGTTTTCTGCTGAAATGCTGTGTTTAATACTATTTGCAAATAATTTGACCCAGGTGAAAGTTCACTTCCAAAAACTTACTTGTAGTTCACTAAATGAAAGCAAATCTGTTACTAGGTAATGATTATGATGTCACAGAGTAATGCTTTGAGTGGTTACACAACTATCCCTCCACATCAGATGATTGGCATTGTAACTTACTCTTGTGAACATAAGGATCCCAGCTTCTGTTACTGTCCTCAATATTGATATTCTCTTGTACCATTGTATTAGGAAATCAGTCATCAGTGCAGTATGTCATACCTTTGGCTATCAGGTGCATTTAAAGTTTGTAATCCTTTCAGTAGAAGCTTTTATAACATTGTATATACTTAGCTGTTTCATATGCCTAATATTTTTGTCCTCTCATTACTTTAGGAGTGTGCTATCGATCTGGCTTTGAATAATTTTAGACCTACATCATGAGCATTGTTCACGACAAATTAGGTAACGAATTCCTCAGGAACGGTGGGATGGAACCAAATTTTTCTTCTGGCATGATCATGTTCAGTCACCTCCCACCAATCACAAATTTTTCCAGCCTCGCTGCTCATTCTGTCACACCAGCTGTACCTCAGGATTTGATCCTCAAAAAAGATCCTGACGCTCCGGCAGAAAAATACCCATCAGAATACGTGCAGCCCATCTCAGATGTGAAAGAGAAGAAATTTTCCGCGCATGATGGATTTTTATTTTTTAAGAATAAGCTTCTCGAGGAAGAGGAGATGGGCAGGGGGCAGAACATCTTGACCCACAACCTAAATCATACTGGTGTAGTAAGTATCATGTTTTCCAGTCAAAGGCTTGCATTGCTTGTTAGTTGAATATTGTTATGAAGTTAAATCAGTTACTTTCCATTGTAGCAATAATGAAGATCTGTCGTTGGACTAGGCAGTCCAACTCAGTGGGCAGAAGCCAAAATAAGAAGGTGGAGGAAGGGGAAGTAACAGCTGGAAGATGATAGCTGAAGCCAGGTGAGGGATAAGGTGGGCTGGGGGGGTAGGGTGAACTTGGAAGCTGGGAAGTGATTTCTGATAGGGTAAAGGGCTGAAGAAGAGGAGTCCATGAGGAGAGGATAGTGGACCATGGAAGAAAGGAAAGGAGGAGGGACACAAGAGCGAGGGAATGGGCAGGTGAGGAGAAAAGAATGGGTGGCAGAGTAACCAGAATGGTGAATGGAAGGGTGGGGGACGGGGGAGAAACTACCGGAAGTTAGAGAAATCGGTGCTCATGGCATCTGGTTGGAGGCTTCCCAGACGGAGTATGAGGTGTTGCTCTTCCAACATGGCAGTAAAGAGGCCATGGACCGACGTGGGAATGGGAAGTTGAATTGAAATGGGTGGCCACCTGGACATCCGCCTTTTGTGGCTTTCAGAGTGAAGGTCCTTTGCAAAGCAGTCTACCATCTACATCGGGTCTGACCGATGTAGAGGAGGCCACAATGGGAGCACCAGATACGATAGATGACCCCAACAGATTCACAGGTGAAATATCACCTCACCTGAAAGAATTGTTTGGGGTCCTGAATGATCATGAGGGTGGAGGTGTACGGGCAGGTGTAGCACTTGTAACACTTGCAGGAGTAAACGCCAGGAGAAAGGTCAGTGGGGAGAGACAACAGGACAAGGCGTGACATAGAGAACATTCCCTATGGAAAGCAGAGAGTTGGGGTGATGAAGATGTGCTCAGTGATAGGATCCAATTATAGATGGCAGAAGTTACAGAAATGATGTGCTGAATGTGGAGGCTGATCCTTATTCCTAGGGAAGCCCTATTCCTGTCATGACTAGAAGGACGGGGTGAGGGTAGATGTGCGGGAAATGGAGGAGATGCAGATGAGGACAGCATTGATGGTGGTGGAAGGGAAACGCCATTCTTTGACAAATGATGACATCTCAGATATTCTAGAATAGAAAGCCTCATCCTAATATTAGATGCAATGGAGACAGAGGAACTGAGAACAGAATAGCATTTTCAGAAGAGGTGAGGTGGGAAGGGGTATAGTTGAGATAACTGTGAGCCAGAAGGTTTGCCAAAGATAACACTAGATAGTCTGACTCCAGTGATGGAGAGAGAGAGATTGAGAAAAGGAACAGGTGTCAGAGATGGGACAAGTAAATTTGAGGGCAGGGTGGAAGTTGGAGGCAAAGTTTATGAAATTGACAAACTCAGCATGGGTACAGGAAGCAGCACCAATTCAGTCATCAATGTAGTATAGAAAGAATTGGGGAGCAATACCCATGAAGGCATGGAACATGGATTGCCTCATGTAACCGATGAAAAGCCAGGCCTAGCTGGGGTCCATGCGGATGCTCATGGTTCCACCTTGGGTTTGTGAAAAGTGAGAAGAGCTGAAAGAGAAATTGTTAAGGATGAGAACCAGTTCCGCTGCACAGAGGAAGGTAATGGAGGAGAACTGGTTAGGTTTGTTGTCTAGAAAAAAGTGGAGAGCTTTAAGGCCTTCCCAATTGGGGATAGAATTGGACATCCACAATGGAAAATTAGGTGATTAGGTCCAGGGATTGCAACGTTCGAGAGCGTGTGAAATGTCACAGATGTAGGTAGGGTCTGAACCAGAGGGAACAAAATGGAGTCATGGTATGCAGACACAACCTCAGTGGCACAGGAGCAAGCAGAAATAATGGGCCTACCAATTATTAACATTGTGGGCTGAAGGGCCTGTTTCATTACTGTACTGTTCTGTCTTCTGCTGGGGCAGTCAGGTTTGTGGTTCTTGAGTAGGAAGTAGAAGCAAGCAAAGCGGGGTACATGATCCTTGAGGTTGGTGGCAATGCATGGGAGATCTGTTTTCTTTGTTGACATTTCAGTTTGCTATCAAACGTACACGGGTAAAATAGTTATCAATACTGTCTCAGTAATATACTATAACTTCAATCTCTGAAGGGCAGTCCTATCAACTGTGTCAACATTGACATTTTGTGCAAGATGTCCCTGAAGAGATGAACTGTGTCATGGCTTCTCATATCAGTAAAGAAAGGGACGCCACTACTACTCCAATGCATAATTGAGTCATAATCTACTGTACATCTCCCCAGTTTAATTTACTTGTTCTTGACATGAAGAACACGTGAGGAGTGTACTAGTTATTACTTACTACTGGTATCCCTGAAGGCAATCTAATGTGAGATTGCATTCCTTTATTTGTTCAGTAGTATTTGACTAGTGCACTAAACAGTTAGGAATGGGTGATATATGCTGATGTTAGGCATCTGCATCTCAGGGACAAACACTGTTGAAATAAGCATTTTCTAGGATTGGAGCATAAGCTTAATAACTTTGAGGCAAGATCACATGATGTGAACACAGCATAACATGAGGCATGTGATTTCCTGTTCTCATATTATCAAAATCGTATCTAAATTTCTTTGTTGTTTGCAATTTGGAACAACTTGACCAATTGCCCTACTGGACTGACACCATATCAAGTATTCAGTAAGATTTCCAATTTGACAGTTTTTTGGGATTATACAATATGATAGAGAAATATGTAGCTGGGCCTTTTGCCCAACAAGTAGATTCTGACACTCAACCACCCATTTATGCTCATGCTACATTAATTTTCCCTACATTCCCATCAACTCGCTCCTACACGCAATTGAGCAATTTGCACTGGCCAGTTAATTTATCGCCCATGCAACTTTGACATAAGAGAGGGAATCTCTGGTATCACAGTGAGAATGTACAGATTCCATAGAGGCTGCACTTTGGGTCAGGCAGTGGTTCTATTAGCTGCACGCTGTGCTGCCCGGAAGAAAGAGGTTGGTTGTGCCTATCTTTTAAAATATCTGCTTAGCTTGCCATGCTTGAAATATGAAAGTATGCTAACCAGTAATATCAAGGAGGTACTGAAAGTCTTTTTCATTCATACATATATGTGTATGTGTATATATATAATATATTAAAAGGGAGACGAGAGTGGATATTGGATAGGTGGAAAATGATGCTAGCAAGATAGTAAAGGGGGACAGAAATGGTGGACGAACTTGATAAATATTTTGCATCAGTCTTCACTGTGGAAGACACTAGCAGTATGCCTGAAACGCAAGTGTCAGCAGGCAGAAGTGAGTGTAGTTGTTATTATTAAGAAGATAATGCTTGGGAAGCTGAAAGTAGATAAGTCACCTAGACCAGATGGACTACACCCCAGGGTTCTGAAAGAGGTTGCTAAAGATACTGTGGATGTATTAGTACTGATCTTTGCAGGATCGTTAAAATCTAGAATGGTTCTGGAGGACTGGAAAATTGCAAGTGTCTCTCCACTCTTAAAGAAAGGAAACAATAGGCCAGTTAGCCAGACTTTAGTGGTCGGGAAGATGTTAGAGTCTATTGAGGATAAGGTTTCAAGATACTTGAAGGCACATGATAAAATAGGTCAAAGTCAGTATGATTTCCTTAAGGGAAAATGTTGCCTGACAAGTCTTGGAATTATTTGAGGAAATAATAGGCAGGATGGACAAAAGAGAGTCAGAGATGTTGTTTACTTGAATTTTCAGAAGGCCTTTGACAAGGTGCTGCACATGAGCCTTCTTAACGAGATAAGAGCCCATGGTTTTACAGGAAAGATACTAGCATAGATGATTAACTTGCTGGCAAGAGGCAAAGAGTAGGAATACAGGGAGCCTTTTCTGGTTAGCTACAGTTACAAATGGTGTTCCACTTTTTGCATTGTATGTCAACGATTTGGATGAAGGAATTGAAGGCTTTGTGGCCAGGTTTGCAAACGATACAAAGATAGGTGCAGGGGAGGTAGTGTTGAAGCAGAGATTGTGCCAGAAAAACCTGGACGGAGTGTTAGAATGGGCAAAGAAATGACAAATGGAATATAGTGTAGGAAAGAAAGTGTATGATCGTTCACTTTAGTAGAAGTAATAAAGGCATAAACTATTTTCTAAATGGCGAGAAAATTCAAAAATCAGATGTGCACAGGAGTCCTTGTGCAGGGTTCCCTAAAGGTTAACTTACAGGTTGATTCAGTGGGAAGGAAGGCAAATGCAATGTTTTCGTTCATTTGTTGAGAGAATAAAATAATTCATTGACTCAAAAAGAGAAAATGTGACCATTGCACCATTATCTCGGGATAGAGTCATTTTTTACAATTGGCCGATGAGCTATTTTATCCAAACTCAGAGTCAATTTAATTGGTGGCCTGAGATTTGAATGATGTCATTATTTGAACATAATTTTTTCCTTGAATACATTCGAAACAGAAATGTTCTTGGGAGTACTTTGGGCATGGGAAATGATATTCCCATGTAAGTTTGTAATTTCAAGATGTCCCATTTTATAGTGGTGTATTTCTCGTATGGAATAAAAAATAACTTTCATTTATAAAACACATATCACAGTCCTTGGTGTAAAGTGTTTTAACTTGGAGCATTGCCATAACTTGTTTGTTCATCTCAAGGTTTCTGTGTGGTGTTTATTTGTATGATCAGCGAATGTTTGCTTGACATTGGATTTGTTTGGCTCTACTTTGTTCATGGTGCTATTTCAGTCTTGCAAATTAATCTTCATTATTTGAAAAACTGTCCCACCTGAACTAGAAACATTTTCCTTTTTTTGAGTCAATGAATTCTTTTATTCTCTCTACAAATATAGTCTGACCTGCTGAGAACTTCCGGAGTTCTGTTCTTTTTATATTTAATTTACTGCTGTTTTCCCTTGTTTCTCTTCTTTCCCTGCTCTCAAGGCTCTGGTCCATGCTGAATTACAATTACCTTGCATCGCATCAGGCATCTCTTCAATAACTGCAAGTCAAAGCCGTGTATGAAAGCATCACTGCCAGGCTGTTGTGTCACTACACCAATCCCTGTATTAGGTTATCCAGCAGTGGTGACTGATAACGTCAGGACTTGGAGCCCAGAAAGTTAGAAGTTACCAGTAGAAAATGGAAAAAATTATTTTAGTTTATGCCGCTCGCCAGATCTTATTCCAGATGAATAGTTATTGACCTCTGACTTGTATATGACAATTATTACTCAAACTGTTGTCAAGACTGAGATTCTAAATCTCCTACCCTAGTACTGTAGTTACCAACCGTACTACTTGAAAGTTATTTGATAAATATCCAGTCAAAATTTTCAATAGTTGTGCTATTTCTGAATTAGTAATTTAGTGCATTTTGGCATCAGAGGTCATAATACAAAAGAGTACTTCAACCCACTAAAAGACTTGCTAGGTATGTTCATTCTTTGCTGCCTTTCGGTATATTTCAAGTTGAGAATGACCTGATCTGTGCTATCAGTAAGTTGCCATCCTAAAGTGCATTGTGTTTTTATTTAAATTGGAATTTCTGTTCATTTATATTTTAAGTGAATTGTTATTCAGGTTTAAGTTGGTGACAGTATTAGTGACATTTCTTTATTTTATAGTCTAATTAAATATGTTTTGGCAAAATTGTGTTTAAAATGACCGAGTTAACAATATATGCTCCAACTGTTTGAAAGCCAAATGACTTCAATATATCATTGTAATGCAATTATTCCAAATTCATATCCTCAGAATCACTTGCAATAAATTCCCAGTTTGATTATGACTCCTTCAGGAAATCATTCACAGAATGCTAACTACATTTTGCTAAGCAAGATAAATAAGGCCAATGCTTCGTCACTACTTGCATTCCTTGCATTGTGGGAAGGGGGGGTGGCATTCTGAGAAAAATGATTTTCCATAATACAAAAATGTATCAGCTGCATGTGCACTAAAGAATGCAAGAGTTGAAAAATAACTTATTTTTTTCACTCACTTTGGATGAGAGAAGATTTGATATTTCAGATTTTTGCGTAGTAGTTTGTGAATTAGGTAAGAGCAAATTTCCATAACCCAAACAGCTGTAACGTGGAGGTTGCCTGTACTTGTAGAGCTCTGGTTTGGGGTTCCATGCTTCCTTTTCTAGCAGGCATATCAAAGGAAGAGAGAAAATATTGCCTTTATTTGGAAAATTACTAAAACAAACTTTACAGCTGTCGTGTCTCAGTGTAGGAACAAATTGGTAATGATATGAATGTTGAATTGTTCTGAATTTTCAATATTTTCTTTGAAAGTTTGTAGTGTTAGGCTTGGCCTGGAGACCAGAAATCAACAATTACTAATTTTATTTTAAATTCTTCCAGTCACAGGTCAGATATGAAAAAGATTACCTCTCTGTTCCAAAACAAGGGTCTGTTAAGAGGGCAAAAAAACAAAATTCCCAATCTCAGGATACAAAACCCAAGCGGAAGCGAAGTGAAACCTCCAAGGTAGGGTTCTGTCGGTGCATGGAATATCCAAAAGTGGCTCAGAAATTGTTGTCTATTATATTCTTAAAGCCATTCAGAATGCTGTTGTTATCCCTTTTCAATTATGAGTTAACTACTTACTGATTTCAGCAGATTTTATTAATGATTTTAGAATTTAACTGGGTTGCTATTAAAGTTAAGTTACTCTGAGTTCCTATACACAAAATTTCTGTAAGCTTGCAATTAAAAAGGTAATAACAGTACAGATTACAATTTCAAAGCATTTTAGCATTTTGTTTCATTGTTGATTGCTGGCAAAATAAAGTCAGTCTCAGAGTTGAGTGAGTTTATGAACATATGCATGTCTGTTGATGTTGTTTTGTTGGCAACTCCTGAAGTTTAAAAATAGTGAAAGTTGTTGCAAAACAAAATGCTCAAAATCTTGAAATGATTCCAAATGTATAGATTTTAAATAGTGATTTGTTTTTTAATAATGATGGCAGTTCTATGCTCAGGTTTATATAGAGTAGCAGCAGCACCTCTAATAACGCACCAATCTCAACCCAGAAATATTTTGTGTTTTCTTTATTATTGCTGGGATAAAAACATAAAACGCCGCTATGAGAGTACTGTGGTTCACAAAGCCAAGGTATCGCTGCCTTCTCAGCAGCAAGTAGGGTTGAGCAAATATATCGACATGATGTATTAAAAGATCTTTTTATGGGTCTAAATCAGCAACAATCTGGATTCACACCGCTGCCAGAGTTCATTTGTTAATCTCTGAAATATTTGAGTTACACTGAACATCAGAGTGGAACAAAGTATTTCTGTAACTCATTTGTGATCTATCATACCTATATGTTATAAAATTATGTTTAATTATTATTTTAGTTAACACTTTTTAAGATACCATTTCTTAAATTATTCGCAACACTTGTAACACTGTAGCTGTCACAATCCAATTTATCAAGAAACTAATTTATCAAGAAACCACTACAAAGCATTTTCAAAATATTCTCTTAATGTCTTCTCTTATTAATCTTGACAGATTCTATATCTTGGCAGTTCCGTTTTTATTGATTATTTATAATTTTAGATGACGTGTGATACAACATCAGTATATAAAGAAGTGCTTGTAAACAATATCATACAAAATGGTTTGTGAGCAACCTGTTTTTTTTAAAAAATGGAAAATTTCATTTATATTAAACATTGCCAACATATAATTCGGAAGTATTTATTTCCATGACTAAATTGAGCCAAATGACATTATTTGACAGATATTTTAAATCTGTAAACAAACAAAATGCTCCTGAGCAATCTCCAGTTGAATTAATATTGATAGTGCTTGCTTAATCGTATTTTCTCTGCTAAAATCTTGACTATTAAAGCCATCAAATGTTTATTGCACAAAAAATGATGGAAAATAGATTGGGAAATGAAGCAAAGTGGAGATTGATAACTTTTAGGGGAATTATGCCTTGTTTTCAATGTACTATGTTTTAGAGATTTATTTGCAATACATTTGAAATCAGCATTGGGTGATAATCTTTGTGTTCATTGACCATGCACTTGTGTGTGTTATGTATGTATATCAGTATAAATAGATGCATTCTGCATTTCCCATTATAAATAATATATTCATCCCATTAATGGTTATAATTACAAGACAAATTTAGGTGGTCAAATTTCATTCTAGAGATATAGACTTAAGTATTTTAAATGAAAGACATAAATGGAAATGAGCACAATGTATGATTTCACAATCTCAAAATTATATCTGTACCTTTTCAACCAATTATTCATATTATCGAAAGATAGAACTTCATTTAAACTTGCTACATTGCAACTTTTTCTGTATTTCAGAAGTTCTACATTGGATATAAAATCCAATTGAGATGCTCTGAAATTATGAAAACTCACTTGCAGATCTTGTCTTTCTTGTGTGCCATGGCTTAGCAAATTGACCAGTTACCTACCTTCTCCTGTTGGAGAAAGACTAGTGTTTTAAAATTACTGAAAATAAAATTGGCATTGTCACATGATGTTAGATAATTTATTAGAATTTATTAAATTGCCACCAGTGCATCTGAACAGATCTCTAACCTTGCTGTGATATTCATCTTTTTTGTGACTTAATCAAATTATTCTTTGCCTTTAAAAAGGAATTATTTTCTCTCATAGCCTTCAACAGGTGGAGATGGTACCAATCTTTTACATGGTCCGAAGGTTCACATATGTGAGCATTGCTGTGCCTCCTTTCGTAGTTCTTACCACCTTCGTCGCCATGTCCTTATTCATACTGGTAAGGAATTAAAAAACATAGTACTGAAAATAAGCTTTAAGTTTTCCAATTTTGTTCAGTGTTCCTTGTGCTATTCGGCATTAAGGATTTGATACTATGCATGGTATTATTTATTGTTTCTGTGTATTTGAGCTTAATAATTTCAAGTGGCTTGCTCTATTAGTTGGTGTTTGAGGAATAATTTTATATTTATCCTTTATAGGTGAACGGCCTTTTCAATGTAGCCAGTGCAATATGTGTTTCATTCAGAAGTATCTCCTTCAGAGGCATGAGAAGATCCACAGTGGTATGTACACAGATTACATTGACATCTGTCTTAACCAGTTGTATTGCTTTTTTATTTTTCTTGCCATATGTTTGGAAAAAAACTTACTGTCCTAATGTAAATGCAATATGTTAATTATCTTCTTTGAAGTAAAGCTAACATGTATGTTACTTGAAGGAGAGAAGCCGTTCTGTTGTGATCAGTGTAATATGAGATTCATCCAGAAATATCACATGGAAAGACATAAACGGACGCACAGTGGAGAAAAGCCTTATCAGTGCCACACTTGCCAACAGGTATAGAAAACACTTCTTGTGTATGAGAAAGATATAGAATGTAAATGTTAAATTACACATATCGGATTAAATAACCTGGTTTGGATAGGCTGGTAATGGGTATGGAATTGTATATTGACTGATCCAGCTTCATAGTAAGAAGCAAATGCAGTATATCAGAAGAATAAACACAAAGTACACTGCAGATGCTGTGGTCAAATCAATACGTACAAAAGCTGGATGAACTCAGCAGGAGTCCTGACAAAGGGTCTTGGCCTGAAACGTTGACTGCTCATTTCAACGGATGCTGCCCGACCTGCTGAGTTCATATCAGAAGAATAATTGTTGAAGGTCACAAAACATGCTTTTGGTATTTGACTTATTAGTAAACTTGTTCTCTTTTCTCATATCAAACTTGTATATGGATTTTGACCTGTATAGAAAAAATAGAGAGAGCAAATTATGACAGAACTTTCGAACCCTGAACACATTGCAAAGTTGCTTATTTTTTCATACCCAATCTTAACAGCCATTATTGTAAGTGCATTGTCAAACATAAAGCATTTGCCAATTCAATGCAGCACAGAACAAACCAGTCCAAATTTCATCAGTCCTGATGAAAGGTCTTGGCCCGAAACGTCAACTGTACTTCTTCCTATAGATGCTGCCTGGCCTGCTGCGTTCAGTCAGCATTTTGTGTGTGTTGCCCAAATTCTAAAAATTGGTTGTCATGCAAAAGTGTTATTTCATTTATCTTTCCTTTCATGAAATTTATTGGCAATCCACCCCATAAATGTCCTGAGACTGTCACATTTCCACAGATTTCCTTTCAACAACAGCATCTCTTACCCCGCCCCCAGCATCTGGCTGGATACACTGATGATGAGAGCAACCCTTCACCCTGGGAGAAGTTGCTTCACATTGCCTGCACATCGGCAGAGTGCTTGGCACTAAACCTGAGAGACTTTGTTATATCTATTTTAGTCAACTCCTGTTGCGTTCAAGCTGAGTAGAGTGCTCTAAACTGTGCTCTACATAAAAAATTTCTAGCAAGAATGGAGTACTAGGTGATCATACGCTTGAGAATATAAAAGTTGAATTAATATTAGTATAATGATGAAATGATCTGTTCCTGTAATATTGTAGGATATTTATTGTTAAGATATTGGGGATTTTTTCTCATGAAAGAATCTTGGAGTTCTTTTATATCCAGTTAAGAGGGAAACAAGGCCCTGTTTATTGTATTACCATCAGCAAAAGTGCAGCATGCTTCTAGTGCTGCATTAAAATATCAGCTTAATTCTGTAGAACAGAGTTTGAACCCACAACCTGTTGACAGTGAAACCACAAGACCACATTTTGTAAAACAAACTAACATTCAGATTTTTTTCTAAACAATAAGTCGTCTCTTTTTCCCTTAGTTTTCCATTCCCCTTTTTTCCACATATGCTTTACATTTTGTAGGACTAAGTTTCTCTTTCTCTGAGCAAATTAATAATTAACCCCATCTTTGTTTGTCTTCCATCTTTGTGTGTAGTTTTTCATTGCTCCCATTGAATTTCTTTGTATCTACCATGAAAGCCCACAAGAAAATTAATCTCAGAATAGTATATGGTGACATACAACTACTAATAAATTTACTGTGAACATCACAAATTAACAGTCAAGTGTTAAAGTTCAATTATATATTTGAGAGAACAGGTGATTATGTGAACAGAAACTCGTTTTTGTTCAACTCATCATTCATATTGATGCTTGTCTGTGTATGTGCATGTAAGATATAATTGTTTTTTTTATCTTCAGTATTTTTCCAGAACAGATAGGTTATTAAAGCACAGGCGTACATGTGGTGAAATCCTTGGAAAAAGTGAAAATGGAATGGAACCTGGACCATCCGGTCAAATTGGAAATGGATGTTTCACTTCAACTCAGGGAACGACAGGAGCACGCAAAAAAACAAAATCTAAAGCTACATCTCAGGAGACCAAGGACAAGGCAGTCCGTAAAAAGAATAAATCTAACATGTCTGAACTGCAAAGTAGCTTAACCAGCTGCAAAGATAAATTGTCCGTGTATAACATGCATGAATATGCTGTTGAATTGCCAATGGGGTCCTCCAGTATAAAGTTGGGAAATGCAAACGAAGAGGATTTACAAACAAGAGCACCTAAATTAGTAATTAAAAAAGTAAATCGGAAGAGCCCTCAAAGGACAGGTGTGAACAATGCAGCACATCTTGTTATACCTACCACGGAGCTGATGAGACAAAAGTTAATGACTAATAAACAAGGAGCTGTAGAATTGAACAGCAGCACCAGCATGGATAATATTGTCTTGTTGCAGAACGCAGGCAATAAAACAGAACAGGCTAATAACTGCAACTATGACGATGCTATGCAGTTTTTTAAGAAAAAAAGATACTTGCAAGCTGCCTCCAATAACAATGACTATGCAGTGAGTATAGGACAAATGGCATCTCAGCAGTCTGTAATCCAGGCAGCAGTTGCCAGTGTGATGGATAATGAAAACTCACTTACTTTGCTGGATTCTTCTCCAATGAATGTGGATGTGAAAGTCTGTCATGAGAAGTCAGGAATTCCAGATGAAGTCCTTCAGAGCCTTTTAGACCAATATTCCCACAAACATGAGGGCCAGCATGATGTTGCTTTTGATATTGCTGACCAACATATACCAATCCATTCTTCGGGCGAAAATCCAGAGATGCATGAGGAGGCTGTTTGCCCAGAGTCACATCCATCACGTAGTGACAAAACAGGAATGCTCCAAGAATATTCTAAGTACCTCCAGCAAGCTTTAGAAAGAACAAGTCAAGGCGATGGGTTTTCGCTAACCCCAGGAATGCAGTTTTGTTCTACTAGTCTTCCATCAAGTCTACCCAGCCATAATTTATTCCCTGATAAACAAGCTTACACCACCCCTGCACTTGAGTGTGGTTTCAGTCCATCAATTACCTCAGTGTTGCCAACCACCTCACCAAAGCCACATTTTGGTTTGTTGGTCGGAAGTTCCCAACCTGGTATTCACTTTCCCAGTACAGAAACTGCTCATCAAAGGCTGACACCATCTCAAGAGTTGGTTGGGCAGTTGGAACAACAAAAGAACTTGGAAGGTAGTCTGAATCATCAGGTCTATCAGATTGAGAATTTTGCCCAGGCATTTGGTTCTCAGTTCAAGTCAGGCGGTAGGGTGCCGATGACCTTCAGCAGTGGCACCAGTGAAGAAGCAGGCCACCGAATAAGGACTACAGTTTCTGAATTCTCAGGGTACACTAATTTGTTGTCTGATGCTAATGAGCCAATTAGTACGGGAGCCAAGACTCCAACCAGCCAAAGTTACCGGTAAGGTCACAAGAATGACCAGGCTGGAGGGCCTTGAGTGCTTGATACCATGTTTTTAATCATGTGTAAGCACATTGTCAGTCCAAATGTTTATATATCAGGTTCTGAGAAAGAAAATGTAAAATTAATGAAGCCCTTCCAATGCAACATTTTACCATTTTGTTTGGTGCATTCAGTCTGTAATCCTGTTTAGAACAGTTTGTATTAGGAATAAATTTTAAACAGTGGATAGGCAGAAATTTAACTAAGTCTCAATTCTTTTTTTCTCAGTGGATTGAAAAATAATTAGCAAAGTAGCATGACTTGGATGGGGTTAAATGTTTTTGTGGGATTTGTTTTTTTAATTCAGCTGTACCATTAATGGAAGAAGTGTAGCTGTTAAAACATCAGGGAAATACTCAACATACAATATTGAAAAATAGAGACATCATTTCTATTGAGCTGTGGCTCTTGTTTATAGTGCAACTCAGGAAACAAATGCAGTAAGGGGAGATTTCTATTGAATCAAATTCCACAAGCTCTAATTTGAAAGGGGCACAGAACTTTGTTAGAAAAATTGCAATGTCCATCAGCGCATTCAAGCATTTGGTCCCTGACAACAGCTTTGAAGCCACAAGGCATCAGCCTCATTGACCCAAAAGGAACTAATATTTGACCAATTTCATTTCAGTATAGTAATTTTAAAAAAGTGAAAAATTTTTAAAAATTAGGTAGAGCAACACTTTATTTACCTCATTCTACATTTTAAAAGCCGTGAATAGGCAGGTACCAATGCAAATATCAGTAGTAAAAGTAGCATGAATCAGCGTTGCGTAAATATAATTCCTGTTGGATGCTATTGTTAAGGTTAGCAATGTTTACAGGGAAAAAGATAATTTTGTTGTTTTAGAAAATTGTAAAGTACAGGGTGAAAGGATGAAACCACAGTTCTGTACAGTGAAATCTGCAAAGTATATTGAAAAGTTCAGTATGCTAGATCATAATGTCCTTTATACATTTCATAGTGTTGCAAAAGCATAGTGTTATAATTCAGATTTACCCGTCAGTTTGATAGGTAACCTGTTAATATAATAGCCATTAAAAGTGTGTGGTAATTTGCTGCTTTGTTTTGTGTTATAAGACCTTGGAAAAACAAAAAAAGGTCACAACTTTCAAATCTAGTTAAGCCGACAAATGCCCGTTGGCCCAGTTGTACATACTCAGAGTAATTTTACTTTGATTCTGTATTCCATCCTAAATTCCTGAGGCCATAGATGATTACAGTACATAAGCTTCATTATTTATAATTCATAAATAGTTTGTGTAGTTTCAGGAAGTCATCTTGTAAAGTTGCTAACAATTATACTGTATGTTTGGAGAATTTTTTTTTACTCTGTTTCAAGGGTCAGTTAGGAAATCTCCCATATCCAGGAAGAATATATGAAATCCTTGGTAAACTCTGGTTGTGGTTTGTCTGTCAAGAACATTTCCTCAGGATTTTAACGTAGAAGAGATCAGATGATGCATTGATCAGCAATTACCTAAGCAACAATAATCATGATCTGAAGCTTTCTCTATTTAATTATCTCAACATGATGAAGATTACTCTAGGTCTTTCACCACAATCTGCTCACTGAGCCTAATTCCATGACATTTCACCATTAAGCAAGTTTAACAAATGTAGACTGAACAAATTATATAGGTTACCACCGTTTATAATTAAGTCAACACCCTACCTACTGTAAGTTTTGCTGATGAGTTGGCCTAACATTATTTGGACTGGTCTTTTAAAGAACGCATGAAGGAAGAGTTTTGGCGTGTACCCAGTGTGATTAAATAAGATTTTTAAACTGTTAAAATTAAAGCATTGTCGGACTACAAATTTGCACACACATTAGGTTTATATGAAGGAAGCCCACTTAGATGAAACCTGTCATTTTTACAGTGACTTTATCTTGAACACTCTTACTGGTAGCCCATTGCATTTATCTTAAATTCATGTATCATAATTCTGAATACATCTTTCAATCTACTGTGAATTATTGCTTTTTATTTCTATATTTTGATTTCTGATATGTTATTTAAGTGATCTTGCAAGGCTTAAGACCAACATATAATCACCTTATCCTAAAAACACCTTATGGCACTATTTAATGTCAACTGATAATTGTTCTCCTCTTTAGAATATAGCATATTCATTCTTTACACAATTCTCTGTTGATTTGTAAACTTCAGTAGTTGCTGCTGTCAGGATTTGACAGTGCATCTACTGAAGCTGAGAGGCAACATAGAAAAAAAACTATAAAAGTCCCTGTTTAATTGAGCATTGGTCTGGGCAAAGATTGTATACACATTAAAGTTTTCTTTATCTTCCATGAAGCTTCAATCAGAAAATCTTTCTGACCGGGATGTTGAGCCTATTTTACTGTTGTAGTCCATGATCTTCATTTGAAAACCCCAGCTAAATTCTGAGTAAGTGAAGTAAAGAAGGTGTGGGGGGAGGGCGGTTGAGTGCCAGTGGGGTAGGCGGGGGGCTGTGGTTTATTCCACAGTTTTTAATGCATTTTTAAACTGGAAAATTTGCATTTTGAATAATTTTGTTTTATTGACTAAGAATAAGGAGCTAAGGTTGTTAACACAGTGGTATAAAATTAAATCATCCTAAAAGAGATTTGGCTATTTATTGGAAGAGTAGTCGATTTTGAAGGTGTTTACAGTACATTTTGAATATACCTGTAACTAAATCTATAGTATTCCAACAGTGTTGAATGTTTTAAAATTGATTGAAATGTTGTTTTACTTCCTTGCTGTATGTCATGTTTGACCAAAGGTCAAACTTGCATTATGTAGAAATTGTGACTTGCAGTAAAACATACTGTAAAAAGTTTCATAAGTTGTTTTGGATGCTTCCCACATATTTCAGTTGAACTTTTATTTTCATGACTGCACCAGTGTAACAGCTATAACAAAGCTTTGCATTTCAAATGTTAATGGATTAAATGAAAAATTTGATTGTTTTTATATACCAAAAATCAAGAATTGTTACTTCACTATTTCAAATCTAAATTGTATGCTAGAACAGAATTCCATCCTATGGATGGGATGTCTTCCCCTTGTTGATATGCACTCATTGCTGAGTCAAGCTACAGTACTATAAATGAGGTAATGAGACTGGGGCACTGCAGTCCTGGTTTTGCAATGATGTGGTGAACAGGCCATACTATGAGTAGTTGTACAATGACTCATTGACAGTGAGAAAAAGAAATCAATATAGTTTTCTATCTTTGTATGCCCTACATTGTTGACATCTTGACAAAAATAATTCTTCATGAAGTTATTTTAGCATTGAAACAACACCATTTAAAATACATAAATATTTGGTTAGAATCTAATGACATTAAATCACTTAAAGTTGGTTTATATTTTCCCTACCATGTTGCAAATGGAGAAAACTAAAGTGACCAGAAATGGTTAACTCCATTTTGTTACACGCGCATCTGTAAAAGTTAATCTCTAAAATAACCTAAATTGATTTCTTCATTTATTCCTTGAAATGAGTACTTCAAATTTTATGCCAAATGAAAAATAGCTACAAATTTGATTTCTGGTTTGTTTGTTGTTGAAGTGAGCTGAGTGTTCTTTGTACTATGTACTTTGTAGTTTACAGTATTTGTTTTATTTTGACCTCTACTATTGTCTTCGGCACAGCACGTAACAAATGAACAAACAAATTGTCTTCATTGTTGCACACAGCATTGCTTTCTAGTTTCGGTCTCCAGTCATTTCAGTTATCTGATTGAAATTACACACACTAGTTTCTAGACCTTTTGTTTTTTTTCCCACCAGCTTTGATTAATACCTGATTAAATTTTTAATGTCTAGTTTTGCCTTGTTTACTTAAGGACTTTGTGCATTGAATCTGGTGCATAAACTACACAATGCCATAGAGAATAACAGTTACAAAATATTTTCTGATTATTTTTAGTGACCAGAATATATTAATCTTTTGCACTCTGTTTAGACTGCTTTTGTCAGCACATTCTAAACTAAATCAGATACTGTATATAACTGCTCAATTTCTGTAAAATATTTGTTAAATATGCCTGGATTATATGTTCTTGGCTAATTGCAAGCTTTCAATAGGTGAATTTTCTGACATTTGAATACTCAAGACCGAATATATTGCATCAGAAGAACCTTTCTTCTTGCACCTTCATTTCATTTTAATACTAATGTTTGACACCACAAAACAACTTGCGCACACAAAGGAACTTTTTAGTGTGTGTGTTTAAGGCTATTAGTCTATAGTTCGCATTGAATTTTTGTGAAATGTTCAACTGTTAAGATAATTTTGAGTTTGGATTTCAGGAACATTCAAATTGCAGTTGCGCTTAATGAAAGTTGTTATTTTTGTGCTGTTATTTTCCCTTCAATTCAAAATAGATGGCGCTATTTGATTATCAATATGGGGAGTAGACCTCCTCTTTTTAAAGCAATAAAGAATGTGGCAGAGTGAATTCCTGATTCTAACCTCTGTAGATTGGATGGAACAAAGTTGAATGTTCCTACTCAGTTGATTGTTATACACTTATCAGTATAGCAGACCATTGCAATTTTTTAAATCACAGATTTTAGAAATGGTTTTCTTTAGTTCTCATGCTCTAATAACTCATCTATTGTTCTTAATATATTTATCATTTTATTTAGCAAGATTATGTCACTTTTCTTTAGTTTAAAGGCATATTACAGTGTCATTTGCTGCTAGTGATCCAAATTGGGCTGTAGTGTTATCTTGAGTGGTGAAAATCCAGTTATCAGAATGATCGCAAGCAATAGTTGATTGTCAACTGCCCAGTATTAAAATTCTTATAGGTATTACTAAAATGGTAACTATAGCAATAAGTACATTAAGATCAAATTTAGCATACATTATGTATCTGGAAATAACTATTTCTTCATAGCTGGCCTAAAAATTACCCCTTCTAAGTTCATTTCTTAAGTGTGCACTCATTTTGGGAATAATATAGATGAATTTGGACTTGTAGATATTTGACAAAGGCATTGTCCCGGAGGAAATCTCTTCCCAAAGCGGCTGCTAAATTTACAAAGCAGGTTTTGCAAGATGAAATCACCACTGATGGAATTAAATCTGTTATTTCCACAGTATTTGATTCTAAGCATACTGTCCAATTGCCCAGAAATTATCCCAATGGGAGATGACTGATCAATTATATTAATATTCAATACAACTGTTAAAATTTAAAATGACTTTTTCAATTATTGGTTTCATCTGAAAGATTCTTTTTGAATAGAAGACAGTTAATGCAGTGTTACTTAAAATAACATTGTGTTTTCTGCAAGGTCACTAAACAAACTACGTGAACAGCTTCTTAAGTAACCATGTTATGTGGAAAGTGAACTTGCTTAAGGCTTCAAAATACCGAGGTGAAATATGACTTTGTTTTTAACCAGTGATTTAATTCAATGTGTAATATTGTCAGAATATGTATCTCTTTAAATGTGTGATAATTAAAAGGGCTCTGTGGAACACTGATCAGAATTAACCTCCATTTACAAGATGGAATTGTTTCATAATATAGGAACTTATAGACAAATGAATCTGTTGAAAGGGTTGTCAGAGAATCGTACTCAAAATTTAAAAATTATTTAACACTTTATCAGGATGGGTTTGTTCTAGCTATCTGGAATGTGAATTTGAGTAAAAGGCAATAAAGTGTGGGCTACACATTCCTTCCTCTTAACTGGTTATGTTCATCTCTAGGTTTTAACCTCCTTATGAAACAGATGAATTTTGTTTCTAGAACTGAGAATTTTTTCAAGGTTTAATTTTAAATGAAAGGACACTAGAACTTTTTTTTTAAAGTAGAAAACTAGATGATATTCCACTTCCTGTAGTATTTTTAAATCACATTCTCACATGAAAAGCCTTTAATGTGGGGTTACCTTTGTAGCACTGAATGCTTCAGCAAAGGATTCAATTTTTAATATTATTTTAATGTTCCATTATCTTTTTTTCCATATGTATTTTTCTAGGAAGTCAAGTTCAAGATTTTAACATTTTAATTGTGTAGTTGGTGATAGTAGAGAAAGAAGGTCAGCATTCCCTTTCTCACTTTCACAAGCAGTTGAAAACATTTTGCAGGTTATGGTGTTAAAAAGAACACTAATTCTGAAAGAACTATGAAATTTCTATTAGATTCCTGATCTGTTTGCGTTAGGACCAATAATATAATGATTTGAAGAAAACCTTATTATTTACATCATTTTCTGGGTTTATAAATTCCAGTTGAACTGGAGGTTTCTTGGCATGACTATCTACCTCCAACTCTCCACCTAGTCAAATCTTCATTTTGTTTGTTGAAGGAATTTGTGGGGGGAAAAGCTTGATTATTTATTTTCCTCTTGGGTTACTGTCTGATAGATTAATCTTTCATTCCTGGAAACTTCAGAGCAGTCATTGAAGAGTTGATGGTCCTGATTGCTCTTGAGTCTAGTCAGGAAACCCCTTGGCAATATGAAAATAACAGTAGAGATATTGTTAATTAATCCAGGTGGAGATCTATGCAATATTTTTCCAAATGCACCATATTTTGTTCCTACTAAAGATATCTCTCAGACTGCAACTTAGATGCCGTTAGCAATACCTTGATCTTTACACAACTGGGTCTGTATAAAAGCATGGATACTATGCTGATTTCTTGTGGAGCCACAGATAAACATTGTTTATCAAAAGCCATTACAGTGTATGCCTTGTAAATATTATACATTAATTATTAATACTTTGACCAGAATTCAGATAATGTGAATGTTCATAGGTAGATTTTTTGAAGTGTTGAAACAGCAATTATGAAATTTATTGACTACTTATCCTGTTGTTCTCATGAGGTGTGAACAAGCTGGAGTCAGTGATTTGTTAACACTGAAACAGGATTTTTAAGAAACAAATCAATTTCACAGTAAAATTGCATGCAAAGCAAGACTTTAGTCCATATTCTCTTCAAACCAGCAGCAACACAGTACATTTACAGGACAAATGATTTTTAAATCTCTTAGCTGAAGCATCTACTCTTATGGTCTTGTGTATCTATTATCATCATCCAGTCTCTGAATTACTGCAGGAACATCGCACTGGCCTATACTATTCCAGCTGTAGAATCCTCACAGTGCACACAGTATCCCAGCCAGAGAGCCACTGCACCAGTTACTGCATTCCCTTGTACTGTCTCGACTTTTAATAAAGGTTGACAATTGCATCAGGAACTCAATCACAAAATAATATCATTGCACTCTCCTCTATTCACCCAGGAATAGCTGAAGATGCCTCTTGCATGGCACATCAAATCATATCTTTTTTAAAAGACTCAGTAAATGGGCAAGCTTAGATTTTTAAAATAATTTCACAAATTGCAGTAAAAGGGAGTAGAGCTTGTTATTTTTGCACATGACTTATTCTCAACCTGTGTTTTAGAAGTAAAACTATGTCGTAGACATGAGTGAGGGGAGCTGAAGAGGTGAGGGTTCTACTCTAATGGTGTACCTAGAAAGCATGTCACAAAATAAGAGATTTAAAGCTACATTTGCAGCTATCAAAGCACCAAAATCAGTTGCAAAATTTTTGAACCAGGAACGTCTGTTGTCTATTTAAACCATTAGCCTTATATATTAACATACCACATTTACCTCACAATAACAGTTTTTGTAGAAAGTGTTTAATTGTGCATTTTTTTTTACAAGTTTGTAAGAAAACTGTTTACTTCCACTCATGTGAAATATATTTGTATTATGCAAGGACCCTTCTGTTACCATTGAGCAGTGTATCTTATTTACTTCACACTTGATTGAAATTATGTAATGGATTATGTCTTCTACCTTTTTTCCTGTTTGTATAGATCATGAGATATTTCATGTGAACTTTCTTAATGGTCAATTTAGTGTGTGTGGTGCACCATTTATGACATCAATAAAATGTTCCTGCCAACCTATCACTTGATTATATTTTATTTTTAAAGTTCATTACTCAAGCACAGGACAATGATGTTAACATGCTAGTTTGGTGTATACAGTAATACAGTTGTTATTAATCAATAGCTAAAAACCTGGCTCAGTGTTCCACCCATCCTATTCCTAGGTTCACAGCTTAGTCCAATTTCTTATTCCCAATACACATGAGCACAGGCCAACCAGCATTTCATAGAGTGGATGTCTTTGAAAGACATCCCTGTGCAAATTGTTTTTGGTCGGGGAAGGGATTTCTGGAGAGAAGATGCTAAAAGGTTTTTTACTCATGGGATGCTTTTACAAGGTTTAAATATCTGATCTATTATTGTCAATTGCTTTTAACATTTTTTTAAAAATCAGTTTTTAAATAAGGGAGTTGCTGTTAATTGATATCTTTACCACTCCAGAAGATACATTTTCTGTGCAGAATCAAGTTCTGATGTTATATGAAATAAATTAAGTATAACCTTTGACAGTAAATTTCTTTACATGGATGGATAAGGTGAGAGATTTTAAATTAAGATAAAAGCACAATTTATGCTGAACAATTCCAAATTTGTTAACATTTCCAAAGGGAAGTATTGTTTAACATGTTACAAATATATACTTATTTGCTTTGTTCATGGGGGATATATTCTCCACATAATTATCATTGGGTTTAATATTTCTGAGCAAAATATCTGGGAAGTATTATTTGTGTGGTGCCCCTTTGATACATGAATGTGCCTTTTGAGTTCAGTGACTTTCCTCCTGTGATGACTCGAGATGCAATCCACAAAAGTGGGCCAAATCTAATGCAACCAATTCCTTTGCATCAACAAGGTGATGGAAGGGTCAGTGACGGTGTTATCAAATGGCTATTTGCAGTTTTGCCAAGATCACTGGTAGGAGACATCTGAACTAAAACACTTAATTCCAGACACAAAATGCTGAAGGAGCTCAGCAGGCCAAGCAGCATTTAGGAAAAGAGGACAGTCGACATTTCAGACCAAGGCCAAAGGGTTTCAGCCCTAAATGTCAACTGTACTCTTTTCCTAGATGCTGCTTGTCCTGCTGAGTTCCTCCAGCATTTTGTGTGCGTTGCCCGGATTTTCCAGCATCTGCAGATTTTCTTTTGTCACTTAATTCCAGAAATTTGAGGGGGGGGGGGGGGAGGGTGTAAATGTGTGTTTGACCAGCACAGTCAGTGCAATAGCATCAATGAGCCCTAGCGAAATTGAAGTTGGCAGGTTTAAGGAGGGTGTGGTAATAAATTGCTTCATATTCAGTATATTGAATGAAGAGTTCCTCAGAGTGGTTCTTTTTTCTCTTGGCTTGGTTTTATCAAGATTATCATCCTATTTCTAACCTTAAATGTTTACTGGTAAGTGCAGTTCTATAGTACTTGCAACACAAAATAATTAACCTCACCAAAAAATGACGATCACTCAACCAGTGTTAAACTATTCAAAATACACAAGTGCCAATCAATCAAGAGAACATTTCACTCAAAAAAAGACTTTAACCACCACCTTTGAACCTCAACAGTTGTACCATCAATGAACACATCCTTGGCTGTCAATGGTGGAAAATCATTATCTTGAAATTTAACTGAACCAGTCTATTTTGTGTGATGGTACTACCTTGTTTTGAGGTTGGAAAAGCAAAACAAGGAATTGTAGTTCTGTACATAGGCATCCATTTCTTCCTCCAGCCTCAAAATCAAATTTATTCGTGATACATTGCATAATACATTAAATAACCGTATTAGGTGAACTAATGAGAGAATAGTCTGGTTATCAACTTGATTTGCAGTACAAATACACTTGCTGATTTCCCAAAGCAACTAAAATGGTCAGAATGATTCCTATGTCACCTCTATATCTAATGGAAAATGCTGCCTAAAGTAAGAACTTGCCTAAAAACGACTCAAAATTTTCATCCTGCTACCTGAAAAAGGAGCTGTCAATCCAGTGCATAGAGTCAGGTAATGAATAGGCGTGGAGGTCTCGCGTCAATGGTTTTGTTATGCTAAATTTGATTTGCACTCCAATGATGCTATATCTTGAGGGGTGATCATAGGTGTATAAAATCATGAGATGCGTAGATAGGATAAAAGCACACAGTTCCGCCTCCCCAGGAATAAGGGATCAAGATCCAGATGGCAAATAATTAGGACGAGAAGGGAGAAATTTAATAGGAATCTGAGGGGCAACTTTTTCACCCTGAAGGTGATCTGTATAATTAAGTAGTTGAGGCAGGCGCATCAACAACAGTTAAAAGGCACTTAGATACTGTACATGGAATGAAAAGTTATGAGGGTTATGTGCAAAAATGTGAGGAAATATGACTAACTTAAAAGGATATCTTGGTTGGCATGGACATGTGGGGTCTCAGGGCCTGTATGTATCTGATGCTATAAACCTGTGACCTCTGGATCTGTGTGCTGGAGGTTGTGGGGCTTGGAACCGGGATCTGGTGCCGCTTTTATCTTCATAACTGGCATGAATCCTGTATCATTTTGAAATATGGTGACCCTAATTTAATTGTCAATAGAGACAGATTTTTATTGGAGATCTGATTTAAACCTTGTAAAATATGCTCATAACCTGTCATTCTCCCTGATGTTCATTGTCTGTAAATATTATGTTCAGCCCTGAAGCAGGCACTTGGTTTACGAGTTTAAACTGAGTTTTAAATGATTCATCTCCTAAGGACTCTGGGGCTGTGGCCTGTTGATGATATTTCAGAAAGTTTCACAGATCGTTTTTTATTCACTATGAAGTTACATCCCTACCTTGATTCATTGTAACTCCAACCACTAGATGCTGCTGAGGAGCTAGAAATGATGAGTGACTGAACAAATACTTCGCTTGAAGACGGGAGAGATTGCAGAGATGCAGGGGGGTCTCAACCTGAAACATCGACAATTCCTTCCTCCACCACACCCACCCCCACCCCCAAACACTGCTGAAGCCATCGTTCCTACAGTGATCCAATACCTAGCACACTTTTAGTGGAAGGGAATATTCATAATGTAATCACTTCTATTTTGCATATATGAAAACATAAGCAGTTTGATCAGAGGTTATGGTATAGGCTTGGATCAGTTGAGAGTTAGAGCATGGTTTTCTGACTTATTCTAATCTCAGTATATAGAGCAATACTGTCAGAATACCGCTTTGAATGAGGCCCAGGCAGTCATTAGTCCATTGTAGTTCTCATCTTACCCAATATCATCTCAAAAGTACAAGTGGTTCAGCAGATGCTGGAAATCCGAAGCAACACACATAAAATGCTGGAGGAACTCAGCAGGTTGGGCAGCAGCTATGGAAATGAATAAACAGTCAGCATTTCAGGCCAAGTCTCTTCATCAGAACAAAAATGAACTCTGCCATTGGATCAGGACCTCACTCTGTCAGTCTGTGTGGTAGCTGATGTCAAATGGTAATTCTAAATTAACAGGAGTCTTGCACAGTAACTTCCACCCCTCTGTTCGAGGTTTCGGACTTAAAATATCAGAACCCCATGGATAATCCTAGGAGTGAGACCTGTACATCACCCCATTATCATAGCTGGGTGCCTCAGACCATGTAACATCACCACCCTTCTGGAAGGGCAAATTATCTATGGGATGGGTTTTGCCATCTAGATTGGGCTAGACTGTAAACTCCACCTCTCCAAAGCCATGGGATAAAAAATTGCCTCATGATCCTCTGACACACTCTTAGACACCCCAGTCTGGGAAGCTACGGGTGTGTCCAAAGAGGTCCTCAACTCCAACCTTGAAAAAAAAATGGTTTGCATTCCAGTGAGAGACAAACTGATACTCCTCAGTCTGAAGCTTAGAAACGATGCAATCCTCTTGCCAAGAAGAAATAGGGAAAATCTAACTTCAGTGGAGTCCTCCCTTGATAAAATGCTAGGAACACATTACTGTCAAAATATCACCAGGGAGACAAGTATAAGATGTCATGGCAACCCTCCTGGTCCAGGCACTGGTACCTATTAGACTGGAACTTTATCAGTACATAACTTTATGTTAAACCTCCAAATCACAGTAGTATTTCTCTGGCCTGGATGTGTTTCCTCAATTGGATATGCCAAAAGTATTAATGAGAATTTGAATACTATTTTGATGTTAAATTCTTTGTTCCCATTTAGAAATTCAACTGAAAAAAACACAAGGATATTTTAAAACTTGCATAATTTCCATTCATCTGCAATTAATGTGAAATTGAATTGGTGGAAGATGATATTCATTCAAATTCAAAACCGAACAAACAACATTGGATAAATTCATTCACACAACACTTGAATGTTCTGTCTTAAACCAAGATGATTGTGATTGGAGTTGGCCTGAAGACAATATAAACTAGTTAACACCAACATGAAACTGTCCTACTGATTTATTTTGCTTTTAAAGCAAAAACATACATAAACAAAAAAAATCAGACCTAAGTTAAAAATTGAAAATGTTACAGTCGGATGCAGCAGAATCCTAACTTCAATATTTTGAGTGAGAGAGCAAAGCAAATTTAATTTTGCAGGCCTCCAGTAAGGGGTCAATTTAAAATGCAGATCCCTTATCAGTTTAAAGTAAATTGGTGATTATAAAGAACACCTGTGTCTCTTTGTTTTTCATTAATCCGTGGAAAGACAAAGTGAACAAAAGTTAAAGATTACCAAGCAAGAATGAAAATGGCAAACTGAATTATAATTGGAGCCATAAACATCCTCTTATTTGAGATTTATACCCTCTGTTTAAAGTTAAGTTACTTGGATAAAACTGAATTCAGACGACAGCGCGTATCCTGTCTGTGTTTCTGGCAAATGTTCCAACAAATGCATTGTTTTGCATTATGTGAGAGTAATCTGCATGATCTGTGAAGAGAAATTGACATATTGCTTGGATGTGATCTGGATTTTTAAAATTAATGAATTATTGCTTTGCTTGTTCTACTTTAGTCAAGCATTTCCCTGGATTTCTTTTTGTCTCTTGGGCAGGACCTCGATTTTCAGAAGGCATTTGATAAGGTCCCACATAGGAGATTGGTGGTAAAATCAGAGCTCATAGCATTGGGGGGATGATATTGACATGGATAGAAAACTGGTTGGCAGATAGAAAGCAAAGGGTAACAGTGAATGGGTGTTTCTTGGAATGGCAGGTGGTGACTAGTGGGGTGCCACAGGGCTCGGTATTGGGACCACAGCTATTTACGATTTACATCAATGATTTAGATGAATGCATTGAGAATAACATCAGCAAGTTTGCTGATGATACTAAGCTGGGTGGCAGTGTGACATGTGATGAGGATGTTAGGAGAATTCAGGGTGACTTGGATAGGCTGAGTGAGTGGGCAGATACTTGGTAGATGACGTTTAATGTGAATAAATGTGAGGTTATCCACTTTGGGAGTAAGAACAGGAAGACAGATTATTATCTACACTGTGTAGTTAGGTAAGGGAGAAATACAAAGAGATCTAGGAGCCCTTGTTCATCAGTCACTGAAGGTGAATGAGCAAGTGCAGCAGGCAGTGAAGAAGGCTAATGGAATGGTGGCCTTTATTACAAAGGGAATTAAGTACAAGAGCAAGGAAATCCTTTTGCATTTGTACAGGGCCCTGGTGAGACCACATCTGGAGTATTGTGTTCAGTTTTGGTCTCCAGGGTTAAGGAAGGACATCCTGGCTGTAGAGGAAGTGCAGCGTAGATTCACAAGGTTAATTCCTGGGATGTCTGGACTGTCTTACGCAGAGAGGTTAGAGAGACTGGGCTTGTACACGCTGGAATTAAGGAGATTGAGAGGGGATCTGATTGCAATTTATAAGATTATTAAGGGATTGGACAAGATAGAGGCAGGAAATATGTTCCAGATACTGGGAGAGTCCAGTACCAGAGGGCATGGTTTGAGAATAAGGGGTAGGTCATTTAGGACAGAGTTAAGGAAAAACTTCTTCTCCCAGAGAGTTGTGGGGGTCTGGAATGCACTGCCTCGGAAGGCAGTGGAGGCCAATTCTCTGGATGCTTTCAAGAAGGAGCTAGATAGGTATCCTATGGATAGGGGAATCAAGAGATATGGGGACAAGGCAGGAACCAGGTATTGATAGTAGATGATCAGCCATGATCTCAGAATGGCAGTGCAGGCTCGAAGGGCCGAATGGTCTACTTCTGCACCTATTGTCTATTGTCCATTGCATTAATTGCAGTGGTGTTTGACAGAAATAGTCTCTGAGGTGAAAATCAGCATTAAGTCAAGATAGCATTTGTTAGTACTGTACCTGAAATGAGAATCTTCATGGAAATATCAGGGAAGGTGGGGAAAGAAGGATGTGTAGGAGATGATATTGGTTATGATGTATGGATGAGTACTGCTTATCTGCATTGGGATAGAAGTAACAGAGTTTTAGGTAAACTGACAAAGGTATAGATGAGAGTTTTAGCAACAGATAGCAGTAGTAGGGGTATGATTAAAAGTGGATGGTGTTAGTAGCAGAGGGATTATGGGATAGAGTAGATACTGACAACCT
The DNA here is from genome assembly GCF_048418815.1 of Hemitrygon akajei. Lineage (NCBI taxonomy): Eukaryota > Metazoa > Chordata > Chondrichthyes > Myliobatiformes > Dasyatidae > Hemitrygon > Hemitrygon akajei. The sequence goes on from NC_133141.1 coordinate 46,877,220, forward strand.
GGTTTATTCTGAGTGTAGCTGGGAGAGCAATCTTATGGAACTCTTTGTGATTCAAAGACTTTGGCTTTGATTTTGCATCTTTTTTAAATTTTCGCGATACGGTGCAGAGTAGGAACCCCCACCCCCCGGCCCTTTGAACCCTGCTGCCCCAGCAACTCCAACAAACCCAATTAATACTAACATAATCACACAACAATTTACAATGATCTATTAACCTATCTAGTCTGTCTTTGAACTGTGGGAGGAACTGGAGCACCCAGAGAAAACCCACACATTCTATGAGGAGGACATACAGAGAACCCTCACGGAATGGCACCGGAATTGAACTCCGGAATGCCCTGGTTATAATAGCATTGCACTAACCACTACACTATCGTGATGTGGAAAATTTCATATCTTTGATAAATTTGATGTTGGACAAGCAGTGTATGAATGAATTGACAGTGATGGGATTGGGAGAACTGGAGCTTGATGTTCTTTGGATCCCTGTGAAATTTATGCCCAGGAATACATAAGGCCAGACCCCACCAAGAGAGATGACTGGACAACATGCAAGCAATTATAGTAACACACACAAAATGCTGGTGTAATACAGCAGGTCAGGCAGCATCTATCAGAAGAAGTATAGTCAACATTTCGGGACGAGACCCTTCGTTAGGACTCCTGACGAAGGGTCTCAGCCAAAATGTCGACTGTACTTCTTCCTTTAGATGCTGCCTGGCCTGCTGCGTTCCACCACCATTTTGTGTGTGTTGCTTGAATTTCCAGCATCTGCAGATTTCCTCGTAAAGCAATTATAGTCCTTGCTTTTGTTTCTGGGTTCTCCAGTGTAAAGGCCCAGAAGCTGATTCACCACGCGGTCAAGACCACGGCCTTGTTTTTCTTCAAATTAAACATTTTTTAAAATACACACTTACTCTCAACTTTGTTGATGATTTATTGTGTTATTAATTTCTGAATCCACAGTCCAGCAGGAGGCTGAGTCCATCAATATCAAATCGAAGACTAGTGTTTAATACAGCACATACCTATACCTATTGATTTATCAGGTTGCCAAAGTCCACATGGATCTGAAACATAAATAGAAAGATAAAAAACATTAAAATTTGCTTAAAAAAACTAAAGTGACATAATATTAAGTGTAATTATTACCTGCACTCCAATTACAGTATGTACACGATTCTATGCAAAAGTTTTGACTGTACATGCAGTTGTTTTACTCTGTCATCTGCTCGTACCAATCTTTTTTTTGTATAATGTTATTTGACCTTGTAGCCTGGGGCATCTTGACTTCAATTTATGTTACGTTGTTCTTTAACAGGTTGCCAGTGGATATGGAAAATATGACTCTTTTAAAAGGGAGTGGGGGGGGGGGTTTGTTGCGTTCACCTGGGTAAACAGAAGAGCATGGAATTTAAAGCTTTCTTTCTTTTGTGCTGGTTTTATATACCTCCTGAAGGGTTAAATGCAATTTATCTTAAACAGGCTGGTCTGTTTATTCACACCCCTTTTAGATTTATCTGCATCTTCTCGTGGGTCTTCTTGTACAATTTAAGACTCAGGTATCAAAGCTCTCTTCTCTGCTGTAGTCCATTATTGATGGCAGGGGATAAAATGTTCAAAAGTTCAAAGTGAATTTATTTTCAAAGTATGTATACCAGCATATTACTATCCTGAGATATCATTTTCTTGCAGACATTCATAGTAGAACAAAAAAAACAGAATCAATGGAACATCACAGACAAAGACTGACAACCAATGTACAAAAGAAGACAAACTGCAAATACAAAAAATTTGAATCAGTAAGTAAATAAATAATATTGACAACTTGAGTTAAATAATCCTTGAAAGTGAGTCTATAGCTGTGGAATCTGATCAGTGTTGAAGTGAGTGAAATTATTCACACTGGTTCAGGAGCCTGATGGCAAAATGTTCCCATTTTGTTCTAAAGTTGTTTGTCGATCTGATCTAACAATGACAGGAAGCCTCTGTATGAGAGCTTCTAAAGTGGAAAAGCCATTGCACTGGGGCAATTCCACTCTCTTGACCTTGGAAGTCCGGGTCCAGTGGAACGAGTGGTTGTCACAAACTGGGGTCTTCCTTGGATGCAATGGATGATCATGACTTCTCCACAAAGCATCGCAGAACAGCCTTTCTGGCCTTTAGATCTCACCGTTGATCTCATCCACCCAGAGCTGACTTCACATGCTAGGACAGGCAGTCTCTGTCTTATGGGGGTAGGAGGTCCACCAGCTACCTTTACCTAGTTTGGCCCATCTGTCGAAGTGGTGTACCGGGGTGTGGCCGCTGTCGCATGCAAACAGCTACTTGGAGCCACAGGTGAAAGCTGTGTGTCTGGTAGGGCCCAAAGGTGAGTGAGCTGCCCCAGAATGGACACGACAAGCCCTTCCACCAAAGGTGCTGCCCCTCCCTGGATGCCCCAAACACCCCATTGTTCTAGTAGAATAGCAAGAAAACATTGAAAAAGTGGCAGAATATTCTGAAGTTTATTTTAGGTACATAATCAGACAAAATTTGTCATTGAGTCAAAATAGACAGGCACAAGGCACTGAGGAGATTTCAGGGTGATATCCTGGAGCTTGTGTCCCAGGAAAGTAAGAGCATGAATGCCTCGCTATTCAATATGGTCATAAGTACCAGTTACCCACAATCATCCATTGCCCAATCTTTCAAAAACTGTATTTACCACCTTTTTAAATACCTCTCAAAATGTAGTTTCTGCCATCTTCTGGGGCAGAAAACTCCAGAGAAACACCACTTACTGTCAGAAGACAATAACAGTGTGTGCAATCTGAATGGTTCAATGATTCAGCTCAGGCACCTGCTCCCTCATGATTCCAGTGATCCTTGTGTAATCTGCAAACAATCTAAAATCTTTCAACTGGACAATTTCTTAGAACATCAGTGCTTTGACCACCAATGCTTGTCATCATAGAGTCATACAGCACAAAAAAAGGTCCTTTGACCCATTATGTTCAAGCTGACAAATACTCCTCCATACAAATCCTAGCTTCTGGCATTTGGCCAGTAGCAGTTCCCATGTTTGTCTTGATATTATGCGAATCTCTCTGCCTCCATACTCTCTCAACCAAGGTTGGTTAAAGCCCTATTTACACCATATTCGGAGGTCTGTGGCAAATTGGACACCGCACCTTAGAAATGATATATGGGGATTAACAACAATGGTAGTACCTACCGGATTCCAGTCACACTCTGGATTTTAAAAAATCTTCATAGGTCCCTCCTAAACTTCCTATCCTTTACTATACAACTCTGCTCCTGGTTATATATACATCTTTTATGGGGGAAAGTATCTCACCACCTATCCACTACAAATTGTGTATACTTCAATCAGATCCATCCTCAACCCCCTCTAATCCAAGGAAATCAAACCCAGCCTATCGATTCTCCCTCATACATTATGTAGAGATACAGCACAATAACAGACCATTCTGGCTCACAAACCTGTGCAGCCCAATTATACCTATGTGACCAATTAACCTATTAACCCACACATGTTTTGAATGTGGGAGAGAACTGGAGTGCCTGAGGAAACGCACACAGTCATGGGGAGAATGTACAAAAACGGAAAATGAACCCAGGTCACTGTCACTGTAATAGCATTACACTAACCACTACGCTATCGTGCCATCCCAAAGTACAACATATTGGTGGTCCTGTGACATCTGATACATAAATCATAATAAATAAGGAATAGATCTTCAGGTAACACACACACAAAATGCTGGAGGAACTCAGCAGGTCAGACAGCACCTCTGGAAGTGAATAAATAGTCGACATTTTGGGCAAACTCTTCTTCAAGACTGGAAAGGAAGAGGAATGACACCAAAATAAAAACATGGGGGGAGAGGGGAAGGAGGATAGCTTGAAGGTGATAGGTGAAGCCAGGTGGGTGGGAAAAGTGAAGGGCTGGAGAGGAAGGAATCTGATAGGAGTGGAAAGTGGACCATGGGAGAAAGGGAAGGAGTGGCACCAGAGGGAGGTGATAGGCAGGCAGGAGTGGGAATAGAAGAGGGAAGGAGGAAGAAAAAACATTACCAGAAGGAGAAACACACACAAAATGCTGGTGGAACACAGCAGGCCAGGCAGAAGGGAGAAGGGAGAAGCGCTGTCGACGTTTTGGGCTGAGACCCTTCATCAGGACTAACTGAAAGAAGAGCTAGTAAGAGGTTTGAAAGTAGGAGGAGGAGGGGAAAATGTGAAATGATAGGAGAAGACCGGAGGGGGTGGGGTGAAGCTGAGAGCCGGAAAGGTGATTTGCAAAAGGAATACAGAGTTGGAGAAAGGAAAGGATCATGGGACGGGAGGCCTAGGGAGAAAGAAAGGGGGTGGGGGGGAGCACCAGAGGGAGATGGAGAACAGGCAGAGTGAAGGGCAGAGAGAGAACAAAAAGGGAAAGGGGGAAATAAATAAATCAGGGATGGGGTAACAAGGGGAGGAGGGGCATTAATGGAAGTTAGAGAAGTCAATGTTCATGCCATCAAGTTGGAGGCTACCCAGCCAGTATATAAGGAGTTGTTCCTCCAACCTGAGTGTGGCTTCATCTTGACAGTAGAGGAGGCCATGAATAGACATATCAAAATGGAGATGGAACCAGAAGGGGAAATCAATGTTCATGCCACCAGATTGGAGACTACCCAGATGGAATACAAGGTGTTGCTCCTCCACTCTGAGAGGGGCCTCATCATGGCGAAAGAGGACCAGGAATGGAGATAGGAATTAAAATGGTTGGCTACTGGGAAATTCTGCTTTTGGGATTCACTAATGCAGAGGAGGCTGCATCAGGAGCATCGGATACAATAAACAACCCCAGGAGATTTGCAGGTGAAGTGTTACCTCATCTGGAAAGACCATTTGTGACCATGGATAGAGATGAGGGAGGATGTGAATGGGTTGGCATAGCATTTCTGTTGCTTGCAGGGATAAGTGCCAGGAGGGAGATTAGTGGGGAGGGACGAATGGACAAGGGACTCATGAAGGGTCGATCCCTGCAGAAAGTGGAGAGTGGGGGAGGTAAAGATGTGTTTGATGGTAAGTTCCCATTGAAGATGGCCGAGATTGTGGAGAATGATGTGTTGGATGCGGAGACTCATGGGATGGTACATGGGGGACATGAGGAACTCTATCCCTGTTCAGGTGGCAGGAAGATGGGGTGAGTGCGTTTGTTTGGGAAATGGAGGAGATGCAGATGAGGGCAACATCAATGGTGGAGGAAGGGAAACCCCATTCATTGAAGAAAGAACACGTCTCTGATGTATTGGAAAGGAAAGCTTCATCCTGGAACAGATGTGGCAGAGATGATGGAACTAAGAAAAGGGAATAGCATTTTTACAGGAGATAGGTTGGGAAGAGATATAGTCAAGATAACAATGGGAACTGGTAGTTTTATAAAGATGTCAGTGGACAGTTTGTCTCCAGAGATGGAGACAAAGAGATTGAGAAAGGGGAGGGAGGTGTCAGAAATAGACTAGGTGAATTTAAGGGCAGGATGGAAGTAGGAGGCAAAGTTGATGAACTCGATGAGCTCAGCATGGGTGCATGAAGCATCACCAATATAGTCATCAATGTAGCACAGGTAGAGTTAGGGAGCATTAGCAGGGAAGGCTTGGAACAAGGACTGTTCTATGTAGCCAATGAAGAGGCAGGCATAGCTGGGCCCATGTGAGTGCCCATGACTCCCCCTTGAGTCTGGAGAAAGTGGG